>NC_134115.1:16954541-17265462 GCF_040939455.1 Microcebus murinus
TCGTATGAAGAAAGCATGCCCACTGGCAAATGAATCATATTATAAAAATTGATTGTATCCCAAAAGGGAAAAATGTTATTGAAGATCCAATGGCCTGGGATGATACACCATTGATCATTGTAAGAAATACTTCCAGAAACTGTTTTTAATCTTTCCGCCAGAGCATTAGCAATTATTCTTTAGCCCATGGTGAGTAATGACTTGAGTTTCCCAGCTTCTCAATCGATAAAACATTTACCCTACCGCTACAAATGTGCTCTTCGCTTAGACAAGCAGAATTTTTCTTCCAATTACTCTTTTTTTTAGTGTGACCTCATAAAATATTTTTAAACATATTTCAAGCCTTTTTTTTTAAAGGAAAGGAACAATACTCTTCTATGTGCTTATTTTTTTCTTTCTTTTCTTTCTTTTGAGAAATAACTCATGAAGATTTCACAGTCATTTGGATAGCTAAGACTGCTTTTTATCATCCCTTTCAAACTTAAGACATGGTTTGAGTTCAGCCAACTGCAACATTTTGGGGTTGGCCACTAATGAAACATTCCCCTTTCCCTGTCACCTGAATGAAGGTGGTTGCCTGAATTCCCTTGAAAATCAAGAACAAAATAACACTCCTCAGGCAGCTGAGCTCCTCCTCCAGTTTCCCTGCATGGCCCATAAAACTATAACGCTAGCTAATGGAGAGCAACCATAATGCACACCGTCATGAGGCTAACAAATATTTGTGCAGAAAATTAGAGATAAAGATGAATGTCCAAGAGTGTCCTTTGATGACTGAAAAGTTAACATTCCACCACGTGTTCCTCTCCAAAGAATTCATGCTGTAACCTCCATTTGAAATTACAACCTCAACTCAAGCAAAAATGCCCATTATTATTTCTTATCCATGTTGCTTTCTGTCTAGAACAAAGTCTGTTTAGGTATTTCTATTAAACTAAGGTTCTAACACATAGGAATTTGCAACTCCTAAAAGAAGACTGATTCCTGCTGGGTTTTTGCATGAAGGTTTGGGTTGTAATCACAGACTTTTTTTTTTTCATTAGGTTTGGAAGGTTGAATCTAGCTAGTACTGGTAAGGTGCATTGGCTTTATAACTGTGTGTGCCCTGATCTGAGTAAACAAAGTGCAAAAGGTTATGCATGGATTTTTGTCCGTTGTCACTAGTTGAAGATGCTGCTGGGTGAGATATCAGAGCCTTGTTGGCGTAATAAGCCCAGTTGTGGAAATAGACTTGAGATGCTCTTTGACTCTAAAATGGAAAATGAATTATTGGGATAGGTACTTAATAATTGTGGAATATGAGGCAGGACAGGAAACTGTAAACTTTTAAGCTGCTCTTCCTGTCATCAGATTTTGCCCAGAATTAAGAAGTTCTATTTTCTAAACTCGATATGGCCTGCTGGAGTAAGCAATTATAAAAATTGTGCATTACCTAAATTGTCTCCATCAGGTCTGTGGCAAATCACTGCATCAAACTCACAATGACAACTCTTGGGTCAAAGAGTCAGAAGCAATTGTGTTTAAAAGATGACTAGTGTAAATATATATTTCACAACTCTCCTCACGGGTATTTGATCAATCCTGGTGGTAAAGTCGCCGGGTTTTGATTATTTCATGGTGACTTTTCTCACTTTCTTTATTTCACTGATCTATTTGTTCAGCAAACGTTATTTGAGTACCTACAAAGTGCGAGATATTTCACTCCACCTCTGCGCACCTGGAACTCATTGTCTAGTAAAAAAGACACACATAAAGACTTTTTTTGTTGTTATTGTTCTTGGAGTCCCAGAAATAAAAGCGACCTTGTGCTCTCTTTGATCCATGAGTATTCCTGTCTGAGAGAAATGTGTTCCGGAGATGTTTTTCTAAACAGCAAAGTTTTTTTTTTTTTTTTACTTCCTCATTAGCCCAACATCCCCCTTCTTCACCCAATGATGTTTCTTCCCTCTTCAATTTTTATACCTAAGAAAGTGTTTAAGAAAAGGCCAGGGAAAGAAAAAAGTGCATTGACAGTTAATCAGGAGGTTTTTTTTTTTTAATAGGAAAAATGATCCTCAATTCTAAACCTTTGACACAAAAGACAGTGGTGAAGATCAAATGGCGTAGTGTCCTTGAAGCATTATACACTCTATAAAGCACCATGTAGACATAAGGGATTATCATATTGTTACAAATATTTTGAAGAAAATGAATGCCCAAGTTGGTGATGTTCTTCCCCCAAAGGCTTACTTGCTATTGTGTAGACACACAATCTTCTTCATTCGTTACACTAAGTCAGCACCACATGCTGTGACATTTCTTGCATCTTCCCAGGAATGCCATATTTTAAAACTACTATTATAGCATGTCATGTAGCTGCAGACCCCTGGCTGCCTCCCTTTCTCTACCTGGAAGGTTAATCAAACGTAAGCATTTCCGCCCATTCTGTAGCAGGCATCCTGGGGCACCCAATTTGGGATTAGTGACTGACCCCGCTGTTCATTTTGACAGCACACACTCCAGATTGCATTCTCCTTTTAATAAGCAGAGCTGGTAGGAGAAAAGGCAAGAGTCATTAACTAAAAGTTAGCTGAGGATTGAAACACAGCACACATTGCTTCTAAGAAGCTCTTCTGAAAGGAAGGAGACCTTTTGTCCCCAGCAACCATGTAACAGTATCTCCAAGGAGTTCATAATAATTTGTCTTGACCTTTAGCAAAATGGAATCTCACACAATAGTTGGATCACATATATTTTCTTGATCACCTACCTGTTATTATATTTCTAGCATTATTGAAGAGAATGAGCTTAGGAGAGTCACAACAGCTTATGCAATAAGCTTTTTTTTTTTTTAATGGAGCACCATGACATACTCAAAATGTGAAGGATTAAACACAACAGCCTAGCAGGTGGTTGTCAGGGATTCATATTTGAAACTTTTCTCGTTGGGCTGTAGGTGCATCTGAGAAGTATTTTTGTGAGGGCTCCTTTCTCCTTTCTTTATTCTAATCCCTGCTTTCTTGCCCCAGGGCTGCAGAAAAATATTTCCTCTCCCTTTTGCAGTCTTGGGTTCTGGGTTGTTATTAATATCATTGTGTCAATGATACCGTGTATGGGCCCAAAGTTTGTTTTTAAGCTTCTTGCTTAAAAACTCTGTAGCTATTAAGCTATATTTTCCTTTCTCCTTTTTTTTTAGGTTGTTTTCTTTTCCTTCTTTCTTTCTTTTTTTGCAGAGTGATTAATTTTATCAAAACATATTGAAGTGGGCAAATTATTTTATGTATGGTGTAAGCTAAAGCTAAATATTTTTAAAGAATTCAATGCAATCATGCTCCATAGCTAGAGGTATAGAGAAATAATTCTGATTTCAGGAGCTGGCAGCTGGAATAGGGAGGGCAGGGCCACCATGTGTGGTTGTAAAGTTTGTGCCCTGAGCAATTTCAGGGCATTCTCTGGAGTTGAGCAGTGTACTACCTGCACACATGTACAAGGTTTCCTTGAGGAATAAGCCTTGTTTGGTGGCAGAAACAGGACTAAAAGGTAAACCCTTTTACTACCTTTTCTACAGGTTTCCTGGTCTTTCTGTCACATGGTTTCATCTGACATCTTTTTAGCATAGTGTAAAGACTACCATGTCAACATATTGCAGTAGAGAAATGATTGGAAAATTGTTGTTGAAGAGTATACTTTGACGTAGTGTGGTAGGCATAATTCCCAAAGATGTCTACACCCTAATCCTCAGCACCTGTGCATATGTTATCTTACACGGAAAAAATGTGATTAAGTTAAGGACCTTGAGATAGGGAGATTTACCTGGATTGTCTGGACTAACCTAATTTAATCACATGAATTCTTAAAAGTAGAAAGCTTTTCCTAGCTGTGGCCAGAGAAAGATGTGCTGACAGAGGAAGAATCAGAGACATGTCACACTGCTGGCCCTGAAGGTAGAGGAAAGGACCATAAGCCAAGGGAGAGAGTGGATGCTATCCTGGAGCTTTCGAAAGGAATGCAGCATTGCTGATGCCTTGATTTTACCCCAGTGAGACCTGTGTCAGACTTCTAACCAATAGAGCGATAATATAATAAATATGTGTTATTTTAATGCACTGGGTTTGTGACAATTTAGAATAGCAGCAATGGGAAGTGGATATAGGTAGCTACTCCTCTCTCTTATTTTACCCTCCCCTTACCTCTCCCAGCCCATGCTTCAGTGGTTCTTCCAATGATTAACTTAATTTATGTGTCTGGAATAAAAAAGGGAATGATTTAGAGCAGGGGTCAGCAAACTGTAGGGACCAGATAGTAAATCATGCTGCTGGTGTAGCAAAAAAGCAGCCATACACAATATGTAAAAGAATGGCTGTGGCTGTGTTCCAATAAAACTTTATTTACAAACACAGGGAGTTTGTCCATGGGTAGTATTTTGTGGACCAATGATTGCTACTCAAAATGTGGTCCCCAAACCAGCAGCATCCCCTGGGAGCTTGTTAGACATGCAGAATCTCAGGCCCCACACCAGATCTCCTAAATTTGCATGTTAACAAGATCTTCATTCATATGCACATTCAAGCTTGAGAAACATTGCTTTAGAAGAGTTAGCATTCTAGGGATTAAGTAAAATTATCAGAACAAATATTATTCACATCCTGATTTCCAACTGCAAAACACTACTAAGATAATGATGGCAGGTATAAGACCATAAAGGAAAATAAACTGTAGGAGCATTTTTTAAGTACCTACTATGTGTGGAGCACTTTCAGATAAGTTATTCTACTTAATCCTCATAATGATTCTTCTTGTAGTTTTCCCCATTTTTTATGGAAAAGGAAACTGAAGCCTACCCAGTTTCTCCCAAGAGTGAGCGACCAGAGATCCAAAGCTCAGTTTCTTTGTACTCTAAAACTCAAGCTTCATCTACCATACCACACTGAAGTGTCTGTTTCCTAAACTCTATTTAATACCTGCAACAAAAGCACTTTCTGGATTTAAAAGTTCCTAAAACATGTGAAGTCTAGCCAGAAATGATATCACTGGAACTTTGGATGCATATGGTGTACTTTATGCTCTATTTATAAAAATCTTTCAACATAGCATTTTTTGGTCACTCTCACCATGAGCTGAAAGATTCCTCAATGACATTCTGTTGGCCAGCCTTGACCATTTAATTAACATCAGCAAATTAGGAACTCTTTTGGCCTATGATTTTGAGGTTAATAATAATAGTTGTTAATTTTTCTTTATAAAACATTCCTGCTGCTGAACTTCTGGGCACAGTTATCAAATGGATATGCAGTTAATTAATCTTAGCCACCTCTCTCTCGGTTCTGTACTTCTGCAGACAGCCTCTTCACATCCATCACTGGCTGTCTGATTGAAGAGGTGGGCTTAGCACAGGGCCTGAAGGACAGTTTCAGGGAAAAAGAAGGGGAGAAGGATTTCCAAACTATGCAGTTCCCATGAAAACACCAGAAACAATATGATCTTCAGATCCAAATTCCAAAAGCTTAGGGGTTACTATTCTTTTTAAGTTGTAGATTCAATAAGCAAAAGATAGTATCATATGTGCCCAGGATATATAAACTAAGTTATGCTCAAGCAGAAAAACGAAAGGCAAGTTTGAGTTTTATGAGGAATATATAGACTGGATTCTCACACGAAAGACTTTTTCAGCCTTCCCTACCCTGGAGAAGGACTCCTACCTTTCCAGGTGATGTTGCAAGTTGAAAAATCCTAACTGGCTTGGAGTGCGGTTTCCATTTCCAGAAAATGAGACTCCGTTTATAATATCAACTTAAAGAACTCATTTCTGAGTCAACAGGCAAGGTCTGTCTACTAGTTGTCAGTAACGTCCCCAGTGGTCACCTGGCCTTTGGAGACTGACAGACTTGCAGAGCCTGGCCGCCTCTAGCTCCTTGCTCTTGAATGACCCTCTTGAGATTTAGGGGTCATATTCCACCTTGCCCAAGCAAGAGCAAGGGTCTTCATTTGGCAGATTGCTGCTTTTGTTAAAGAGCAAGCTCACTGAGGACCAAGATGTTGGAACTCAAATTCTGGTCTCTAGATGGCAGTCTAGCCCTGCTAAATTTGACGACTCCCCTATCCTGGGTGAATTGCTGAAGCCACAGCTAAAAATAAAACCTAACTCAGGAGAAAAAAAATATCTATGGAGGGGGCATAACAAGATTCAGATATTAATTTTTTGGTTGATGGCAAGTTAATTATTGAGTTTAAGCACCAGGTTGAAAATAACATGTGTCTCTGAACCTGCTAAAAGTGCTGTTTGGCAGTCCTCCTAATTTGCTTGTGTAAAATTCAAGAGTGATGTGGACAGCTCTACCGTGGAATGAGTATTTGTTGGAAATACTGTTTCACACCAGAAAGGCAAGAATATGGCCATTGCCAAATTATTAATGCCTCTTTACACGTTGTCTATTTACATACAAATCATTTAGTCAATAAAATCTGGATGGGACAGTTAGTTTGATAAAGAACCTTCATGATTTCTTGGAAATTTTTGGCAAAATGGAATGGCCATTGGCATTAGTAATGAACCAATCTTCTGGTTGATTCATCTTTCAAATAGCTGTATTGGCGTCGTGTGGATGGAGCACATGAGATCGGTATTGAATTTAAACTGGGGCTTAGCTTTGTAGCATTTTGATGTGGAAGAAACCTTAGGGGTCATTTTTGTCCAACCTTCTTACTGTACAGATAACAAAAGCAAGCTCCAGGCAACACCAAAGGCCCAAAGACTTGGCAGCTGAGCTGACCCAAGTGACTGCAACTGGAGACTTGGACATGGGACAGAATCCAGTCTCGCGTGCACAGCTGACTTCCAGTCATATGAAACTGTTGTATGTCAAAAACAGCTCTCTATTGAGTGCAGATAATAATGATTTAACCAAAAGCTGTTTTTTTCATTTATTCTGCTCATTTAAAATATGATTTTGAAATTTAAAAAATACAGATCCTAGACTATAGTAGGATACCTTCCAAGTGTTAGAAGTTTTGGCTAGGTGTGTTAGTAAGAACTTAATAGGAACCATGTGGTGCTGTAGAAAAGGCAATGGAACCAGGAGACCAAAAGTGCATTGAATGGCTTTACTGTGAGGTGCTAGACCAACTCACTTTGCCTCCATACTCTCAGTTGTGAAGTGGTAATAATAAGGGAGCCCCTGCTTACTTTATTAGATTGTTGTGATGACCAAATTATAAGAAAGGGGTAAATGCACTTTGTTGAGAGCTATAGAGAGAGTATATTTATTGATATCCAAAATAAAGCATATTGAATCCCAATGTATAGCATTGCAAAATATATATATATAAACTATTTGTCAATCTTTAAAAATATCGTCTGAATGAAAGAAGGTCATATAGTTCATTCCACTTATATGAAATATGCAGAATTGGTAAATCCATAGAGACAGAAAACAGATTGGAGTTTTCTAGGGGTTGGAGAAGGAAGGGAGATGGGGAGTGGCTGCCTAAGGGATATGGGTTTTCCTTTAGGGTGATGACAATGTTTTGGAGACAAATAAATGTAGTAGTTGCTCCACACCATGAATGTACTAAATGCAACTGAATAGTTCACATTAAAATGACTAATTTTATGTCATGTGAATAAAAACAACCAAGTGATTTGGGTGGCAGGGGGTGGAGAAGGGGTGGTTCATGGAGTGTTTGTCCAGGTGATTCTGTAAATGAAATCTCAGACTAATAAGCTCCTTTATAAAAATGTGTTTGTAAAGTTTACTTTTAGTTGCTGTTAGTGTTTGATTGTCTCCATGAACCTAAGCTCAGTAGATTCTGTCCACACGATGCGGCTGGGTAGTGTCCAAGGATAACACATGCAGTGAACTCCACACACGCTTAGACAAATGCCCTTTGGCCCCTGGGGTCCTCTGATCCTGCTAACCAGTTGCTGTGAGAGCTGTATAAGACCTGAGATTTGGGGGAGGAAAGCATGGCTTCATCAGTCTTCCTCAGTCCAGTCTTGACAATTTACCACTGCTAGAAATCATGCTTTTGCTTGCAAGTGTTTCAGATGCTGACATTTTTTTTCCCCATAGCTGGCAAATCTTGGCTTTTGTGTGTTTAACTTTCCTCAGTGGATCTCTTTTCTGAGCTTCAAAGAGAATTACTGTTTCATGGTATCAATTTTCTCACCATAGGACATTGCCTTCTGATCTTTGCAAGGGCCCTGCAAATACCCAAACCTATGGGGTATTTTCAAAGGCTGTCAATTAATATCGAGAATATTTTTTTACCTTCATTTACAGTACAAATATTTAGCAGTGAAGTCAAGTTACCAACATGTTTCTATTTGTACATGAATAATGTGATATTATATACACAATTTTAGGTGTAAAAAATTTCAAAGAATGACTTACCTGGTATTTTCCATGAACCATTTGTTAGACTGGGAAAATTCTGGCTAAATAAAAACAAAATCTAGCTTCTTTTGGATGTCACAGAATCACAAAATCTCAGTGGTACAACAGGCCTTTCTATGTATCCATTTAACCAATTATGTGACATTTGAACATATCTCTCCAAGTCCCTACCAGATTGTTGTTTGCTCTAAATTTGATAGGGAGTAGTTGAACATTAGAAACTTCTTCCTTAAATTGAGCCAAATTTTATCACCCTGCAACTTCTATTACTTAGTTTTGGGTGTATCATTTGGAAACATCAGGATAAGTCAAATTTGTCTTTCATATGACAGATTTTAAATCATAAGAAGCAGCTAGATGTTTTCCTTTTATTTAGGCTAAACATACACAGGTCTTTCTACTGACCAGTATGTGGAAAGCTTGAAATTCCATTGTTGTCATTATCCTTTGCAGACTTATGTTTACTCGTGTCCTTATGAGAATTTTGCACCCAGAATAGAATACAATATCCCAGGTGCATCTAAAGCATACAAAGGAAAGGTTAGGATCATAACCATCTTTCTTTAGACTTTATATTTTTGTGAATGTAATCAAGTTATCATTCGATTTTTAATATGGTTGTGTCCCAATCTATGTATTGGCTATGGAGAAATTTGAATTATAAAAAGTGATTGGTAAGGTTAAAGTTTGGGAGATTTTGAAAGTAACAATTACAACTCAAAAGAATATTAGGAGAAGAAAGAAAAGAATTTCCATTGTTGAGCCCCTACAGTGTACCTGTCAATGTGGTTGGCACTTTGTACACTTTTTTGTTCAAGCTTTACTTGTAAGCTAGGCGTGGTAGTGCATGCCTGAAGTCCCAGCTACTCAGGAAGCTGAGGCAGGAGGAACACTTGAGCCCAGGATTTCAAGTCCAGCCTGGGCAACACAATAAGACCCCATCTCTAAAAAGAGAGAGAGGGGGAGGGAGGGTGGGAGGGAGAGGGAGGGAGGGAGAGAGAGAGAGAGAGAGAGAGACAGAGACAGAGACAGAGAGAGAAAAGAGAGAGAAGAGAAGAGAAGAGAAGAGAAGAGAAGAGAAGAGAAGAGAGAAGAGAAGAGAAAGAAAAAATATCAATTTGTACCTCAAACTTGAATTCAAAGAACACCTCCTCTGTGTAGCCTTCCCTGGTTCTCTTTTCCTTTCTATGTTGTTATGATACTAAGGCCTCTTTTATGGAACCCCACATATAACAAAGCTTGCATTCCCACTTTTCCCACTAGATTATAAGCTCCTTGACAACACCTGTTGTACAATTAGGCTCTCATATTATTGCGTGAATGAATGAATGTTAGACTTTCATTAGTGCATCCCAAATGGCTATAAATTAAGAGGATAGATCATGTTATTACATAGAATTCCCTTAGTGAAGCCTTAGACAATGATGACTTTAAAATGTGCCATTTTGCTCACATAGTAATTTACTGCTCTCATTAAAGTCATGTCACATTTTATTTGATAATTCAAAGATAATTTGTCTATAAAAATGGTATTTTAACTTCTTTTTTTAAAAAAAACTAACAATCGTTTATGTCTTTGTTTAGTTCCAAATTAGATTTGGAGTCTATATGTGAATGTTTATACACATATTTTTATTAATATATAGGCTCCAAATATATGTATAGTTTTCCTTTTGAATATTTATCTAATCATAAAAATGAAGAAAGACTTTTAAAGTTTAGCCATGTCAGCATAGGATCTGTTACACGGAAAAGAACAATTGTTTGTATGTGTTCAAATTAGCACATTTAATTTTATAAAATGATTCTTTCCATTATGTATCCATCATTACAATATTTACTGGGAGAAAGTAAGCGATTGTAATTGCAAGTCTTGAAAAATGTGCAAAATAAACAAGCAAATAAGCATTGATGCACAGTGTTCCATCAAGTGAAAATTTTCATAACCAAAAGGAGTATGGCTTTTTTAGTCATAAAAAAGACTGTGCAGTCTGGGACACATGTAGCTTCTACCTAAGGTTGTTCTCAATAGTGTAAAGACCTCTGTAAAAGTAAAACCTATGTACCCGGTAATCATACAATTTAATCACCATGGGAATGAAAATATCATCAGACAAGCAGTGGAGTTCAGAGAAATAACTTGCAGAAAATGACAACCCTTGATGCTCTTTAAGATGGGCTGTTCCACTCAATGCTGTGGGAGGTCAGTGGCTTAAAAGAGTCAGAAGACTGGGTCAGTCTGAGTTTCCTTGTCTCTGGAAGTCTGTCCTGTTTTGACATCTGTTCCTGGAACCTCGGGCAGATGCAAGTGTTTATAGAGTTGGGTCTATTAGATGACTTTCCACGTGGGTATCTAAATGCCAGCAACCAGTTGGCCCCCATCTGATGGAGTATGTCTGCCATGGTTTTGTGTTCTTTTTTAAAATTGTTTTTCTCCTAGGGAAAAGATTCTGACATAATGTTATTTGCATAATAAACACTTTTGTATCAGGGTTGTCATCATATCACTAATCTAGTCTGCTTACATTTTATACCCTACCCACTTCCAAAAATTATCTGAGATTTCTAATGCTTGCAAAAATCTTATTTTACACAAAGAAAAAATATGTAAAAATTCTGCAAACTAAAGATTTCTTCCATCCAGTTTTTATTGCATCTTACTACAAAAGCAGAGCTGTCAAACATCTAAAGTTAAATCCTTTTTTAGAAAACATGAGGGTTTTCCAATGTGGGTGGCAGGTTTGTTCACCCACAAACCTGCACATGATGGCTGCACATGATGTCCAGCCATCAGAAAGCCCAAAGAATTCAACCTGGTTCAAATGAAGTTCAAGTTTTAAAAAATATATGCAAATAATTAAAGATCAACCCAACATCTGTTTTTTTTCCCTCCATTCTTACCTTCCCCCAACTCTTTCTTTTGTTTCACAAATTTTCACAGCCAAATCATGATTTAAGAAAATAATTATTGGAGGCTTGATTTTATCTGCTGAAGAAATAACAGCTGATCTTGAAATCTTGAAATCATAATGGATTTCCAGGGGTAGTTTGTTGAGGAGACCTCTCGGCATCTGAAAAGAGCCAAGGGTAGGTGTAGTTTGACCCACTGGGAAGACTGGGGCATTTAATTAAATGAAAATATCGAACCATACAAAATAATAGGCAAATCTATTCTCTTCCCACCAGCTCAACAGCGACTACATTCCTATTGCTGCCTCGTGTTGAACGAGGCCCATGTGGCTGTAATAGACCCGTGCATTTGTTTAACATCAACACAAAACAAACAGAAGGGCTGTCGTCTCTTCCAGTTTCAAATAGATAAAGGCAGTGAATCCAGAAACGGCAAGCTCCTAAGTGCTTTCTAGTGGAGGGAAATCCTGGAGTCTATCAAAGAAACTTTGAAGTAGGAACAGGACCCCGTCCCCACCCACTCACCCATGTCCGTTTACTTTGGACATGCTACATACAGTAAATCCTCCCCGAGACATGCGCTGCTCACGTTTCCTGGAGAGCAAACACAGCTTCCGTTTGGTTGGTGATATTGCTCCTGACCACTGCCCTTCAAAAGAAAGGGGCCGCGTGGGGTGCTTTGTGTTCGCCAGTGTGTGGCCGTGCTTGTTTCCGACTGGAAACCCCCTCTATTGGGATAGTAGGGTTCCTACAGAGTAGACCTAACTACAGGCTGTGGAGTGTGCACATACATCTCTTTACAACCCATGAGCGGCCAGCTAGAGAGGCCTCTGGAACATTCCTAGGAAACTGTGTTCTGTACACAGCTTCCCAGGCTTGTTGCAGAAATTCTTGGCATGTCAGGAAGAATATCTCTATCTGCAACATGTTGAGTTCTAGGGTAAGAAGTGGATATAGCAGCTAAGCCTGTTGTTCTCTCCCAGTCTCTACTCTAGAGCAATTGTGTAGCTGTCAGAGTATTGGGTGAGCTTCCAGCCACTGTGCTTCCCTGGGCAGCTCAGGTGAGTCACCTGTCTTCCAGGACAAGCCTGCCTCCCTGCCTGTAAGGAAGGCCCATCTACTGGGTCACGTGGGAATGACTGCAGCTCCTGCTTAAGCCCTTCTTTGTGCCCCAGAGCACCTTAAATTCAAGCCTGATTAAAAAATAAGAAACCAAGGGAAATGATATTTATAATAAGTGTTAATATGTGAATGGGCTGTCTTATACCGATGGCTTGCAATACAGATAAGAAGCAAAATGATAGCACTAAGTAAAACAGCAGGATAGAGGGAAATCTTGAAGAAGTAATTGTTTTGCAATGAATTTTAGGACTAGGAAACAATTAATGTAAATATTGAATATAATCTCATTCTGTTCTCTAGGTGAGTATGCAAAAGTCCGAGGTCTGAAAAGCACACAGGGAGTCTACGTTTAAGGTTCTTATTCTGTCCAGGCAAGCCCTTGTTACGTGGATGGTATGTTAATACTTTACCCACACATCAAGTATAGAAAACAGGGATGGAGAGGGAAAATAAGCCTGAATTAAGCTGCCCCAGTTTGATGGTTATGTTAATACTGTACCCTCAAATCAGGGATAGCAAACTAAGAGTGAGAAGAAAATAGCCTGAATTAAGCCACATCAGTATGGAGACCTTTTTCATTGCTATCTCTGTATTTATGTGTTTTGTGTCTAAAAATGCAGTGGGAAAATACCATACATTTTTCATGGTGCTTCAGATTGCTATAGCCAAGACTCTACCTGAAGCCAAATAAGAAATGTTCTAATTTCGTATTTTTTTCAGCCAAAATCAGTAGTTATTTCAGAGGCCGTTGAGAAGGAGGGCAGGTACATATTTGCATTTTGCCCGCAGATGGGTTGCCAAGCACACCATCTTTCTGTTGACATAAGAGCCAGCTTTACCTGACAGCACACACATCAAAGACTCCTCGTGGAAAAACAGCCCCAAATTTGGAAGAGGCGTTTTATAATCCCCAACCATTTCATTATGGCATTAAGTTGCATTAATTGCTTCATAGTCATGTGGATGTTAGGATTGTATTCATTGACTTAAGTTGACAACTTCCTTTTTGCTAAAGCTAGTTAGGAAAAAGCACTTCAAATGGGTGTCTAATGATCTCATAAACACTGTGTTTCTTCTGATTGCTAAGTAGCTTCCTTTCCTTTCTTCTCCTTTTAATTCTCAGCTTCCAGTTCCTCTTCATTATGGGTATGAACAGCTGAACTTAGGCTCTTAAGTGTCATTTCCCTAGTCTTCTCAGAAGCACACCGACTTTATCAGTGATTCTGGACCGAAGGATGAATTGTCACGGAACTAGAGGGAGCCAGATATGACTTGGATTCCAAGTAAAATTGAAGCTTTTCCTTTTAAACCAGCGGCACAAAACTTTCTTAATAAACATGTGGATGGTGCTATGTTCCAAAAGAAGTGGTGAAAATGAAATTACTTGAAAACTTCAAGTTTTACATGTAATGCATATCTACAGTAAACCAGAAGGAAACTAAAAGGATGTATCTGCCTGAAGGAAGGCATGTATTTGAAAGCCAATAAATCTGGTATTTTAAATCCCTGAATGCTAAATTGAATTGACTACATCCATGGTCCTGTCAGTTGGGTAGAAAGGTAAATATCCTTTTGACTATATGGGGTGAGTGTGGCATTTGACTGAAACAGCAGGCGATTCTGCAGCCATGTAATAGCACAGCTCCGCATGCTGCTGTGTCTAAATGACCAGCAGATACTAAGAGACATAATTCCATGAACAACCAAGTCCTGGGATATCCTTACAATTCTCTGTTCTGAATCGATTCAGGCAGAGGAGATGCCCTCAAATGCAGATCAGCTTGCCGAATTAAATTAGGAGGACAGTAAGTTGAAAAACATGGCCAGCCAGCTTAAGACCTTTATTTTTCATTCTTCTGTGCAGTTACAACTAAAAACTAAAAATGCAGTTAGTGAAAAGAGTATGACATCTGTATTATTAAAGGTGTTTCCCATGTATTTTTGTGAGAGATCGTTTTTCTAAAAATACACACTTTCTGCCAACTATTTACACAGGATCTACTGAGGATTAAATGTTTTCTAAGAACTTAGCATTTCCTGTCAGAGTTTCAGACAATCCCTGCAAAGAGCTGAGGACAGAAACTCAGCTACTCCTTTCACGAATGACCTCCAGTGTTTGGAACCTAAAGGGCAAACGAGCATTTATTACTCCAAGAAACACAGTCCCGGACAGAGTATGAACTTTGCTGTGTTTTACCTTCTCGTAACAATTTACTGGAAATTCATTTGCTAGTAACCTAACCACTAGCTGTTCTAGAAAATGTAGGTATATTTGTAATCCAAACAGCACTTCCTAGAACTTAACACATACACACACACACACATACACACACACACACGCACACAAACACTATCACACACACACTCACACACAGACACACACACACAGACAGAGGTAAAATACTAATGGATGCTAATAAAAAAAAGTGGGGGAGATAAGTTTAAATTTAAAATTACGTACTTCTTTTTTTTCCCCCCTGTGAATGTTTATTTTACCTTTTAGGTCACTGGTTTCCATAAATTCCCTGTGTCTTAGCAGCATGGAGGATATTTTTAAACACAGCTCTTATGCTGGAGTGTACATTAAATATTTGTTCAGCTGATTAAAACAGTTCTACATTTATTTAATGTTTGAACAGTAAACAGTTTATTGAAAACTGAAATGTCTTTTTATACATACACGTACGATTACACAGACACACCTCTCAGAAGAGAGGCTTCTGTTATGAGGTTTCTCAACTTATACTTCTGAGTATAAACATCCCCTGGATACAGACCGTTTTGAGATACAGTTATCTTGCAGGGAGGGCTGGGCTTCTGGCCGGGGCTGGTCCGGGGCTGCGGTGGGCAGCCCTATTGTGTGGCGGCAGCGGCGAGTGGCTTCAAATGAGAATGAGGGCTTCATGCTGACAGATACATCTGTCTTAGGGGAAAAAAAGACACGGTCTCAGATATTAAAGACGGCTGAGATGGGCCTCAGTGGTAGCGTTCTCTGCCCTTTAGCCTGGCTCGCTAAAACAGGAGGTATTTTGACCTCGGATAAACTGGGAAACATCGAGATTACTTTGAAGCATGGCAAACAAATGGAAGATAAGCCTTGCGGCCGTTCTGTTGCCTTGTCTTCTATGCAGAAAGGAACTAGTCGTGATGTTTATGTTAGCGTCTGCAATCGCCCATCACAAAGAGGTTGTATATATTGGCCTATTAATTCTCACCGTATCTCTGCTTCAGAAGGCGCGTGGACACTCTCGGTACACTCTGTTATCAGGCATCGTGCTGTGGAGTGTACTGGTTAAATAAGAACACTGTTGGTTTTTGCCATATGTAAACTGCCAACTTGGAGGGCAGTGTTTTAAATCTATATAATGTTACCAAGTATATTGAGCATAATTTAACCTCCTCTGGTTACTTATCAAATATTTTAACAACATGTAATACCCCAAATTCTGCATTCCAAATAATATCATCATAATGCTGGTTTGCAAATTCACAATTAAATGAGACTCTCCCTTTAGAAACAAGCAACCAAGGGTATCAAGATAGTCATTGATTTATTGTGTGATAGTACATTGAAAACATGTCATTGTGTTGGAAGTCCATTAACGGAGAATTAGTTAAAGTATGAGACAAATATGAAGTGGAATATAGTGCTTAAAAGGAATGTGGTAGATAAATGTGTACTGATATAAAGGCATATTTAAGATACATGTTTAATGAAAATAAAAGTAAGTTGCAGAAGTCCTTGTCTAGTTAAAAGCTATCTTTTGCTACAAAGAAGACACATGCATCCACATGCTCACATGCTTTAGAGACATGGGAGTTTCTGAAAAGATAAACAAGAAACTCTTAACAATGGCTACATGTGCAAAGTGAACAAGTGGCACTATGGAACTTTGACTTTTTACTTTATGCTATCTGAGCTATTTGATTTTTAATAGACAACTTATAAAATGTATCAAATAAAGCTTTTAAAATTATAAAAATTTATTAAACTTATATTTTATAAATTAAAAAAAACTAGTTCAAAATTAATGTTAATCAGTAAGAACTTGCTTCATATACATACACTTCTCTTACAAACAAGGTAAGTTTCAAAGAGGCCATTGTTCATGAGCCCAAGTGACATTATACAGGTGACCAGTCTATCTGTACACATAGGCTCTCAAGGCAGATAGATGGCCTATAGCAATTCTAAATATAGATTTTTGTTGCTTTGGAGTTCTCTTGAAATTTTTATACAAAAACGTTTACAGTTTGGTTTCCTTCTTTTCACTATAAATGAATATAAGTAACTTTTTGTGGAGCAACCTCCACTGTGTGGGGATAATAACTTCAAACAATTTCCTTTTTCCAAGCTCTGCTTAACTCTGTTCTACTCTAATGACCCTGAACATCTCTTAATGACACTTTTGGAAGATTGGTGGTTTCTTGGGCTCTTTCATCTAAGTCTAACCTTATAATTCTCTTCTCAGATTTCATCTTATCTCCTCCCCTCAGTGCTATCTCTAACATTAAACATGCCCTAAATTTGAATGTGAACCCCCCCTTTCCCTTTTGAAGACCTGATTCCTATGGTGCTAATACATAGGAAGGACACTGGGGGAGAAGGAACAACCATCACTTGACTTACGTCTATGGCTGTTGTCCTTTCTCTGCAGGTTGTTGTTGCTTCCAGCCAACTCCAGCCGGCTGTTAAAGACCTCAGAGTGCAGCCATCCAAATACCTGGGGTGCGTGGGTCATTTTTTGCAAGGCCCATGGTCCCTCCACACATCTCCGCGTCTTCCTCCACCCTCCACCCGCCCACAAGCTCTGGTCGTTGACAGTAGATCCCACAGCTGTTGGCTTCCCGTGTCCTTGCCCGGCAGGCACACGTGTTGCCTAGCAGATATCCCTCTCAATGTCCAGTTAACCCAAAGGAAACTCCCACCTCTTTGCCAAGCTTATTAATGAGAAGGCAAGCTGCTCCCTTATGTCCCCTTCTCTTCATCCTCCCAACTCTCAATTCATATTTCCCTAGCTCAGCAAAATAAAGAGAGAGCAACAAGTCTGCTATCAAAGCCATGTCTGAAACAATGACGTGCTAGACCTTGCTATTGCAGGAACCCCACTCATTGCAAGTGATCTCTTTGAGGACCCTTCACTTGGCTTTAAAGAATTGGGAAAAAAAACTTCTTACCACAAAAACATTGTATTTGCAAGGCTCTTGCCACCACTGATTCTTATAACTTTCCCTCCCTGCCCCCTCCCATGGCCTTCTGCTTAAATGTGCAGGTAGGAGAAAAGGAGCTGGGGTGAAGGATGGGGTTGGAGCACCCAGGATCTTTAGCTGACTCTTAGAAAGCCCTGATGGGTGGTGGCCCCAATTATTGGTGGCTCTTTAAAAGGTGGAGTTGCTAGCTTTTCTTTGCTTTCAGCTTTGATCTCCAGCTGATTGAAGAGAACCTTCAACATGCTTTTACATTCATCTATTACAAGACACTTCTGCAGGATCAAGACAGTGACTAAGATTTAAATGTCCAAACACAACTGGCATGTAATGGTGACAGGAGGAGTCATGCCATCAGTGCATAGCACTGCTCACATCTATGAACATTTGTAAATTGAAACTTTTGAAAGAGAGGCATGTCTACACCTCTTTATTCAATGGACTGTTATGCCTGCCTCTTCCCATGTTGCATGGTTGAAGATGAGTGGGGAGGGATAAAGGGAAGCTGTTTCATCTTTGAGAAGCTTGATATCAATCACCAATGTGTACGATTCTACAAAGCAAAGCAACATGTGCTGAGGGAATGCAGAATAGAGGGTCAATCTGAAACCATGGGTGCAGATAGTTTGGACCTTAACAGAGAAGTGAGTTTGGTTAGTATTTGGAAGGGCGACTACAGAGAGAGAACAAGCCACTGGTTTTTAAATGTGTTCGATAAAACCTAAACCTTTCCAGGGGAACTCAGATAAACTATCACTGTAAAATGGCAAGGAGGGCAAGAAGGACCTCAGGAGACAGAGATGAGAGCCCCCCATTCCTGTTTAAACAGAACAGCTCAGCTTTTACTATTTTACATCATTAATTGCTATCTACAATTCCAATTTCTGAAAGGTTTTGCAGGTTTAAAAAAATGCGAAAACTACTGGGTTATGGAATCGATAGGCACTAGAGGCATAGCAAGGGACATGTGTACAAATGCATCAGTCGGATGCTGAGCAGAGCTACCATGGTCAGGAATAAGAGAATGATGGGGAGAGCTGGGGGCAGGGCGGGGGATGTGAATTGAGAAAACTCTTCAGTGACTGACTTGAAGGGTTTTGATTTGAAAACTATCACCCCTGAGGGTTTGGTATAAAGAATGAGAAAAATAATGTTTAAGGAAGATTATGCTAGCTGTGCCTGACATGCCTGTCTGCGTGTGTGTGTGTGTGTGTGTGTATGTGTGTGTGTGTGTGTGTGTGTGTATGTGTGTGAACATGGGTCCAGGTGATGATTCAGTCTATAAACTTCCCATTACAGTAGATGTTGGTGGTAAAAAATCAGAAAGCTAAACCATAGTTCTAACTTCCACTCTGTTCACCTTTCTCTTGCGTATAGTTTCTTACCAATGTGAATCCCCCTAAAGCTACCTTGCTCTTCGGTAACGTCTTGATGTCTCAGCTTCCAGAACTCCTCAAGTGCTTCTGAGACAAGGGATTATTTCTCCTCTGGAGTGGCCAACTGCCCCTTTCCTCCCTCCCTGTTCCTTAGAAAGGGGGCTACGTCATAAAAACAGGACATCTTTTCAGGCTATAACCAAACGAGCTGCTTAAAGTAATCTCAGTGCTGCCAAATGTTCAGCAAAGCCTCGACAGTGTTTAGGAGGAACCTTGTCGAATCCCTCAAGTAATGATGTTGAAAACCACAGGATGCTGCGAGCTTCGCCACGGGGAGCCTTCTGACACTTTTTTGGCAGGTGGCAGTGTATACAGTTCTTTTATGCACAATGCTTCTCTAAATTAAAGATGATTTTTTTCAAAAACAAGTCTGTTAAAGAGGGTAAGAGAGAAGAAAAATACACACACACACACTGAGCTGTAGACAGCCTCATATTTACATAAGCCATGAGGAAATTACAAGTCATAGTACTACATTATGTTTTTATAAGTCTTATAAATGTTAAATACTGAGAAAAATTAAGTTTTCACATTCCACTGAGGTGAGAATTCTCTGAGTCCTAGAGAACTAGCAATGTAGAATTTTAAGGCCATCTTACATCATAAGAATGATGAAATGACCATTATCTTATTTGATCTGGGAGTAAAATAGTTCAAGTATTCACTTATTTTTTGTTGTTAAATTACATGTGCTTTTAGTTAATATTCAGAATTTTAAATAATAGGAATTCTTTGCCTATGAATTTAGCTTTGGCAATTAATCCAAAGGCTCAAAATAGAGACTAGAGTCTGGGTATTCAAGAGCTGACTGACAACTAGTTCTTATAATGGCTAATTCTGTCAACAACCTTCACACAAAATGTTGACATTTTTAAAATTGTTGTTCCACTAAGTCAACCAGATTGACCGGCAGTTTTCACAGACCCAGAACAGACTTTTCTACTGAGATTCTGTCTTGTTTTTACTTTTATTTTTCGAGAGCTTATAGATCAACAAAGGCACACGTCATTGTCCTCTGGAATGTCCTTAGTCTCTACACTTAATCCACCCACCATGGTTCTTGGGTCTCCTCATTTGCATGTGAAACATGATACTTATTTCCCATTGACCTCACCAGGGTCCTCTGAACAGATCATGCTTTTCAAGAGCCATGCACAGTTGTTAGCCCCAAATTTCCACCAGTCATCTATTTAACAAATTCATTGAGTACAAACAAGGCACTGTCCTAGCACATCTGAGAAAGGCAAAGGTGTTGAAGACCTGACTCCCATTCTAGATGAATTTAGAGTTTAGTGGGAAGCCTTGGGTGGATATAGAGGTATGCATAGAATTTAGGAAGAAAATGGAAAGTGCTCTGACATAATACCAATAATCAGCATTTATTGCATATTCACTATAGACCAGACACTTGCCTAAGTGCTTTACATGTATTATCTCATTTGATCATATCAACAAGACCATGAGATTGTTATTATTTTCCCCAGTTTACAGAGGTGGATACCAAGACTTAGAAAGATTAAAGAATTTTCCAGGTGTCATACAGCTATAATAGTTAAAGGTCAAGCTACTACTTAAGCCCAGATCTTTAAATCTTAAAGGCCTCTGCTCATAATCACCAAACTTTACTCTTCCCAATGTCCCTTTTTAGGTTTATTTGTTGTGGGTATTTAGGGCAGGCAGTAAATACTTCAGACTTGGGACAAGGTATGAGATTAAGAAGTGGCATTCGGCTTGGTTTCTACTGGATTGGTGCAAGAGGAGAGGGAGGGAAGACAAATCGAAAAAGAAGAAAGAATGGGAGCAATAACATGGAGCCAGAAATTGTATGGTCTTACATGGAAAGCTGGAGAAGGGTATCTTTAAAGAAATGCCTCCGTGTCTTCTCATTCATCTAACTGTAGCACCTTGAACTGTTGGCCAATTATGCAAAACCTCTCAGTGGCGTGTGTGTGTGTGTGTGTGTGTGTGTGTGTGTGTTTTCCATCTAGGATAGTTAACAAATTTGCCTGGAGAAGAACTATAATAGGAAGGGTTGGCTGTTGCTGGCATGTGATCTCAGAATATTCCACGATCAATGCATGTATAATGTGGCCATAATTTCCCAGGAAAGCCCACTGAAAAAAAAAAAAAAAAGGAAAAGAAATGAAAAACCCTACAACAAAGTTTGAACATCAGCTTCCCTTTGGAATCACGTGCACATAAAATGTATGTTTGATTTTGTTCTACTGTGGCATGATGTCTTTCACATTAGCATGGCTCAGTACCTTGTTTTCGTTGGCATCACTTGCTAATAGAATTGGAGCATGCTATTTTATACCTGAATGTGAATGTAAAAATGGCTAAGAGAATGGACAATTGGCAGCTTTTCCATCCAATATATCTTCAAAATGCAGAGTTAACATGCCCTGGCCAAAAAAAAAAAGAAAAAAATCCAGTTAGACTTTAAAGTAGAACTCACTGGTTACAGCTTATTGGCTTGGACTCTTTGACTTTTCTTCCTTCATACATTTTTGAAATTTTCTCCAATTGCCACACAGATCAGAATCAAAGCTGGCAAACAGTAAGGAACCAAATAATGAGAACAGCACAGACCCAAAGAACATGGTCTTCCACCCCGGGAATATTCCAGAACATAGGTTAGACTCTTACATGAAACTGTAATTTTAAAATGCACTTAGAATTATTGAAAAAATTTATTTTGGTAGTTTTAGAGGTACAAATGTTTCTTGTCACATGGATGAATTGTATAGTGGTGAAGTTAGGGCTTTTAGTATACCTGCCACCAGAATAGTGTACATTGTACCCTATAGGTAAAAATCAGGTACCTGATCATTGATCCCCCCCTCCCATTCTTAGTTTCCAATGTCCATTGTGCACTTTGTATGACCATATATACACATCGTTTATCTCTGACTTATAAGCAAGAACATACATTATTTGATTTTCTGTTCCTGAGATATTTCACTTAGGATAACAGTCTCCAGTTCCATCCAAGTTGCTGCAAAAGAAATTCCATAGCGTATACAATCCACAGTTTCTTTATTCACTCATCAGTTGGTGGGCATTTAGGTTGATTCCATGTCTTTGCAATTGTAAATTGTGCTGTAATAAATATTTGGGTGCAGGTATCTTTTTGGTATAATGACTTCTTTCTCTTTGAGTAGATTTTTTTTTTAATGGGTAGACAATCAGGGCTCCTTGAGCCCTGTCTTCTTCTGAATGCCTTGTCTTCTTCTGAATGCCTCAACCAGCCAGAGTGTCTGAGATCATGAGGCTGGGAGCTTTCTCCCTGTGACAAAGCACTCCACAAATGTGGTTGCTCTCTGCTTTCACTCTTGGCACATTCACATGAGAAATCATTTTGAACCTGAAAGTGGCACCCCATGCCATGTGCTTCCTTTAACCTAATACGTGGAAAAGTTATTTTCATCCATATGTTAAAAAAAGAAAGCATAACAAAAGACGTGAGTACAAAAGGAGAGTGTGTGGGTTAGACCTTCCACTGTCTTCATATGCAAGGTGAGACTGCTTCAATGCTGGGAGGTTCTCTCTATGAAAGGTGAAACTGAAGCAGCACCTGATTTGAAACTGGCAGCATTTCCTTTAATGAATGAACCTCTAGGATACCCAGAGTAATTGGAATTGGGAGGTTATTCTGAAAGTCATGGTTATCAAAAAGAAAATGAATTGGTTCAGTAAATTCATAGGTGTCTTCCTGCTAGTGAATCCTAATTGAAATGATGTTCATTGTCTTGGGGCACATTCAGAGAGACATCAATAGAAGGGAAGAGCATCTCATGAAACTAAAGAATGGCCCAGGTGCTGTGGAGAAGACCTTGCTTCTTCATTCAGCACAACTTGACCCACGGCACTATGTGAGAAAGCCTCTGTATGTTGTTGGGTAACTGGTTTTCTCCTTCCTCCTTAACCATTTTTAATACAGAGGGTGAATTACAAGAAAGGAAGGTTGGCTAGCATGTGAGGTTTCTGTGAAGGCGTGAATGGCCAGAGAGTGGAGTCAGGGGCAGTTAGGCAGAGGGAGATGTCCTGCTGCACACGAAGTTTAAGAAGGTGTGTTTGACTGAGAAGAGTTGGGAAATACTGACAAATTATCCCACTAAAACACCAGCTCCAGCAGAGTTGAGTCATAGGGGTGAGAAGTTGGGTCCACTCGTATCAGTCTCCCAATGAGACGAATTCATGATGATGCAGCCTCCCCTTCTAAGACTTCTGCTTGGGGGAAGCTGAGGAAGACTCCAGTTTTAGACCACATTTGGGACATCTCTGGCTGAGCTTTCTCTGCAAAGAAAGGGGACGGGGAACTACCCCTTATGTACAAAGGAAAGACAGGATATGGAAATGTGAATCTAGCAGCATTGTCTCTGCAAGGCCTGCTAGAGCAATGAAAGGTGATGCAGGCTCAGAGTCTGGGAGTTTCCAGGAGTCTGAGCAAAAGCAATAGGATTTTTTTTTTCAGGGGGGGGGGGGTTGTTTGTTTGTTTGTTTTCATTTTGTTTTTCTGGTTGCCCCTCCCTCCCAAACTTAATCTTGAATTCCAAGATTTTTCACCATATATGTTATGTAATTTAAGGGATTGTGGTCGATTATAGGATTCTGCCCTTTTACATTCCCATCGGAAAGAGTTGGGTTCCCCACAGAAGTACAGAACACTTTATATGTTACAAGTTTCACTTTCTCCTTTATATTTCACAGATGGAAACTTTAAAAAGTTGCCTTTCCTTTTTGGCAATTCAATCCTGTTCGTTCAGTGGCTGAGTAATAGATTCTTCATAGTCAAAAATGAGGGACAATCAAGGACTCTTGTCCCTCATTTTTGACGGACTGAAATACAAAAGAGCAATGAACATGGGAACGAAAATAGGAAGATGCTAAAATAAACATCAACAAAGTTGTCATCTAAAATTAAAACTAGCACACAACTGAAAGTGGGCAAAAAGTCAACTGTTTTGGAAAATACCTGACTTCTCCTCCTCAAAAGGCCGGATTTTTTAATGTGCACAAGATTAAAAGTCTCAGACTGGACTGATTCTAGCCCAGTTTGAGAGCCTTGTGAGATTTCCATAGTTCCACATGTAGTCTGAATCTCAGAAAATAGGCACTTATAATGAAAACATGCACAGACTCCTAACCATAACACTGCTAGCAGGCATTGCTATAATAGCAAGACAATTTAGCTATAATGGGTGAATAAGAAGAAAATTAAGTAGTTTTCTAAGATACAAAAAAAAAAAAACCAAACTAAGTCAGGACATATTTGGCCTCATGTTCAACTTCAAATGCAGTCAGTTCATTAGTGTAATTTAACCTTTTCATAAGCCTCTCAATGATAAATTCCATTAATACATTGAAAATGCCCGCTGTGAAGAATAGCCCTGTGACTGTGAGAGGTGCCGAAAAAGGTGGGTTGGACTGTGATCCCCTCATGCCTCCTCCAGCTCAGCAAAACTGAGCGGATGACAGGTTTTTACCTTTCCTGTCTGCGGTAAATGTCCTCATTCCACTCCACTCAGCCTGCGCCTTCAGGCAAGCCAGGGTTTGCAGCCATTTACTGCAATAATAGCAAGACAATTTAGCAGTAATGGATAAGTAGGGGACAAATTAAGCCGTTTGCTGAGATACAGAAATGAAGCCAGAAAATATTTGGCCTCGTGTTAGGCTTCAAATTCATAGTCAATTCATTAGTGTAATTTAGTCTTTGCACAAGCCTTTGAGTGATAAATTCTACTAATACATTTGAAATGCCAGCTGTAAGAATAACTCATTGAGTGTTGAGTAAAATTAAAAGATGGGCAAGAATAAATCCTTCATTTTCATCTCATATGGGAAGATTTATGAAGGCCTTTGAGAAGAAGCATCTGTCTGCTAGTTGTAAATTGAGAGTATTAAGGGAAAAACATTGGAATATTTTGGTTAAATTAGCGAGAGGAATGTATTAACTCAAATGCTTTTGAGATCTTTCCCTTTGGGGTTGAAGAATACTCTTGATGAAGAACATGTGACCTTTTTGAATACATGTCTTGTCTGGGAACAAAGGCCACAGTACAAACAGTATTAAATGGCTGGTGTTTATGGTATTAAATGGGCAGTGGTTTCAAAGAAACACAATCATGTGGGATGTTGGTGACTTTTTCCTACATGGGTATGGTTTTCTCTACTCTCATGAGCGTTCTCTTTCAACCCCATAGAGGCTACAAAGACCTGGAACAAGGATGGGGAATACAACCAGGCCGTATTTGAATTCCTTAGCAAAAATATTCAGTTCATTTCACCAGTTAGCTTCTCTTGCTGGTGTCTTCAAATTGGATACTTTCATAACAAAATAAATTATTTATTCAAAAAATGAAGGGAAAGAAGTACATTTCCTTAAGCAGCTGATACATGCCAGATGCTTAATATAATTTAGCTCAATTTCTCTTCAGAAAGTTTGTGAAACCTGTTGTATTCCCAATTTATGGAAGAGAAAATTGCAGTTTCAAAAAAAAATAATCTCCCCAGGACAATGGTAAATCAGTAGTAAAGCTGGAATGTAAATGTAAGTATGCCCGAGTCCAAGGAGTGAGACGCCAGCAGAGGTTTGTTGACAAGGGTGAGTTGGGAT
This sequence comes from Microcebus murinus, assembly GCF_040939455.1. Lineage (NCBI taxonomy): Eukaryota > Metazoa > Chordata > Mammalia > Primates > Cheirogaleidae > Microcebus > Microcebus murinus. The sequence continues at coordinate 16,980,209 of NC_134115.1, forward strand.
ATCCAAGACTGACTCATAACCACAGGCTTCTGGCTGCATACTATGTCTGGAGCCACCAACCCCACTCTGCTCCTCTGGCCCTTTTTTCCTTGTCAATGTGCTAGTTTGGGCCACAGCTGTTTTCTTAAACTCTTCCTGCTCTGAATCATCATCCCTAGCTAGAGACTCCAGGAGTGACCCTTTTCTACCCTGAACTCTGCCTTAGGTTTGTAGGAAATATGTAGACATGCTGCCCTGTTCGGCCCTTAGCCCCAGACAACTCCCCTCCTGGGAGGACCACAGCATAGAGGGTAGAATGCTGGCTCACCTCTGTCCTTTGTCCGTGCCCACTGGGGTTGCCAGATTTAGTGAGTAAAAATATAAGATTTTCAGTTAAGTTCTAATTTCACATAAATAATGAGCTTTTTAAAATATAAGTTTGTCTCATATAGTTCTGGGACGTCGAAAATATTATCCATTGTTGTCTAAATTTTAAATTTAATGGGGCACCCTGCATCTTTTCTGATAACTCTGAGCTCCATGAGTCAGAAGTTTGATAAATAATAAAGTAATAAAGAATCAACATTATCCAAAGAAAGTTTGGGACTTTGGCCTGGTCACCTGGGAAGTGAACTCCAGGAAGAGGGTCTTTTTTTTCTTTTTAACCTGGGGTCCTTGGGTCCCACTGGACAGTCTAACAACATAATTTATGAATCGGGCTGTGGGCCACCTGTTATCTGCTCTACCTCCAGAAGGGATGAAAACTGAAGATAAGAACTTGGCCTCCGGAGGGACTCAGGGCTAAAGCTCAGTAGTGTGGGCAGCCAACCAGGGACGTGACTGAACCTACAATGGAACTCCAAACACAAGGCTTGGGACAGGTTTCCTGGCTGACAGTGCTCGGTGCATATTGTCACACGCCGCTACTGAGAGGAGTTAATGATGTTGTCCATGACTCCACAGGGAGAGGACAAGCAGAAATTTCTCACCTAGAACCCTCCTGGATCCTGCCCCATGTGTCTCTTCCCTTGGCTACTTTTAATATGTATTCTTTCAAGTAATAAACCATGATTATGAGTATAACAGCTTTCAGTGAGTTCTGTGAGTTTTTCTAGTGAATTATCAAAACTAAGGGAGGTTTTGGGAACCCTTGAACTCGCAGTTGGTGTCAGAAGTAAAAGCAGTTGATGTCATAAGTAAATACAGTCAGCAGGGCATGGTCACTCATGCCTGTAATCCCAGGATTTGGGGAGGCAGAGACAGGAGGATTGCTTGAAGCCAGGCCTTGGAGACCAGCCTGGGCAACATAGCGAGACACTGTCTCTATAAAAAATTTAAAAATTAGCAAGGCATGGGGGTACATGCCTGTAGTCCCAGCTACTGGGGAGGCTGAGGCAGGAGGATCACTTGAGCCCAAAATTTGGAGGCTCCAGTGATCTAAGATCACATCATCTACACTCTACCCTGGGTGACAGAGTGAGACCCTATCTCAAAATAAAAAAAGAAAAAGAAAAAGAAGTAAAAGCAGCGTTCTGGACTGTGCTTTCTCTAACTTCTCAGGATCAGGCAGCACCCTTTCCTGAGCCTAGAATCTAGACCATGCTCCAAGTATTGAGACTCTGGAACTCCCTGCCCAAGAGGGCAGAGCATTCTTCCAGAGCCTATACGAGCCTCTTTCCCAGGTCTATTCAAGGATGAATGCTGCCACTGGTGTGCCACACCCAGTCCAGAGCAGTGGCTAACTCGTGACTGTCGGGTCTGTGGCTGCAGTTTGTATGTGCAGGCCTATGTGCCCACATGCATGCATGTGAAAACTCTTTGTTTACAGGACTGATCCAGGGTGAGAAGAGAAAACAGGGGGGCTGTGCAGGCACCCATATATACTTTTTGCCCTAGGCCTAGTAAAAATTAGAGGGTGAGGTAGGTCTCCTTTTGGCTTTCCTTTCCCTATTATTTAATCTAGGGCTTGTCCTCACTTTCATTTTTCTTCTCCAGGTTGGCATGACAGTAGCTAGAGACTCTCTCCTACTTTGTAGGTTCAGGTAGGGCCATCCATCCCAAAACATACTCTTACCAAGCGAAAAACAACCCCAGTCTCATCTCTAGCTCTCCAGATGTCAAACTAACCTCTGCGGAATGTTCTGGGCTCTAAGAAGCTATCATAAAATCCATAAAATCCCTGAATGAGCAGCACCTTTTGGCGGTGGGGGAAAATTTTTCTTAGCAAAGTTAATGCACTTGTAAATTGTAAGATGCATTTTTTTTTTGAGAACCTTTAAGATAAAAGAAAAATTGAACATTGAGGAAATATAAATTTCTCTACTATTATCACTCTATATGTCACTTGAGAGTTTAAAAATCCTTCCACACCTTTTATGGCATTTGGTCCCTAGCCGAGGCTAAGTCAGGGTAGCTGGAGCGCCCCAGCACATCCACTGCCTTTTTTCCCTGTAGGCACGAGTGATCTCCCCTACACCCCAGCTAACTAAAATGTGGTATATGCTCACAATGGAATATTACTCAATCCTAAGAAACGACAGTGAGCTGGCACCGTTTATGCTATCCTGGATTAAGTTTAAGCCCGTAATACAAAGCGAGATGACACAAGATCTGGAAAATGGGCTACACATCTACTCGCCATCAAATTGGTACTGACTGACTAAAACTATGGTGCTCAAAAAACGGTAGTGTTCAACAGGGATTTGAGGGGAGAGGCCCACATCTTAAGGAAGTGGCGAGCATTGTGGGGGAAGGGATCACCTCTATCCCTTTTTAGGGAGAGGCAAAGATATACATTGTAACCAAAATGTCTGAAAAAAAAATCTGCAATCTGGAGGTGGGCAGGTGAAAGGGGGGAGGAGGGGAAGGGAATGAACTTACATGGTATGGGCGGTGTGCACCACCTGGAGGCTGGACACGCTAGAAGCTCTGGCGTAGCGGGGTGGAGGGATGGGGGACAGGGGCAAGATATGTAACCCTAACAATATCTGTACCCCCATAATATGAAGCAATAAAAAAAATGACAAAAAAATTAATGAGTTAAAAAAAAAAAAACACCACCACCAGCACGGCTGGGACTTGGGCTTCCCCCTGCTTCTGCGCCTGTTTGGCAGGGAAGGAGCTAAGGGCAGGGCCTACTGTGTACCTGGGACCAGGCTGGGCTTGCGGCAGGGAGGGAGGGAGAGAGGAAGGTTGGCGGCTGCGCAGGGGAGAGCTGCCCTGCCTTCTTTTACTCGCTTCCTGGAGGAAGAGCAGCAGGCTTGGAAGGCGGAGCCCCACGCCCGAAGGTGGGAGGAGGAGGGTTTGGACCCGGAGAGAAGGGCTGCCACGTGACTTTGCACAGGGTGCCTCACTTTCTGAACTTGGGATGCCCCCCCACGCAGAGCGGGACGAAGACCCCTGCGCCGCCTGGGGCTGCGGACTGTTAGGTGAGACAACGTGCAGGAAGGCCTTCCCTGGAGCCTGGCGCCCTCGCTTGTTAACTGTACCTGTTACATGAAGTTTGAGCCTAGCGAGTTGCTAGCATGGCAGTCACCCGACCAGCTCACGGAGGCGCTCATTGTGACCATGGCCTGCGCTTCCCCTGAGGCCCAGCCCTTCTCTCTGTCACCTAGAGGACAGAGAAAGTGCAAAGGGGACGAGTCAGAGGCAAGGCAGACACAGAGCATTTCCGCAGAAAGAGAGCCCAGGTTTCTATCTAAGGGAAAGAGAGAGTCCTGGGCCTTCCTGGCTGCCGGGCCCAGGTGGCACTGACGCCTAGGGCACGGGCCCGGGAGGCTGCTGCGTCTCCCCGTGCCCCTTCCTTTCTCCTTCCCTGGTAGAAAACCAAGCAAGGGCCATCTGTCCGCGTCAAAGAGCCGAGGAGAGGGAGGAGCAGGCGGTGAAAAAGTTAAGGAGGCGGGTGCTGGGAAGCTGCTCGGTCCTGGGTCCCCAATTCCATGCGGGTCTCATGGGATTGACCAGGGTTAGAGGCCCCTGGCGTCCTCAGTGGCTGCTGTCGTTAGACAGAGGCGATGGGGGGACAGGAGGGATAGGGGGTCTGGGGGTCGGGAGTGTTTCACTGCCCCAGAAGGAAAGTGACACGGACATCTCAAACAGCTTCTGTGAATTCTGCCCTTGAGTCACCTGTGATAACTCACTCTGGCTGGATTCTATGCACTTTCAACAAGGAAGCCTGGGGATGTCACCACCATTTGTAATACTGCTTACGTGGGGAAAAAAAATGTTTTCTGATTCCCCCATGTTCTCATTTCTCTGCTAAAAACGAAATTTCTGAAAATGCAAACCGTACCCAAAAAGGTGATGGTGAATGCTGCTGACCTCAGTAGAGAAGGATGACTGGTATCTGCTCTGTTTCTTTTCAGCCACAAAAACCAATGGAGGCCTTGGAACCAGATCAAAGGGGCTCCACGTGCACGTGCACGCTGTTCAGAGCAGGCAGCCACCCTGGAACGTGGGGCTCTCCCACTTTGGGGTGACGGACCCCAAAGCTCATCTGCACCAGCATTGGCACCTTAGCATCTCCCTTGTGGGTGTCCTTCCCCCCATTTGCTCTGTAAGCTCCCCCTCCTTCCTGCACCTTACCCGCCCCTTTTTCCAGGAAATATCCATTTCTCTTTCTGGGGAGAAAGCTGCCTCCTCTACAAGATCATATGGATTTTTCTCAACTCTGAACTCCCACAGCAAATCGGAGTCCACACTATAGGGTCCAATTTTTAAATTTCATTTTTCTACTAAACATTTATTAATGGGTTATGAATTTCAACATTATTTTTGAGGGATATTGTCAGATTTTTAAGGGCAAGGGCTGTCTTATGCTTCTGTGCCTCTCAGAGTGCTTTTCAATGGTTAGACTCAAGAGTGTTCTTGTAGATGTATGGTTTGCTCCCATGTTTACAGATCGCATTGACTGCCACCTGATTAATCTTTAACCACAATCACCACCGTCATCACTGCACACAACCCTGCTGTCACCACCTGGGATCACCACTGCCAGTAGAAATTTCGTACAGGAGTTCAGAGTTCACTGTTTTCACATGCAGTATTTTATTTTATACTCACACCCACACTGTAAGGGAGAGATTACTTATTCTACCAGATGATACAATGGAGGATGAAAAGGATTGAGTGATTTTCCTATGTGGTAGGGCTGCAAGTCAAAATCTTTTTCAGTGGCCCCTGAATACACATCTCCATGCATTTGTGAGCATGAAACAATGAGATTGTTTTCAAACCAACACTTAAAAGTAATGTTCTGACTGTGTAATAAACCTCTTCAAATGTGAACGATAAGACAACACAACCATTTTCTTTGCTCCCAATTCTGTTGGTCAGGAGTTGGGCAGGGCAAAGTGGGGCTGGCTTTTCCCTGTGCCATGAGTCACCTAGGTGCACCATATACCCAGGGTCATGTGGCCAAAGCCTTGTTTTTTCCCACATGGCATCTGCTGGGACTGGAATGTCAAGGTAATTCTTTTACTAGCATGTGCCTGGCTTGTAGGTGAGGATGGCTAGAACTGCTGGGAGTGGTCACCCTCACTCTGCCCCACGTGGTCTTTCCCCATGTGGCCATCTTGGGCTTTCTCAAAGCACAGAGTAGCCAAACCTCTTATATGGTGGCTGATTTTCCCAAAGCAGGTGGTCTAAGCCACCATGGTGGGGCTGCATGACTTCCCATAATGTAGCCTTAGAAGTCACACAGTCATCTTCCATGATATTCTATTGTTCTACAGCAGGCCCTCAAATAACATCACTTGGTTCAACATGATTTTCTAATAATGTAGATGAGAAAAAAATTGATTCCCATGGGGGGGGGGCTACTGTCTGTATGGAGTTTGCATGTTCTCTCCGTGTCTGCATGGGTTTTCTCCTGGTATTCTGTTTTCTTCCCACGTCCCAGTGATGTCCCCATTACGTTCACAGCTGTGTCTACATGGCCCCAGTCCGAGTGAGTGTGGGCACGTGCATCAGTATGCCCTGTGATGGGGTGGTGTCCTGGCCAGTGTTGGTTTCTGCTCTGAACTTCCAGGATAAACTCTGGCCATCCGCCACCCCGAATGGGAATAATTGGGTAAATGATGCTCTTATTTGTTTTTATTAATATTTCTTACATGTATGTATAGCTCACAGTTCCGTGTTTAATATTAGAAATGTCTGGGGTCTTTACTTAGAAGTCTAGTGGTGTTTTTGTGAGCAGAAATATGCTGTAGGAGCTCAAGTCTTGTTTATGTCAATTAACCTTTGGTAAATTGGTTTTGGTATATGTTGTTTCACTTAAAGTCGCCGTTTCCAAGAGCCTGTTGATAAAGTTAAGTGAGAACTTATGGTACATGGCCACAGCAGACCAGTGTGGGATTGGGTATGCAAAGGTATGAATAGGGGGTGGTGTGATTCATCAGGGAGACATCTTCAGAGATTAGCTTCCACAGTTATTTTAATTGTATATATATTTTTATCACAAGTCATATACATGTAGGCAGTTTCCATGACTTTGTGCCAAATGTCCTTGGAAAGAATGAAGAATGTCAAAAAAAAAAAAAAAAAAAAAAAAAAAAAGACCTCTTTCCTTGTTCACCATTCAAGTTAGGAAATCTGTAGTTTATACTTATAATTATCTTTTTGTCAACGAGTTAGGTAGGCTTCAATTAGTAAGGGAAAAATCTATGTTTCAGTTGGTCCTCAAAACCACAGAAATTACAGAATAGACAAACTCATGTAACAAAAGACAGCACTAGCTTCCGTGTGGCTAAATTTTCTCTTGTTCTTTGAAGTATTTTTTTTATTAATAAAAGCTGTAGAGAATAGATAAAACAATTTGAGTTTCTCTCCCCATAAGTTTGTATTTGACTTTTAAAAGCGTACTGTGGTATCTACTGCAGTCTTTTTCCCCCCACAGATTAGAGTGGGTTTTTGAAGAGGTGATTTGGAGTCCTAGTGAAAATAATGACCTCCAGTTTGCTATAAGAAATATTTATTGAGCAGCTACTAGATGTCAAGCTCAGTCAGCGCCAGACATTAGATGTATCAGAGAGCAAGTCAGACATGGCATCTGCCTTCCCAGAGCTTATTATCTAGTGAAGAGAACAAAATAGGCAATTAGAATATAATGTCACAAATATTGTGACTGAACAAGGTCAGGGAAATTGTCAGAGTACAAAGGAGGGACCTGTTGCCCAGGCTCAGTTGAGAAAAAACTGGATTTTCTAACACAGTTGGTATTAGAAAATATAAAATACACATGATGGGGAGAATTTTTGTTTAAAGAAAAAAGTCTTTACTTTTTAAATATTGTGATAAAATATATATAACAAAAATTTATCATTTTAATCATTTTGAAGTGTACAATTAACTGGCACTAAGTACATTCACAATGTCGGAAAATTGTCACCACTATCTATTTCCAGAACTTTTTCATTATCACAAGCAGAAACTCTGTTCCCATTGTACAATAACTTCCATTCCTCCTTCCTCCCAGCCCCTGGTATTTTCTATTCTACTTTATGTCTTTATAAGTTTGCCTATTCTGGGTACCTTATATGAGCAAAATCATACAATATTTGTCATTTTATGTATGACTTATTTACTTAATGTTTTCAAGGTGCATGTCTGTTGTAGCACATATCAGAATTTCATACCCTTTTATGAGTGAACAGTATTCCATTGTGTATGTGAATATACATGCACTTATGTGCACTATGGTGTGTATCTCCCCAAATTCTTGTTGGAAACATAATCCCCAAATGCAACAGCATTGAGTGCTGTGGCCTTTTTGGAGGTGTTTAGGTCATGAAGGCTCTATCCTCATGAATGGTTTAATGCTATTATAAAAGAGCTATAAGAGTGGGCTCACTCTCTTTTGACCTTCTGCCATCTGAGGACACAATGTTCCCCCTTTCCTGAGGGTACAGCAATGAGGCATCATCTTGGACTGCCCAGCCCCAGAACTATAAGAGAATAAATTTCTGTTCTTTATAAATTACCATGTCTCAGGTATTTTGTTATAATAGCATAGAACAAACTAAGACTGTGTGTGTGTGTTTGTGTATGTGTGTGTCACATTTTGTTTATGTATTCATCTGTTAATGGGCACGGGCTTTGAATTGTTCCCACATTTTGCCAATTGTGGATAATGTTGCTATAAACATTAGTGTACAAGAGTCTGTTTGGGTTTCTGCTTACAATTCTTTTGTGTATATATCTAGGAAAGGAATTGTTGGACCATATGGCAATTCTATGCTTAAATTCTGAGAAATACTGTTTTTCACAGTGAATACATCATTTTACATTCCCATCAGCATTGAAGATAGATTATAATTTCTTCCAATCCTTGCCAACATTTGTTATTTTTTGTTTTTTGATAATAATTATCATAGTAGATATGAAATGATGTTGCATTGTGGTTTTGATTTGCATTTTTCTAATGGCTAGTTGTGTTCAGTATGTTTTTGTGTACTTATAAACTATTTGTATATCTTCTGTGGAGAAATATCTATTCAAGTCCTTTGCACATTTTTGAATTAGGTTGTTGATTTTTGTAATAGTTCTTTATATATCCTGGGTATTTTTTATCAGGTATATGATTTGCAGATATTTTCTCCCATTGTATAGTTGCGTTTTTACTCTGTTGATGGTGTCTTTTGATGCACATTTTTTGTAAATTTTCATGAAGTCCAATTTTTTTCCTTTGGTTGCCTGTACATTTGGTGCCATATCCAAGAAATCACTGCCAAGTCCAATGTTATGAATCTTTGACATGTTTTCTTCTAAGAGTTTTATAGTTTTAGGTATTACATTCAAATATTTTATCCATTTTGAGTTAGTTTTTTAATATGGTATTAGGTAAGAGTCTAACTTCATTAATTTGCATGTGGATATCTAGTTGTCCCAGAGTCATTTGTTGAAAAGACTATTCTTTCCCAATTGAATGGTCTTGGCATCCTTGTCAAAAATTATTTTACCACATATGTGAGGATTTATTTCTGGGATCTCTATTCTATTTCACTGATATATATGTCTGTCTTTATGCCATTACCATGCTGTTTTGATTACTATAGCTTTGTAGTAACTTTTAAAATCAGGAACTGTGTGTCCTCTAGCTGTATTTTTTTTCTTTTTCAAGATTGTTTAGCTATTCAAAGTCCCTTGAAATTCCATATGAATTTTAGGGTGAGCTTTTGTATTTCTATGAAAAATGTCATTGGAATTGTTTTTACAGGAATTGTATTGAATCTGTATATCACTTTGAGTAGTATTTGCACTAAGAATATTGTCTTCCAATCCATAAACATAGGATGTATTTCCTTTTATTTATGTCTTCTTTAATTTATTTCAGTAACATTTTATAGTTTTCATTGTACAAGTCTTCACCTTTTTGGTTATGTTAATTTCTAAAGTATTTTATTCTTTATGATACTGTTGTAGATGGATTTCTTTCCTAATTTCCTTTTCAGTTTGTTCACTGTTAATGTATAGAAATGCCATGGACTTTTGTGTGTTTCTTTTGTATCCTTCTACTTTGCTGAACTCACTTATTAGTTCTAATAGTTTTTTGTGGAATATTTAGGGTTTTTTACATACAGGATCACATCATCTGTGAACAGAGATAATTTTACTTCTTCATTTCTAATTTGGACACCTTTTATTTCCTTTTCTTGCCTAATTCCTCTTTCTAGAACTTCCAATACTGTGTTGAATAGAGGTGGTGAAAGTGGACATCCATTCCTTTTTCCTGATCTTAGAGAAAAAGTTCTCAGTCTTTCACTATTGTGTATAGTTAGCCATGGATTTTTCATATATGCCTTTTTCATGATGAGAAAGTTTCCTTTATTCCTAGATTATTGAGTGTTTTTATTACAAAGGTGTTAAATTTTGTCAGTTGCTTTTTCTTCATTAACTCTGATGATTATGTACTTTGTAGTTTTTTTCCTTCATTCCATAAATGTGGTGTGTTATATTAATTGATTTTTACATATTGAACCACTCTTGCATTCCAACAATAAAACCCACTTCGTCATTTTGTATAATCCTTTTAATATGCTGCCAAATTTAGTTTGCTAGTATTTGCTTGAGGATTTTTGCATCGTTTTTAATAAGGCATATTATTCTGCAGTTTTCTTGTTTTGTAATGCCTTTGTTAGGCTTTGGTATGAAGGTAACGCTGGCCTAATAGAATGAGTTAGGAAGTGTTCCCTCCTCTTTAATATTTTTGGATGAGTTTAAGATGGATTTGTATTAATTCTTATTTAAATGTTTGTTAGAATTTTCCAGTGAAACCATCCAATTTTGGGCTTTCCTTGCTGGAATATTTTTGATTACTGATTCATCTTCTTCCTAGTTATAGGTCTGAACAGATTTTTTTATTCCTCCATGAGTCGGTTTTGGTAGATTGTGTATTTCTAGGAATATGTCCAATTCATCTAGCTCATCCAATTTGTTGGTGTACAATTGTTCACTGTATTCCCTTATAATCCTTTTTATCTCTGTAAAATTGGTAGAAATGTTCCCACTTTCAATTTTGACTTGAGTAATTTGAGGCTTCTCTGTTTTATTCTTAGTCAATGTAGCTAAAGGTTTGTCCACTTTGTTGATCTTTCAAGGACCTAACTTTTGGTTTTGCTGATTTTCTCTACTGGTTATCTATTTTCCTTTTTTTTTTTTCTGTGCTTAATTTTTATTAGCCTTCCTTCTGCTAGCTTCTATTTTATTTTGCTCTTCTTTTTTAAGTTCCTTAAAATGTATGGTTAGTTTATGAATTTGAGGTCTTTCTTCTTTTATGTATGATATTATTATTTAATGTATGCATTTATAGCTGTATATTTCCTTCAGCACTGACTTCACTGCATCCCATGTATTTTGGTATGTTGAGGTACTTTCTAATTTTCTTTGTGACTTCTTATTTGAAACATTGGTTGTTTTAGAGTGTGTTGTTATTTCTTATACATTTGTGGATTTTCCAGTTTTCCTTCTGCTCTGAATTTCTATTTTCATTCCAATGTGATTAGAAAAGACAGTTTGTATACCTTTTATTTTTTAAAAATTGACTGAAATTTGTTTTGTGGCCTAACATATGGTGTATCTTGGAGAATGTTCTGTTGCACTTGAGAATAAAGTGTATTTTTCTGTTCTTGGTTGTAGTGTTCTCTGTGTCTGTTAGGTCTAATTGGTTTACTGTGTTGTCCAATTCCCTTATTTTTTTTTATTGATATCCTTTCTGGTTGTTCTATCCATTATTGCATGTGAAGTATTTAAATTTTCAACCATTATTGTAGTATTGTCCATTTCTCCTTTAAGTTTACCAATGTTTACATAATGTATTTAGAGGGCTCTGTTGTTTAGTGTATATGTGTTCATAATTGCTAGATATTTTAAATGAATTGACATCTTTATTAATATATAGTGTCTTTCATTGTACCTTGAAAAATTCTTTGACTAAAAATCTATTTTGTCTGATATTAGCTGTTTTTGTTACTATTTTCAGGGAATGTCTTTTTCCTTCCTTGTACTTTAACATATTTGTGTCTTTAGATCTAAATGAGACATCATATATTTGGATCATTTTTTTTTTTTTACCTATTCTGGAAATTTCTGTCTTTTCATGGGAGAATTCAATCCATTTACAGTTAAAGCAATTTTTGACAAATAAGGGCTTACATTGCCATTTTTAAATTTGTTTTCAGTATGTCTTGCAGTTATTTTGTTTCTCATTTCTTCCACTACTGGCTTTCTTTGTATTTAGTTCATTTTTTTGTAAGGACGCATTTTGATTCCATTCTCATTTCCATTTGTGGATATTAAATAAATATTTCATTTATAGTTACCATGGAGATAAATACAACATCCTAAGGTTATAATAATCTAATTTTAATTCATATAATCTTAACTTCAATTACATTCAAAATTCTACTCCTATCCAATCCCAATCCTCTTTTATGATACCATTGTCACAATTTAAATCTTAATACATTCTGTGTCCAATTACATATTTCCATAATTATTTTAATGAATTTTTCTTTTAGGTACTATGGAAAATAAAAACCAAATGCATTTATATTGGGCCATGTATTTATCTTTACTAGAGATCTTTATTTCTTTATATGGTTTTACACTACTGTCTAGCATCTTTTTATGTCAACCTGAAGGACTCCTTTTAGTATTTCTTGTATGTCAGGTCTTGTGATAATGAATTTCCTCAGCTTTTTGTTTCTCTGGAACTTTCTTAATTTCTTTCTCATTTTAAATGATAGTTTGCTAGATATACAATACCTGATTGACAGGTTTTTTCTTTCTCTTCTAGTGCTTTAAATATATCATTCCACTACCTTCTGGACTCAAAGATTTCTAATGAAAAATTACTTGATAATCTTACTTAGAATTTCTTTTATGTGGCTAGTCACCACCTCTCTCTTGCTGCTTTCAAGATTCTGTTTTGTTTTGTTTTTGCTTTTTTCTTTCAACAAATTGATTATAATGTGTCTTATTGTGGGTCTCTTTGAGTTCATCATATTTGGACTTAGTTGAGCTTCTGGGATTTGTAGATTCATGTCTTTCATCCAACTTGGCAAGTTTGTAGACATTATTTATTCAAATATTCTTTTTGCCATGTTCTATCTCTTTTTTCCTTCTAAAACTCCCATAATGCATATGTTGGTGCACTTGATGTTGTCTACAAGTCCCTTAGGCTCTGTTCACTTCTTTTCATTATTATTTTTTCTGTTTCTCAGACTTGATCATTTTAATTTTTCTGTCTTCAAATTAAATGATTATTTCTGCCTGGTATAATCTTAGGTTGAATGTCTCTAGTGAATTTTTACTTTCAGTTATTGTATCTTTCAGCTCTAGAATTTCTATTTTATTCTTCTTTATAATTTCTATCTCTTCATTGATAATTTTAATTTGTCCATGTATTGCTTTCCTGATCTTACTTAGGTCTTTTTTCATGTTTTCCTATAGCTTTTGACAGAGTTGTTTTAATGTCTTTGTTTAGTAAGCCTTATGTCTGGGTTTCCTCATGGATGGTTTCTGTCAATTAATTTTGTTCCATTGAATGGGCCATGTATTACTGTTTCTTTGCATGCCTTGTGGTTTTTCTTTTGTTTTGTTTTTTTTTTAAAAAATTAGGCATTTGACTATTATAATGTTGAAAACTGAAAATCTGATTCTCCTCCTCCCTTGTGCTTTTTTATTATCATTATTAATTATTGGAGGCTGTGGTTCATTTGTTTTGAGACTTTTCCAAACTATATTTGCAAAGAGTCTTTCTTATTATGTGTGATCACTGAAGTCTCTGTTCAGCTAATGTTTGAGCAGAAATTTCCTTGAACACCAGGAGCTTTTCCAGTCTTTATAGATTTGGCCTGTGGAAACCCCTTTAGTACTTAGTTAGGTTTGTTCTAAGTTTAGGGATTATCCTGACATGAAAGTTTAAGTTTCTCATATCTTCTGCAGCATGAGTCTTGCCTCTGTGTGCATGTGGCTCTCCGATTTTCCCCTTATACATTACTATTTTTGAATGGCTTAATATCCCAAAGAATCTCACTCCAGCTTTTCCACTGGGACTTATATGGTCTACTGCATCTCTCTACCTCTTGCCCTAGGTATCTGTAGGTCTGTAATCACCTTGCAGCTCTCACAAGCAGTGCCTACCACTTTCATATCTAAATTTCAAGTTGGATGAAACAGAGATGAGCGCTTTGCATATATCTTTCAGATATTCCCCACACAAGTTAGAAGTAAGCAATAATTTACAAATAAGTTCTGCTCTGCTCACTCCAGTTTAAGGTAGGGAGCTGAGAACTAGTCTGCTGCTTCAAGAGTTATGTCCAATTCCCATGCTGTGGAGGGAGTGGGACAGGAGCAAGTAAAAATGCCATAAATCTTTCCTGCCATTTTGTAGATGGAATTTTCTTTACTTGGAACTTGGTAGCTATAAATCTTTGTTTCTCAAAGCTCTGACAAGGTTGTTCAGATAGTTTCTGTTTGGGTTTTTATTTTTGTGCTTTTTTATGTTTTCATTGGTGAATTAGGGTTTGATACTTTCTAATCTACCATTTTGCTGACATCACTGAAAAGATCACAGCTCTACTTTATGACATCCTTTTGGAGATGATCTTGCTCATCACATCTAGAGCAGGAGAATTTTTATTTCCAAAGATAAATTCTAAGTTTTTAGACTTTCAAGACTGCCTCAAAAATGGCTTCTGCAATCTTAAGAAAATGTAATGTGTTGGAATGACAGTTCTTTGGATTTTCTGACACTTCTTTTTTTAAAGCAAGCATGAACCATTATTGACTGGCATTACCATTATTGTCAACATTGTTGATATTTGTAGTAACTTGCTACTAATTACTTTATTATTATAGCTACTTATAATAAACCTGGAAACTGCTTCTAGACATACTATTGAACTTTAATATCAGTGAATTTCAGATTTTCTTTTCTATTATTTTATGCCTTTCTTTGGTTATATTTCTCCAAATAAATGAAGATGACCTTATTCTATCCCTACTAAGCTCTGTCTGGATAGAGCCAAATTCTTTCTAACTTTTCTGAAATAAGTTATAAAAATAAATGTTTCCATAATTCACTCTCCTCAAAAATGTCTTCAAAAGATCTTTAGCAGAATTTTATATATGTCAACTTTTAAAAAGAAAAAAAACCAGGATATTTGATCAAGAAATTTTTCCTCACTTTGCATTTAATAAAGTATCTTTCAAGCCATTGTTCAAAGACAAAAAGAAATGGTAAGAAGAGTCATAGGTCCTGGAAGCATTTCCCTTTATCTTCTTAGGAAGCCAAGTTTCATTGAAGAAGAGAAGGCAAAGATCTAAGGCTATCTATGTTCACAGGGGCACCCAACCAGGCCAGGTGAGATTAAAAAGGAGAGTGAAGGATGGATTTCTGGAAATTCAGTATGAGGTCAAAGAAGAACAGAAAGCTTTTGGTTTAAAGAATATAGTTTCTACTTTTGCACTGTGCAGGGTTATGTAAAAACTGATTACAATACAGAATTCTCTGATACTTCTTCCTAATTTCAACAATGCTGCAAGTTCTGATTCTTGGGGAAGCGGAGTAGGAATAATGCATAGTTGCCCTAAATTTCTCTCCCCTCACTGGGGCCCCAGGGTGCTTTTTAATAAATGTCTCCTCTCTTGTGTACCAGCTGGATTTGCTCAGGGCACTTCCAAAGAGTTCACCCACCTCACATTAGTCAGCAGCTTCCTTCGAGATGAAACTTCACTTTGCCTCACTGAAGGATTATTCAGTCTTACAAAGCACACTGCATCCCCCATGCTCAGTAGGACATTTAATTAGCCCCTATTGATTCACCAAGCAAAGCAGCCAGTAAGAATTTTTTGGCTTTTCATTGTGGCCCTAGGATATCCACCCACTTCTTGGTATTTTGAAAATTTTCATTCCAGTTCCATTCTAAGTTTTCAGAGTAGAAGAGTACAGAAATAAAACATTTCTTTACGTAACCCAGGAGCACTGTTCAACCGTCTGTGTGCTGTAAATTGAACTACCTCATGGAGACACTGGGGAGAATGCAAGGGTTTCCTTTGCAGGGCCGGGTAGGCACAGGGCGCAGTGTGCACCGTCACTCAGGGCTACTCCGGAAAGGCTGCCCTGCCAGGGAAACCTCCTGTTAGCCTGAGGTTACAGCACCTCTCAGCATGCTCTTTAAAGAGTGGCTTTCCTTATAAATAGGCTCTGTCTGAATATGTTTTATATCATGGACTGGGCTCCAAAGCAAAATTAGGAAAATACTTGCCCATTTGTGGATGCTGGTCTTAAACTTCATCTTCCTTGGCCTTTGGGCAATTAGATGGATATCTCCATCTTATTGTTGAGCTTCCTGAGTGAGGAGCACAGTGTTCAAATTAGACCTGGTTCAGAGGTACGTGTCATCTTCCTTCTCAACTCTAACCTGCAACCTTTGGAGAAGATGATGTCCCAGCGCTCCCTAATGAAACACTTGGTGCTCTGTGTCTGAAGTGCACGTTTTTTCAACAATGTTTAAGTGCCTACCACGGGCCAAGCACTGTGCATTAGCTTGGTTCTAGGATACTAGACCTTCATAGCTCCTGACTTCAAGAGGTCACGGTCTGCAAGGATTCTTGACAAAAGTCAAAGAAATTTAAGTGCATTGGGCTTTGCAAAAGAAGAGGGGCAGGTCGTTAGGCATTGTAACCATACCTTAGTCCTATAAGATAT
Organism: Microcebus murinus; assembly: GCF_040939455.1. Classification (NCBI taxonomy): domain Eukaryota; kingdom Metazoa; phylum Chordata; class Mammalia; order Primates; family Cheirogaleidae; genus Microcebus; species Microcebus murinus. The sequence goes on from NC_134115.1 coordinate 16,996,398, forward strand.
TTAATTCCCTAAGAGTCAGAATTTGGGCCCTAAGACTTTCTTAGTCCAAGAACTACTTCTCCCAGTTGCGTAAGGAAGATATGGAAGTGGCTCTATGATATATGGTGGTATTTTTTAATACCAGACGGTCAACGCAATCCATCATAGTCTTTAGCTAACGAAGATTGAAATGGGTCTTGAAGATCTTTCTGAAACTTGTCCATGTGCAAATTATACTTGTGAATGAAAACATAAGACAAAACACAGTGTGATATGGTTGTACCAGACAGAAAATAAATGACACTTTTATAGATTAATGGTAGAATAATAATGTGAAGCCATGAACATCAAGTCAGCTTGTGTTTGCTTTATTATCTATGTCCCTCATTTTATGTTACAAAGTTGGTATCTGGCATATAAACTACACAGCACCTATTTAAACAAAACGTCAGTTTCACCCTGCTTTGTCCTCCAAAGTGCATGGTTATAAAAACACCTGAAGAAAAAACAGTGTAACAAAAAGCAAAACACTGGGGCTTTGGAGTTGGGCAGATTCTAGCTTCACAATTTAGTAGTTTTGTATCTTTGAGCTTTTGCTCAAATACAATTAATCTATTAATACTTATCACAGAATGGTGGTGGCCCTAAAAGCTATTGTATGGAAAACCCCTGGCAAACTATTGGACCTACACTAGGAGTCTGCTAAGTCATGCATTTCCTATTCTTTTCTATTAGATCATCATATACTGTGTTCCTATAAGCCACTGTTTCCTGGTAAGGTTACTTTTCACTTTGCAAAGAAACTCAAGGATATATTGGAAGATTTCTGAGCCCATGAGAGCTGGTATCTACCAAGCTTCCCATCTTTATGAGGTAGAGAACAGGAAGCATAATTTACCGGACACTGTGGCTGCCAAGCCACTCACAAATTGCTCAACTTTTTATGCAGATAAGTGTCATGACAGATCAGTTATTAGATATAAAATATACTGTGCCATATAAATCTTTGTTTCCCATTGCTCTCTCTGGGCTGAGCCAACTCGGGAGATGAGTTTGGAAAATTAAAGGCTGGGCTAGGGTAAGTGTAGAAGGCTAGCACACGGCATTAGAAAGGGGTGATTTGTGAGTCAGGAAGTGGGTTAAAGCAGAGGAGACAGCGTGTGGCAATCAGAGGACACCTACCTGGAAATAGAACGAGAGGAGCCTGAAAATCTGAGGCTAGCTGTACTTTCCAAAGCATTTTATAGCCTGGGGAAGTCACCCCTCTCAGTTAATGCCTGCAAGGATCATGGTAGTAATCTCTCAAAAGTGATTTTTGAATTGGTGTTTTTGTATTAATCGTTACTCTTTCTGTTCCAAGTAACAGCAGACAAACTACAATAGGCTTTAGAAAAGGGATGGTGGTGGTTCATTTATTGGTTTAGGTAACTAAAATGTTCAAGACTAGATCAACATGTCCAGACTAGGACATCAGGTGTGTGTCTCTCCATCTCTTACTTCTGAGCTGGCCAGGGAGATGTCAAAGATGACCCTAACAGTTCCAGGAGGCCCTCTCTCCAACTCAGAAACACTAGCAGAGAGTGTCTTATTCTTCTTGGCATCTCTGGATGGAGATTATTCTACTTAGTGGTGCTCACACGTCTGTCAACTGATCTCTTTGGTCCAGTGCAGATCTGTGATCCATCCCTGAAGCCAAGAGTAGGCTCGATGCCAGTTGCAGCACAGGCCTGAAGGGAAGGGGTGGCAAGAGGGCGAGGTGGGTTCTCTTAATACGAGGGGTCCTGAGCAGGCAGAAATGAGAGATGTCCATCTCAGAGGTATGGGTACCTTTAGCCATTTGGAGAAGGCGATCAAAGTAGGACAACTAAAGTTCTCCATGATATATAATCCTTTTCCACTTGAGAGGCTAGATGCCATTTAAAGGCATCACTTTTGTTCTTCCTTCCTCTTTTTCTTCCTCCTTCCTTCCTTCTTTCCTTCCTCTCTTCCTCATACATTGGCTGAATGCACACTGTGATCAAGACACAGTGTTGAATGATAAGGATACAAATGACTGAAGATACTGTCCCTGACCCTCAGGAGCTCCAGAAACTTCCCCAGGTCTATATCAACCCTGACAAATGTAGTATTTGCTTACAGTCCTTTAGCCGAAACATGAGATTCTTACAGTGCCTATGGAAATTGAGCAAATGACTACAGAGAGATTCCTATATGTAGACATGGTCTGGGCTTCGGAGGAATGTTTTAGGTGCCTGTCTTTATGTGGAGAATCCTTAACCACAGAACCACAGCCTGCTCAACCCTGACACCTTAGGCTCTAGTGCAAGTTTTGAATTGCAAGGCAATTTGAAATAGTTTCTTCCATATACAAACAAATGGTAGCCATTATTGCTTATTAGTTTATGTGGCCCAGACATTACTAAGTGTGCCCTATACTTCTGCCATGATAGAAGTGTTCTATGTCTTTGCTGTCCAATGTGGTAGTCACTAGCGCCATGTGACTTGTGACTAGCTAGCATGATGAAGAAATGGCATTTTTTATTTTACTGATATAAATTATTTTACATAAATAGCCACATGGGGCTAGTGATTACCGTAGTGCGCTGCTAAGGAAGCAATCTCTACAGTCCCAGCCAACTCCCAAATTCTAGGGTTTTAGAACTAGTCTCTATGTGGAGATTGTTAACTCTAGGCTTTGCTGTATGAACGTCCTTTTAAGCGGCACAATCCATTTTGTGTTCTCAAACCCTGAAGTTTCCATTCGGCTTTCTGATTCAGCTGAAAGATGAGTAAACGTACATGTAAACAGAAAAGCTCCCAGGGGAATGAACAGCATCTCGACAGGGCTCTTGTCAGCTGAGCGTTCCAGCAGACTCCCTGAATACATTGTCCTTGTGAACTATTCTCCTGGTATAGCAACTGAACACACTTGAAAATACGCCCAGGAGGCTGGAGCCTCCCCCCACCCAGTCTTTCCTGATACAGGCTGATGTTTCTGGCTGAAGAGGCACACACACCTGCATTGGGACTGGGCCTGCCCCTAACAAGATGACATGAAGATTTAAAAATTACTGATGAATTGAACTAATAAAGAAAGCCCAGCTATGTGCAGCAAGATCCTCAAAGCCAGGGAAGATTAAAGAGACAGATGACAATTGCCACATTGCCTGGGATTGAGTCTGTGCAGTAAGCACTTGGTCTGGTTTGCCAGCCAGCAAGTATCAATTTAAGTTGGTCAGTGCTCTGTTCTGTGGGGTTTCCCCACATTAATATGCCTAGGGCTGCTGGGTTCAGATCAGCTAGACGAGCTAAAAGAGCTTGAGTATATGTTGAGCCTTGTGGGGTTATCCTCTGGGTAGCAGACTGGTTTTCTCCAGCTCTGTTTTATGCCTCGGTAGCCTGCCCATGAGCCTACCGATCTCAAGGTGCAGAAAGTCACCTTGAAGGAGCCACCTGGCACAAAGACTTGGTTATGTCTACAAATCGTCGATTGTTCTTCTTTATATCTTTTCCCCTAAAGGATTCAGACAGATGAATCGGCATAGCCAAGCAGAAAGAACAGAGGCTTTAGATCCACTCTGCTGAATAACCACCCAAAGTCCTGCACTGATCCCAACCTGTCCTCCTTGGGGTTCTGCCAATGCAGAGGGTCTTGGAAAATAGCATGGTTAACTGCAGGGCTCTCATTGTGCACTGCCATGAATGTTGGGGACTGAGATGCTTATAAGTGGTATCAGACTCAGAAGTGATGCTGAAACTCCTGGGTTGACGTTGGATGGATTCTATCAGGACGGGCTTTCAGTGGGGAGGCTCTCTATGTCTAGGCACCCAATTGTTGTCCTAAAATTTACTGTATGGCCCTTCTTCCCATATCTGGTGGCACCCAAATGGTTATCATTCATTCATGCATTCCATGAATATTACAGAGCACCTTCTCCCTGTCAACAACAATTCCAGTGAACCAAACAAGATTCGGTGGAGCTTCTATTTTGTTAAGGAGGGTGGGTGGTGCAAGAAAGACATAGACAGAAAACAAGTAAATAATGCTTAATATGTTGGGCAGTGGCAAGTGCAGAAAGAAATGCAGCACAGTGAGGATGATAAAGAATGAGGGATTGTCATTTTTTATAAGTTAGTCAGGGTAGGATTCTCTCTGTTAAGAAAATATTTCGATAGACACCTGGTGGGAGTGAATGGATGAGCTATTTTATTAAACGGGGGAGAAGTGCTCTAGGCAGAGGGAATAGTCAGTGCAAAGGCCTGGAGGCAGGAAGTGAGTTTGGTGCTGGGTGAGCCTGAAGAATTGCAGTGAGGCAATGTGGCTGGAGAGGCTTGAGCAAGAAGGAATGTGATAGATAAAATAAACAGATAAGAGATAGCGTCAAAGAAATGTGTCAATGTGTTCCTTCATGTGTATGTGCATGTGTTTTGAGTGTGTGTTCTTGAGTGTCATGTATATGTGTTGTGTGCATATGTATTGAGTATGTGCACATGTGTATGCATGCATATGTGTAGTGTGTGTGGAACCTGCATATATGTATGTGTACATCCAGCTTGGGTGTGTGTATGTGTTGAGTATATGTGTGTGTTTAGAATGTGTGTGGAGTGTGTGTGTATATGCTTGTGTGTCAAGTGTTTATGTGTGCACATGTGAAGAATGTGCATATGTGTGCATGTGTGTTGAGTATGTGCTGAGTGCAGGTATGAGTTGAGTATGTATGTGTATGTGCACATGTGTGTAGAGTATGTGGAGTGTATGTATAAGTATATATGTATGCACACGTCTATAGATTCATATATGTATGTGTGATGAGTGTGTATATGTGCATGTGTGTAGAGTGTGTACATTTGGATGTGTATATGTGTAGCACGTTAAGCATGTGTATGTGTTCAGTGTGCATATATGTGCATGTGTGTAATATATGTTGAGTGTATATGAGCATATTTATGCACATGTGTTGGGTGTGTGTGTGTGTGTTCAGGAAAGAACATGTAGGGCCTTATAGGCCATTGCAAGGAATTTGGCTTTTACTCTGAGACAGGAATCCACTAGAAGTTTTTTAACATGGAACTTCCATGCCCTAACTTACTTGAATTTCCCTCTGGCTGCTGCGTGCAGTAGGGTCAGTATCAGGGCAAAAGTGGAAGCGACGACCAGTGGAAGTGGCATGTTGTTGTCAGAGCTTGGACATAGTTCAAAGGTAGACCTAAAAGTGTTCACTGATGAAATGGTTGTATGAGAAAAACAGAGATTCAAGGACTAACTCTAGGGTTATCATGAAAGTATTATAATTTCTTACGACTCCATCTTTGCAGATCTTAATGTAAGGAATGGCAGAAGTTTGCTGGAATAAAGTTCACGGACAGGCACCTGAGGCTTTTGACACCTATTTTTAGCCCTTAAAGAAGCTCTTAAAGAAGGAAAATACCCTTCAAGTCTATCTTTCTGATCCAGCAAAAGGCACAGGTTTAGGAGTCAAAAAGACTTTGGTAGGAAGCTTTCAATCACCTATTACCTTCTTTGAGACATTTACCCATCCAAGATCTCCACTTATTCACCTTATAGGGTTGTTGGAGGAATTAAATGAGGCCAGGAAAGTACCGAAGACAGGGTCTGGCATATGGTCAGAATTCAATACAGCTGTACCTACAAAAACCAATTTCTATTATTGTATATTACAAATTAAACAATCTACAAAATCAGAGCAATGAGCACATTCTCTTTTATGTCGGTATCTGCTAATGTTCATAAAAGGCTTAATTTCAGTCTCCCCTCTCTGGAGACCCAGAGGACGAGGGATGTGGGAGGGGGCAACGGTACCCAGGGGGGCAAAAGATAACTCCTAAATAAAACTATTTGTTCTTTCCCTGCACGGCGGTGCAGCTGCAGCGTGGGGGCTCCCATCAGAGTCTATCGTAAAGCGGCTTTATTAAAAATAATAATAATAAAAAAAGGATCCAGGTTAATTCCAGCTATTGACCCTGTGGGTAGCACTTATATGAGCAAAGGGGGATGCTTTCCGACGCTGGTATTGATTTCCATGTATAACTCCCGCCTCACAGAATCCTCTTCTCACTGCAGCCAGCGTAAAAGTAATCATTCTCTTTATGATCACCCCTTCAAGTCAGACCCCAAGCTACTTGTAAAAGAAAGAAAAAAGCCAGGAAGGAGAAGCCCTGCAGCATATTGAGGGTATCTGCTTTTATGAGCAATGCCCTGGGATAGCTCCAAATCCAAAAAGCTAAGTGCCTTGAAGACAGGTGAGATGTGGTGAATGCAGCAATAAGCAGAAGTTTCTGCAAAATCCATTGAGGGCATGTTATGGGGAATAGTTTGTTCTGTAGCTGATGAGAATTTGGAATGGAACCCATGGAATCACCTCCCCCTGCCAACACACACACACACAAGCACACACACGCACACAGCTCAGCTTGCCCCATTTTTCTCCCCACCCCAACTCTGTCCTGCACTTCAAGGGGCCACGTGTTCATGCATATGGACACCCCAGCCTTGTGTCCACATTTACTCCAAAAGTCTCACCCCCTCAATGGGCACCTACCACCAGGGCAACCCTCGAGGCTGGGGAAGTGCACTCACTCTCACAGCCAGATACACACTGTGGGACCCTCAGGCCTTGGAAGCAAGGTCATGGCTGTAGGGCTGGGAATTTCTGGGTCCTAGAGACTCCACGCCTGATCTAGATCTATGTGACGCAGTATACTACAGGCGGCGACTGAGAGGCTGAAATGTGGCTATTCCACGTTGAAATGTGCTGTGCGTGTAATAAAATACACAATAGGATTTGAAGGCTTTAGTACCCCTCAAAAGAAGGTAAATATCTCAATTTTTATGTTGATTACATTATAAAATATTAGTGTGTTGGAGAGATTGTTAAACTTAATTTCATTTGTTTCTTTTTTCACAGCTACTAGAAAATTTCAAATTACACATTACATTGCTATTGGACAGGGATTGTCTAGACCGGTGGGTCTCAAAGTGTGGTCTCAGAACCAGCAGCACTGGCACCACCTGGAAACTTGTTAGAAATGCAGATTCTCAGGTCCCACCCAGACCTACTGAATACCAGCTGTGGGCCCAGACATCAGTGCTGATCTCCAGGTGATCGTGATGCCAGCTATTGGTCTAGAAGCAAGAGACTGCAGCCTAGAGGTGAGCATTTCTTTTTGCCCCTAGAAACCTTGTCCCCAGATGTAGAAAATTACAGGGAAAGAACCAGATCAGGACCCTCTGAAGACTCAGCGTCACCCCTCAGGCCCTTAGCCCTCTCCCCAGGGCCTGCCTGAGGTTGTTCTCCTGCCTACAAGGAGATGTATTTATTCAAGGGGTTCAGTCACCTCGCTAAATAAAATCACTCGCTTAGGCCGGCAAATATTGACTCAAGCTGTTACGCTTTTATGTATTTCAGCAACTCCCAATTTCAAGGGCTCGGCAAGCAAACAAGGACAGGTACAGGAAGTTATTGTGGTGTTTGGAGCCCCTGTTTGTTTTTGTGCAGCCGATGCCTGTTGCCCACTGTGTGAGGCTGGTTACTAATGACCTTGTAAAGGAGCACTCTGCAGTTGATAAGGCCAAAGGCTTTAATGGAATACAAATGCATTTCACATTTCCACTTGAAGAGTTTGCTTTAATTGTGTTTTGAAATATACTGTACCCTAAAGGCCTCTCTTTACCCAGAAATGCACATCCTCAAAATAAAACCCTGCAAAGAATGGAATGCATAATGGGGTTCCCTGGAATGGGCAGTTTTGCATGCAATTGGAGGCAGGGCTCTGGTATCCTTCTGCACACATTTAAAGGGGTCTCCACAGCCTGAAGGGAGGGGCGAGAGGTGGCACGGCCCATGAAGGGTTGAGAGGAGGTGTGCCCTCATCTTTCACAGCTGTAAAGAATTGGAAAGTGTCAGAAATTCCTTATAGCCTTTTGTGTTGTCTTTAATTAGCCTCTTGGTAGAATCCTAATAGTGGGAATGGAAACTTTTTAGAAGTTTTTCTCATTCTAGCTGGAGTGCTAGGGGCCCTACTTGGAGGTATGTGAGAAAAAGCTTCAGCACCAACAGGGTTGGGAAATGGACAGGAATTTGAGAAAAGAGAAGACCAGACAGGCAGGGCAGAGGACGGCCAGGATTACCAAAGCCATTTGGGAACCATTTCTTCCTTTCTAAATCTTGGCTCTTTCACACCATGTTTCTCCTCCCCCCTCTCTTTCTGTTTCTCTTTTCTTTTTTGGTCATTTTCTTTTTCACTTCTTTTTTTCTTTCTTCCTTCATCCCCCTTTTACCCCCCTTCTGGAATAAGGTGGAGACAGAGAAGCACTGAAAGAACAAAAGGAGGAATTAGCCCCTTAAATAAATCAAGTGTAGTACACACCTCTGCCTCAGGTAAGGTGGTTGCAAACACATCTTTGCATATCGTACAGGAGCAGGTGATGTGAATGCACACACACTTGAGTTATGTGAGAAGATTCTTCAGCTGTAAATCTAGAGCACAATCTAAAAGAACATTTCTGCCAAAGAGACAGTGACCTTGAAGCCATTTAAAGATTTGGTGCTTTCAACTCTCCTGTTTAAAGTAACCATGTGGGGATGACTAAATCAGGTAACGCAAGGCGCTGAGTAAGCGCTCCATAAATATTAGCCTTATGGCTGCTTCTGGAAGAGGACTCATAAATTGAAGGCATTCTGTGGTTGGAAGCCCCATTTTGCTTTTTTTCTGTCATATAGATCTCAGCAACATGGTCAAATCAGTGAAATCATAATTAACCTGGTGCTCATTTTCATTTAAGTTTTTTTTTTTAAGTTTAATTCACATAATTATAAAGGATTTAACCCTTAGTAAGTTCATGGTTAGAGCTCTTAGGAACCATCTCTCTCTCTCTCTTTCTCTCACTCTGTGTGTGTGTTTTTCTTTCTTGACATTTCAAATGAAACCTGGTGATGAAACAAAGTCAGTGTAGCTCACTGACCAGCTGATCCGTTGATCTGTTGCCGTGGGCTGACCTCTGATTTCATTACAGAGATCATGTTCTCGTACCAAAGCTCCCGATAAAGACTCCGTTCCAAGCCAGCGCCCCATCGATTGCCCCTGACTTTGGATATCAGTCCGGTGTTTTCTCAGTGCATGGTTTTGGAGGGTCCCGAGGTTCCAGGGTCCAAATGGATTAAACTCTGGGATGCTGAGCTGAGCATTCTGGGTTCATTCAAGTCCCATCTAGAGTGGAATCACACTTTTCCAGTGGAGCTGAGCCATTTGAACATTCTTTAGCCCCAGATGCTTCTATTTGAGGAAATTAGAAAATAACACACCAAGTATAATGAGGATACTCTTAAGTTAAATAGATTTTGATATAGAAAGTTTCCCTTATAACCATGATAGTCACAGACAAGAAATAATTTTGATAGGACTAATTCTGTCATAAATATAAGCCAAAAACCATAGTCATAGGATGTTTCACTATAAGACTCAAGTTCCCCAAAATGTTGTCCTGAAGCTTGTTACTCTCAGGCTCCATCCTGAGTTACCAAATCAGAATCTCCAGGATGGGTTAAAGTCTGAAACACATAACTTTAAGCCTAGATAATAATATTTTGTTGTTGATGATACCTTTTATTTTTATTTCTAAATTTAGGTGTTTCTTTTCTCAAAGCGGAAAAGACTTTATTTTGTTTAATTTAATTATAAAATCATTTATGTTCATTGTAAAAGAGCTCTGATAAATAAAAGTTTAAATAGTAAGTTAAAAATTACCAGCAACCTGGCTGGGCATGGTGGCTCACACCTGTAATCCCAGCACTTTAGGAGGTCAAGACAGGAGGATGGCTTGAGCCCAGGAGTTTGAGGCTGCAGTGAACTATCATTCAGTCACTGCACTCCAGCCTGGGTGACAGAGCAAGATCCTGTCTCTAAAATAAAATAAAATAAAATAAAATAAAATAAATTTTTAAAAATGACCAGCAATCCCACTATTCAGAGATAACCACTGACCAATGCCATTATTTTTATCCATTGTATATTAAAATGAACAAAGAGCACTCCGTGAGTACAGTTGCTGCTTTCCTAGAACCATAAGATATTAACACCATGAGGGAACCTGGAAATTGTGTGGGCTCCACTCCTTCATTTATACCAAGGAAAATTGAGTAATTAGCTCTATGACACAGGTCCAGCCAGTGCCCCGGCATAAGTGAACCTAATGGAAGTCCCCCACCAGTCTCTCCATCAGATTGTGAATGAAGACTCAGATTACCTATCTAAAGGCCTGGTGCTTTACAACAGAACTTTGTATAGTTTCAAATATCAAAGAAGCCTAAATAGCATGTGTGCCTAATAAGCCTAAAGGTTTTCCCTTGGGGAAGAAAATAAACAGATAAAGAAAGGTAGCATACAAGACCTGCTAATCTTGTTTCTCTATCCTTGCTGAAGTAGGCTACACAATAACCGCCACCCATTGGTCAGTTACCAGTGTCCTATGTATCAATATTATAGAAAGGCAACTTATTCATCTAGCCATTCAATGTTATCACAGATTTTCTTTGAGCATCTAATTTGAGCCTGGTAATACTACCTTAGGACTAGTGTCTTGGTAAGAAGCAAAATGTACACATTTAGGTATATCATTTAAGTAAACTTGTAGCTTCCTTAAAAATAATCTTATCTTGATCATTCTATCTGAGGCTGGATTTTTGAGGTTGAGAAATGGTATACCTCCTCCTTCAAGTTTCACTGCATACACTGCATATCATCAAATGAACTTAATGAGAGTATTCCATCTCTGGAGTTGCTCAATATTTGGAGATTACTTTTTAATGAAATATCTTGTTATCATTGTCCAAATAATTGATGACCTTTCAAATGGAAAGCATATGTAAATATCGGGACAGGAAATCAGTATATTTCTCTGTAAGAATATAAAAGAGAAGGCACACAGTAAAGAAAAGAACAAGGGGAGTGGGAAATCTCTGCAAAATGTAAATTACATTTTCTGGATGGTGAGTTTAACCTAGGAGACATCTTCCCATGCTATGCACGCCGTCCCATTTGCTGCTCAGAATGTCACCATGCCACACACAGCTCTGGTGCTGTTATCTGTGGCCCTGCTGCGCTGGGGAGAGGTTAGCTGGTGGGTGGGTCAACACTGGGTGAACCAACAGCATTCAACAAAAGGAAAGGATTAATATGAAGATCAAGACATGTGTATTCTGGTAAAAGCCTTTGTGCGCTTCATAGCAAAGGCACCTAATGCCAAGAAACAACTTTCAGGGAAGTCGTCAGCTTTCTGGAAACACAACCTTCTGCTTAAAAACTTCAAAAAACACTTTTCAGGAATCAGGGACTTTCCAAGACTATCAGGCTCCATGCCCTCATTTATTGCTGAGTAGACGGAGGCTCAGCAAGGTTACGTGGCTTCCCCAAGGCCTGGAACCTAGGATGCTTGGCGTGTTCTTTCTCCTACGTAGTATCTTGCCTGGAGAGCCTTGGAAAGCATGTCCACACACTGCCCCTCTTTGAAGTCACCTTATACAACACCCTGTGTTTTAGCATGAGCAGTGACAATGACATGGTAGTGACAGTCATGACATTGACTGCCAGGAAAGTCAGGGCATGTGTTGAAATATAACACTCTTCACATACCTGGCAAGTCCAATTAAGTTGAGCCTTGACAGGGCAGTGGAACTTGGGGGAGAGGAATAGGGTAGAGAGTATAAGAGAAAGTTAGGGTTGGGAAACTGAGGGAAAGGGGGAACATTTCTGGAGAGGACAGCTAGAGGCAGGCCTTTAACAGAAATGGTTGGTCATGTGACCTCAGAGCAAAAATTCATGCTCGATTTTTGCAACAAAACCATAACTCTTGCCTGTCCTCCTTACAACTGAACCCAAGTTTATGATCTAACTTTTTATCTCAGTTCATAATGTATTATTAGGACAAGGCAAGGAAAATGGTTTATAAATATAATATTCCATTAGGAAATGTCTAGACGACTGGTTTTCTCCTTTTCCTCTCCTCCTTTCCAATCACCCAGGCCTTAAATGTGAGAAAGAGACTGAAGACCTTCAAACAATAAGCCAAATAAATGTCTTTCACATTCTAGAAGGAAAAAAAAAAAACAAGTCTCCTGGGCCCAGTAAACTGACTCTAAGTCAGCCTGGAGTAATCACAATACTTTTTGTTCTCTGGATTCCTCGTGGTCCCTATAGAGTTATTTCACTGGCCTTGAAAACAAGCTCTGTGACATTCTGGGGGCTTTTATCTTTTATGGAGAATTGCCGTATCCAAATGCAAACCCCCTCCAGGGCTCAGGGAGATCCCGGCATCAAGGAATATGGAACCACTCACGTCAGGAATAGATGGGGTCTTTGAAGACAGGGTAAACTGTGTTTTCTTGTTGACAAAATAATCTGAAGCTTTTGTTGTGGGTTTCCATAAAAGACTTCCCAGGAATAAATCAATATGGCAGCACCAACTCTGTGAGAATAAGAAACGATAAGTATAGTTTTCAGCACCCCGTAACCACTCATTACATTTATTTCCCAGTTCTCTTTGTTATGCCTTTCCTGTTCAAATCTGAGCCAGCACATTTTTGGCTTCCCAGCTGAAGCAGGAGGCACTACCAATCAGCAGGAAATATAATACAGATAAGATTCATATAAACTCTTTTGAACTAGTAAAATAGCTGGATGGGAAATGGATGTTAAATTGTTTACATTTGGCACGAGAAGAAAACGTTCCATTTTTAAATTCAAAGCCTCTGCACCTTTGTAAATGAAAACAAATCGCATGGGTCATGTAGTGTTCCACTCTGTAAAAGCCATCAGGAGACTGATAAAAGCTTTTGTAAATCACTAACTTTATCTGGGACTTGCTCAAAAGAGTCATTCCCCAGATTTAAATGATGTGGATCTCGGAAAAACTTTACATTAACAATTGGCTCCCGGCACAGTCCAAGGAGCCTTCTGCAAACAGTGGCAAGTGGCTTAACGTGGGGGTCCAGAAAGCTTTGGGGGAGATGCCTACGTATTCTTATTTTTCAACTTAGATATTTCAAAAGCCCTATGAAGGTGAGACAGCATGAAGGATTCAAATGTGTGGCGTGAGGATATTAGCATTGTGAGAAAGCTTTCATCTTGGCAAACGCTGGTGCACCCGGCTGGGTTCAAGTGATAAAATAGGTTTGTGAAAATAAAAAGTAATTTTGAAAAATAGAATCTCGAATTCCATGAAGCAACCAAATATCTTATCCCATGGAATGATAAATCCCTGCTTTGTATGAATTTTTGCATGTTTCAGCCATTTGATCTTATTTCATCTAAGCATAGTCTAGACTATAAATGATGTAAAAATTGCTCAGAATGTGTTTAATAATTAAGTGAAATTAATTACAAATCTGAATTAGAGACAGCCGACTGGGCAATAGCTCCTCTGCCATGGGTGAGATGCAAAGGCTGGGATGACTTATCAGTGTGGCCTCCTTGTGATCAATCTATGTTTGTGTGTCTTGGTTAAATATATCATAGGGTCAACTACATGGACCGAGGACTATGATTATATGAAGTTATGCATTGGGCTGAGTTGCACATTGATAAACCATCTGTTTCTTATTATTAGAACAATGCTGGCTCCAGAATGAGGCAGATAGGAGGAATCTCTGTGCAACTCTGTGTATCTTTATAGAACCCTTAGTGCTCTTCTGGGATGGATTTCTTCCATTCCTACATTCCGTAGGGAAAATCCCGAACTGCAACCAGGCATGTGAGATGAAAGCAAATGAGGATAGCCATTGTTATCCACCTTGATCTCTCATATATATCTGTGTAATTTAACGATTTGTGAATTAGGAGATTATCTTCCTTCCAACTCCAGGGTTGGTCCAATTTCCTGCAATTTCAGAATGGTGACGCTTACACAGGCAGGGGAGGGAGATGTGGGCGCCCTGAATACGCCGCCTGCCTTGGTAGCGATTCTCCTGCCGTGCTCTATCTGAGTGCTCATTTTCAGATGACTCATTGGCAAGATGATACCCAGTTCCCCAGTCTCTACTTGGGTTTGTAATCATTCCAGGAAGAAGGTTTGAGCCCAGACACTTGTCTCCCCCTGCCACCTATTGAGCTTCTTCTAGCCAGCACCCCACAGATTTCAAACAAGAGCTGAGCATGGAGCAAAATCAAGGAATCAGAACACGGATGAGTCTCTGGCCTTGTGAGTGATCCTGAAAGGACACTTTGAAGTCAATAGGCTCAACATGGAAATCAAAAGGATGCCTGTGAATGCATGGAAAAGTGAGAATCATTTTCTTTAAAGTGAACTTCACTAGCATTCCCTAGTGACTCAAGTGCTGTTGGCAACCCTCAGGTTTGCTGATACTGCCACAGACTGGCGCTGTCTATTGCTGAGATCAAAGAGCCCAGTATTGCATTAAAATAATGATAATATGAATCCCCAATTTAGATAGCACTGATGGGTGCTATTCAGGGAAGTTACCACACATTCATAAACCAGCAGTTCTGTTCAATACTTGACCAACCTTTATACCTGAATTGTGAACAACCTCCTATTAAGTGCCAATGATTTGTTATTTACCGCACATAATGAAAGTAATAAACAAACCAAACTTCCGCTACTGACATTCAAGACAAAGACATCACCAGACATGTTGGGGAGATGCAGGGGGTCTGAAAGGCTTATTTTTACTCTGATGAGAAATAAAACCAAACCCCCATCAAAGCTTGGAGGATTTCATGGAAATAAGGAGTCAGGGCTTAGCAAATAGCAGCTGGGTAATGTTGGTGGTGCTATTGGGTAGGTGGGTGAAGTGGTTCTTACCCAGAATTTGCAGAGGAATCTCTCAAGAGGAACAGCAACAAGTAAACATGTGGAATTTTAATTCAATTATTAACAAACAAGCCTCAGATTCAAAGTTCACTAAGAATAATGCATCTGGGATCCCCAGGGTTAATGTAATCAAGCCCAATCTATTACTGCAAAGTGGTGGGTCAGGGAGAGGGACGCATGGCCTTCCCTTTTCATATTCAGCTATGTTGTTTTATTGAAACATAGGCTGCACTCCAGTGACAGACATTTAGGACATTTGGCGATGGAATGAATAGAGTATTATCATAGCATAGCTGTCCTAATGATACTTGGCATTGAGTTTAATAAAGGTGAGTGGGTAACAGGTGCTCTCCTAATGATGTGATGGCTTCTACAAATCAGGCGAAATGTGCTGAGGCTGGGTTTGTAGCCTTTTCCTGGTGATTTTAGTTTATAGCCTGCATTAGAGCAATGGCCCTTTATAATTTCAATCTGAGTTGGATGTTGCAGGAGGATGTTGCTTCTGAAGTTTGTTCTCAGAGCCTTTTCATCTTCAAAGTGCATCCCTCCAGGATAGCTGTTAACTGTCTTAGTTCAGAAGCATACCCTGAAGCAAGGATATGGATACAAGTGGATTATTTGGAAGGCAATCCCAGATAGGGTAGCCATATTTGTCAAATAAAAATGCGGGGGTTCAGCTACACTTGAATTTCCGATTAATAGTTTTGTTAGTATAGGTGACATCCCGTGCAATATTTGAGATAGGCACTAAAAAATAATTTGTTGTTTATATGAAATTCAAATTTAGTTGGGTGTTCTTTATTTTCTCTGGCAACCCCAATCCCAGGAAGCTAGGAGAGTGGGGATATGAGAGGCAAGGAAAGGCGACCAATGCGGGGTAAATTGATGAGCAGGTTCTGCTGTGTGCAGTTGCAGCTCAATCCCTCGGGGGACTGCAGAACTGCAGCCCCCACGCCCGGGCCACAGAGCTTTGCCACTCCCTACTCCTCCCCGACCCCTGTGGAAAAACTGTCTTCCATGAAACTTAGGAAGAGGGGAGGCGGAGGGAGGGGCGCACAGTTGGAGGTGAGCAGGTGAGAGAAGCTGAAGCTTCTTCTGTATTCACAACCACTCCCCATCGCTCTCGTCACAGCCTGAGTTCTGCGTACCCCTCCTCTTGTGCGTGGAAAAATTGTCTTCCATGAAATCAGTCCCTGCTACCAAAAAGGTTGGGGGGGGCACCGGTATGGAATATACTTTATAGTTGTCCAATCTGGGGACAAAGGAAGTTGGAGGCTTGTATTCATCAGCTCTTTCCTTTATTTGTTAAGGGCTGAGCCTGGGGCCATAAGACCCCCACACACATTCTATTTGCCCTGCTTACGGTGGGGCCAGGGTGGGGGCAGCAAGCACGTTCCCGAAGTCACAAAAAACTCTTGGCAGGCAGTTGCAGGTGCTTGCAAGTAGGATTGCTGCATATCAAGGGATAGGGGCAAAAATCCTGATAGTGCCTTGTTTGCTGACTTTGGGCAACTCATGGCACCCCTTTTTGTCTAAATCCTCAGCTCTTTCAACTTTTTCCTAGAGGCTCCCTCCCGAGGACAGTGGGGAGGGAGCCTCTTGTAAACCCTGCTTCTGTGTGGCGCGTCTATCCTGTTGTCAGTTCACTAGAGAGCTTAGCACATGGTTGGTTTGTAGTCTTCCACCACGCCTGGCGCCCTAACAGCCACCGAAGCCATCTCCACACCTGCATAGATATCTCCACTGACACCCAGGACTGCTCTTCCAGGCACCTTTACCACGACTGCACTTCTGCGTGTGCGGACACACACTGCACTGGCTTGTCATCTGGAACTGCCACCCTATCAAGTGTAAATGTGCAAGCTGGCCCCCACCGACTCTTACCTTTCAGTTCTTCCCATGAGTCACTCTTTAGATTTGTTCTTTGATCCAAGAACAAAGACTTGGAATATTTTGGACCCCTCCACCAGCCTCGCCCAAATGTCACTGCTTTTCCCATCCAGGGGAGACTACGTGGTTTCTGACTTCACCTGTGACTTTCCTAACACTGCATTCTAATAAAACACGACCCTCACTTATCCATATTTCCATTTTCCTCTGTGTCTATGCCTGGGCAATGGAGTCCTGCTAGACAACATCACAGAACTGTGGGAAACGTTGTCTTTAAAAGTCCTGATCTCTAGTCTTAAATGCACCATCAATAATCCTGGTAATCCTGTGTTTTCCTAATGTCTTTTATCTGCTCCTGCTTCTTTCTAGCAACTGTTTCAAACTTTCTTTACTTTCCTTTAATCTTCTACCTCCCTCACACCTTTCTCTCTTTCTCTCTGTATACCCAGGCCTTGAATTCTCTTCCTCATTCTTGGGATGTGATTTTACCATTTGCCTTCTAGGTCATGAAAAAAATAAAAACCAGTGGATGGAAATTATCACAGATTCTTGAAACTGAAATAAAAAATTTTCCACACTCACCTTTTTCTTCTTTTCTTCTCATGCAAATGAAAGAGGGGTTTCTACTTCTTCCTATGACAAATCCATTGATATATGATATGGGTTCCATTAAACTCCATCTTCCCCGGGATTTTAATTACCCGTTTCTCTATCTCAAGCCTTTCTTTTTTCACCAGCTTTTATCCATCAACTTATTTTGGTATCCTTTGACTAACATCTCCCATCCTATCCATCAGCTTGTTAAATGCTCAAGTCTTTCCTATCTTATTAAAAATACTGCCCTAAACGTCACGATTCCAGGTACCACCAAATCTTTCTCTTTTCCAACCCCAGCCACACTTTTTGAAAGAGCTGTCTACATTTGATAGTTTCACTTCTTCACCATCCATTTGCTACTCAACTCACTGATACATACTTTCAGCCTCTACTAATCAATTTATGGACTTTGTAGTCACTAGTGAAATCTCAGGTGCTCCATCAGGTAGATACTTCTCAGCATTATCTTATGTCAATTCTCAGAGCATTTGCAATGGTTGAATACCTCCCACTTTTTGGAATGCTCATTTCCCTTGACTTGATGATCCTGTACTCTCTTGAGCCTCCTTGTTTGGCTGTATTTTCTCAATTTTTGGAGGGGGGGGGTCTCTTATATCTACACTTTCCCTTTGAAAGTTGAAGCTCCTCAATTCTCAATACTAGATACTTTCTCATCCCATATTCTCTTTTCCTAGCTTTCTTCCATGATTTTAATTCCTATCTATTAAAAGCACTCTTCCAAGATTTTAATTATATAATATGTTGACAACTTCTGGATCTTTGTAGAACTTTTCCATTTGACTGTCCTGCAGATAACTCAAAATTAACATGCCAAAGTGGAAATAATCATCTGTCTTCTAAACCTGTTTTTCCTCCTATATTTCCTGCAGTAATAAATAACATTACCTTTCACCTACTTTTTCTAACCAAATATCTGGGCCCCATCTTTAACTTATCTCTCTCCTGCATCCCACCATTCAATCACTCATCATCTCTTATAATTTTAGATCCTGAATATCTCTTAAGGCTCTGCACAGTCTGTCCTCACCATTGCTTTTACTTCTGCTGCATCCTTTATTGCTGGTGTTTCCCTTCCTCTGGTCTTGACTCCCTCTAATCTATTACTGACTGAATCATCTTTACTTAACTACTTGTAATAAAGAATGTGACCCTTTTTGGTTGACTGCCGGCAGATTTCAAGCCCCATCATTCCCCTTGTCCTTTCTGCCTCACATCTGGGCAGCCCGGGGACAAAAGCCAGGGAGCTCTCTCCTTCCATGCTGATGGGCAATTGCACAGAACCCTAAACCTGCCCCACCTCGTAGCCACCGAAAAGCCAAGCCAGTCGCCATTCCCTGCTCTTTCAAGCCATTTTCGGTCCTCCTTGGGAAGCCTGCCCTCCTCTCCTCAGAAAGCCTTAGTATGTGGGCAACAAACCTTTTTATACCCCTTGGTGTACATGTGGTGTCCTAAGTTTTGACATTGAACCAAACACTGGGTGTGCATGAGCTCATTCCTGCTCTGCTGGTGACCACAGCACTGTGCAAGTGGGCCCTGTGCTCCTGGCCTCTTGCTGCTCCCTCTGCTTGCATCAGCCTCTCCTATCCCCCTCCACCTGCTTCAGTCATTTCCTCTGAGAGGCCTGGTCTGCCCTCCATTCCCACCCTTACCCTGTGTGGCTTAGGTATCCCACCAGCTCCCCCCATAGACCCCTGTACTCACTCCCAGCCTTGCACCAAGGACACTGTCCATAGTGGTCACCCACTGTCATAGCCATGAGCTCAAGGACAAAAGATGCAATAGGTCAGAATGGCCCATAGTTGTTCCCATCAGAACTTGGTAAGTATTGAAAAAATATTTGTTGAATGAATAAATAAAAAAATTAGTGAAAAAATGAATTGGCTTTGTATCAGATTCCCAAGCTCCTTAAAGATGGGTGGGCACTTTTGTTTTTAAGCATTCAATTTCAATAAGGTTTATTGAATCTACCAACATCATGGATGCCACAGGTATGCCTTTTTAAGTGACACCAAATTGAATGCTTAAGTCAGTTTAGTCAAAAAAAATGGCCAATTGGCAAAAACTGGGCTTGTTTATTTGGTCAATTTGAAAGGTTAATTTAGTCAGGAGAAAGAGATCCTACAGCCCACGTAAAATCAGTCTGGGTTAGGCCACGAAGGGGAGAGATTAAGAAACTCTCAATGAAGAAGAAAGGCAGCTGCTGAAATAAGCATCAGCATTCTAGCAGTCCCTTCTCACTGGATGTCTCTTAGCAGCCTTATAAAAAATGCAAGTTGCTATTACCTTAGAATTTGAGTACACTGCTATTCCTTAGAGTATACATATTTCAAAATGCAAAATTTTTTCTTGATCATCACCTTTCATTCCATATAAGAGAGTTCACTAAAAGTAAACCCCAATACATCTATAATTTCTATTTTTAAATTTCAGCAAAAGAAGAATATGGTCTTTTTTCTGCCCCTTTGAAGATATGAATAATACTTCAGTCTTTAGACATCCAAAGGAATCAGCATATTCTGGTAATTTCTTTTCTTGTTGAATAAACTCATTCATAATTTCTCTGAGATATTTCCATCCTGAATCATCTGTTAAAGCCCCACCCAGAAGTTCATTTTGTTAGGTAACCTATAATTTCATTAGCAGTTATAAATCTTATAGTCGATAATATCTTGAGATAGCCTAAAACATATTACATTCACCCCAAAATTGCAAAAACTACTAGATGGGTTTGGATTACAGTAAAGCATTTCGGTACCTGGGACCAAGTAGAGAGTCAAAATACATATAATTACCTACAGGATAATTCTGGCATTTGCCTCAGTGGATCTTCTGTGTGATCAAAATTTTATATGCATTCTTTCGTTTTGTTCCCTCATAGTAACCATTATAATAACCTCTTATTTATTAATGCTAGTGGAAGGGAGGTGTATGAATAGCCAGAGAGAAAAAAGTTTCAAAATACTTGATAATAATTCCTCAAACACAATTTTTATTCTCACTTGTTCATGAAACTATGAACCCATCTCTTGTTCCTCCTTCATTTCACCTTTTCTCTCTTCCTGCCTTAAATTCACCCTCTTCTAGTTTGATGTGTAATAAACAGGAACAAGATTCTCTGTGGCCAGCTCAGTGGTGAAACCATACCTTGTACATTCATGTCACCCAGTGAGCCAGGCTGTGGCCAGACAAGCAGCTGGAGTCCTGGTGGGCAGATAAAGCATGAGTCACGAAGAGCTCATCCTATTTCTTACATTTATTTGATTTTATACCTCCATAGAATTCCCCCCTCATTCTGAAAGGCTTAAACACTTGCCAAAATATTCTTATCATAGAGATTTTTAAAAAGAGGAAAATGCAGATAAGGAAGGCCGAAGATCATTGCACCTAACACTTGGGATGAGGAATTCAACACTGCATTTAGCTCTGAGCTCCCTGGCAATTAATGCAAGAAGGAAAATCCAATGTGTCATTAAAATTCTCATTATTTGAATTTTTTAAAATACCAGGTGTTTAGAAATCATGTGCTCGTGGCAGTAAATTCTGAAAGAAACAAAAGGGACATGAATGACACAGTGGAAAATGACTCCTCAAAACAATAAGCACCAAAATATCCTTCAATTGGTTATATTTAGAATTTTCCTTTTCCATTTTGAGGATTAAAAAATACGGAGTCGTATGTGCAGGATCAGAATGAGAAGAATGCAGACTTCATACTTAATTCCCCTCTGCTGGGTATTTCTCTCTCTGCTGTGTGGTGGTCCAAAACAACACAGACACGGAGCTTAATGGAGGGGCTGGGGGTGCTATCTATCACTTCAACACACTGCTCTAGTCCATAAAATTCCTAGAGACATAGCTATCTTTATGAGCCATCACACAGTTTTAGTAGGACATTTGAGGTTGGACTAAGTCCATGTTTGGCTGCTTATATTAAATTGTCATTCCAAAGTTGGGTATATTTCAACAGGGCTGGCATGGAACACACTCATCTTCGCTATCACCAAGCCAACGTACCCAGACCTGTCTCTGCATTTATGCTGTCGTACCCACCCTGTCGTTCACCCACGGTTAATGGCACTAAAGCTGGCTCAGTAGCAAAATGAGCGTCTGAAGCGTTCGGCCACTATGTCCTAAATCCAGACAATTCATAAACCAATGCATCTTCATTAGAAAGCAGTTTTCCCCACAGAATATTTTTGTTTGGTTTGATCTTATTTTAAATTATCATTTTGGTTCTGCAGTTTTGGCTGGAATAGGGGTAGAAGTTCCAGGATGTCATGTGAAAGGCCAAGATAAGGGTGCTGTGATAGCACCCAGAAAATAATTGAAACCTCAAGAGAGAATATCTGTTCAGCGCCCTCTCTCCTGATTTTTCAAAGGCTGACATGGTCCAGCCTTCACTCAAGCGACTGATGGTGCTATAAACCCTGCCGTATTCAGCATATGCCCAGCAGTTGCTGATGACAAGCCAGCTGCTAGACTCTGGCCCGCCAGCCCCTTGTGGCAGATCCCTTCTTTAATCCATGTCACACCTCCAGATGTGCTTGCAATTCACAGACGTCAACAGCTATCCCTCTAATGATGACCCAGCCCAGCTGAGGCCAAAGTCTACCACAGCCACTCATGTTCTTGTTTATATGAGTACACGCCTTCAAAACGGAGGTGGTAGGAACAATTTCATGTAAACAACAGTTGATGTGACAATTGCTCATAAGAGACAGCTAATCTCCTTCTTTGGGTGGCTGGTACAAAATTTTCCTTCAATGTCTTGTTGCCAGTTCCACATCAGCACAACAAAATGCAAACTCACTGTTCTTCCTGGAAAACAGCTCTACCTTCTGATATTGCCCTCTCTTTCCCTCCTTCTTTTTTTCAAGAGAACTAAATCATCATCTTTGTATCTGAGTGAATTTCCTTTCCACTCTGTTCTCTGTAAGCAGGAGAGGGCTGGACCCTACTTCTACCTGCAATTCTGGAATAAGGTAGTTTCTTACTACTATAGAAGGAAACATCCAAGCACCTTTATGGTTGGGGCAAAGGTTTCCTCAATGTCTTAGTTCGTTTTGTGCTGCTAGAACAAAATATCTGAGACCATTCTTTATAAAGAATACACATTTATTTCTCACAGTTCTGGAGGCTGGGACACCCAAGATCCAGGCACCAGCATCTGGTGAGGGTCTTCATGTTGTCATCACATAGCAGAAAAACAGAAGAGAGTGAACCCACTCCCATAAGCCCTTTTTATAACAGCATAATCCATTCATGAGGGCAGACCCCTCGTGACCTAAACCGAAAGGCCCCATCTTCCAACACCACTACATTGGGGATCCAATTTCCAACATATGAATTTGGGGGACAGATTCAGACTACAGGAATCAATACCCAACAGTAGTCCCACCGACAACTTCATGCTCTGCTCCCACACACACTGCTTAACTCCCACTATATATAATTTAAAAGAAAAACAGTAATAACTAGTAAAAAAAAAAAGAACTATTATGTAAGAATCCTGCAGTGTTCTGTTTTTTTCCTGTGATGATTACATCTATATGTTTTTAATATTAAATTTCCATTTGTGTTTTTCCCTTTTTATTCTTTCCTTAGTGCTCTTCCAGATTTGCAGATGCCCTCAGAAAATACTTCACCTGCCTTTGGAGGTGCTCCAGTTGGCAGGATCAGTGGTTCCTAACACTGGGCATCCATACCTTTCTCTGACCTCTTCCCTGAACTAACTCTTGCCTTCCCTGCTCACCAGACTTCCTTGCTCACTGCTGCTTAGACTTCGGGTCTGACTTACAAATTCAGAGCCCATTCCAAACTCCTTGCCTTTGGCCACTGGTGTGGGTAGGCTGTACCATGAACCCAGGCTCTCTGATGGCTCCAAGCCATAGCCTTCCTCTGATCTGTGGTGCCCAGGCTCACCTCAGTTCCAGACTGTTCATGTGGACTCCAGCTACCTTCTGACTGTGAGCTCCTCAGCCTCCCAGAACTCTCTGGTCTTAGACCATGTTTTTCCCTCCCAGTGCCTCCTTGACCCTCCTGCTTTCAACTCTGATTCCTATCTCTGATGACCACCACTGCCCCCTGACATCCTTACTTGAAATTTAGGAGTCATATTTGATATTGTTCTTCCTCATCCAGAATCACTTGCTCTTGGCTTCTCATATCTCTGAGATCATTATTTTCATCTGAGACTCTTGTTATAATTAATATTGCCCTAGCCCAGGCCTGTGTCAGTTCCTAGTATTTTCCATATATCTGGGACATAGTTACCAGATTAATCTTCTGGAAAATATTAATACCACTTTAATTGTAAGAAGCCACAACTCAAGTACCTGTCTATATTCACTTCTGTTGATAAAAGAAATTCCAAACTCCAAACATAGCATTTTGGAAATAGGCCCAAACCTATTTTTCCAAACAATATTTACCCGTAGTATTTGTCTTACTTAACTGGCTAGCATTGCCATTCCCAAAATATACTGCATGCATCTGTACCACTCAGCTTGCTCATAATGTTCTCCTTCCCTGAAATATTTCATGCCGCTGGTATGGTGATTTTGAGTAAGCAAGATAACCCACTAAAAGCTCCAGAGTACTCAATAAAAGATATAGTTACGAGACAAGATGATTCCTAAAATCCTTTCTAGCTTAGAAGTCCATAATTCAGAGGTAACATTCTGTCCTCATCTATATCGTCCCAGTACTCCAAGTTGTCACTGAGGCCACCTGTGTCTGTTTTCACCCCCAGTGAGCACCTCTTCCTATGAGTGTGTTTTGCCCATTCCTTCTACTTTTCGTGTGGCCCATAAACACACACCTTCTTGTATTCCTGTTTGACTTGTCATGGGTCTGTATTTTCTCTCCAATTCCTTAATCAGGGGACACAGGGATAGCACATCACCTTGTAGTAGTGAGCACCCTATCATTGTCCATTGACGGATGCTGAGCGAATCAAATCATTAGTGAAAGTTGCCGGAAAAGTAAATTGGAAACATAGGTACTGCAAGGGGACTCGTTAAATGTACTCTCACTGGTCTAATTGCATTTAATTAAGTCCCTCAGGGAATAATTGCCCCTTAGGCCATGTCATCCAAGGTCAATGTGACTCATTTTAATCAGAACTTCTCCTTGGGGTGATGGAGCAATTACATAGCATTTGGACTTGCATCTATGATTTGGTTGAAGCATCATTTTAATTTTGTGCCTGAAACATCTGAATTCTCAAATGTAGGAAGAAGATTTTATAAATTAGGCCAAAGAACGGCCTTTAAGACCTGCTTACATAGTCATCCCAGGTTTCCTCCCAGCTTCTGTCCTCTTGCTGTGGGCTGTCTTTTCAGAAGCCCTGCACATAATGACCTTGGGCAAACTGGGTGTGAGAGGTGCCTGAAGGTTAAAATGATGTAGTGCTTTTAGTAAGTATGATTTTACTGTTTTAGCTAAGAATGTAGGATAAAATAAATTATTGTGTGGCACATTGGAGTCACCACTGTGGCCTTAGCCTCCGGACATGTTAACCAAGAACCTCATAAATATAATAGATTGATAGTTGGGTCTTACTCTTTGAATACTTTTTTTTTTTTTTTAAATCATTACAATTATGGGCTGTGTCTTGAATCCACAGGCATCTGCTCTTTGATGCCACATGTATGGATTTCATGATCAAAGAAAGTGATGACAGGACTTGTCGAGCAACTCTTGTCCATTTGTCCCTCAAGTCTTGGGGCAATGTTTAGGTTGATTTAAAGATTTATCGCAGCTATGTATTATTTACTCATAAATTCTTTTTTTTCTGCACAAGTAAGCGAACTTTGTTATCACTGTCTAGTTATTGTAAACAGGCACAAGGCTACTCACTGGATAACAAAATAAAGAATACTAAACAACTTTGGAATCTAGGGGTATCATTTCTTTTTATTTGGCTTAGATGTGGAAGAGGGTGGTGGGATGGTGACATACACTTTAGGAAAGATGGACTGCACAGGGAGAGACATCACTAGACCCAGGCCAGCATCTGGGGCTAGATGCCAGTTCTGCCCTTAATGTGGTCTGTAACTCTGAGCTCAGCATTTCCTGTTTCTTTAATTTCTTGAACTATAACATGGTAATAACAGCTATTTTATCTACTTTTACTGCATTTTAGGATGATTATTTGAGATAATGTTTTAAAGATAAAGGAATTCAATTGCTATATATGTTTAAACTATTAATATTAATTCTTTCTAGTTTCATTGAGAGATGTCCTTTGAACCATTTGGAAATACCTCATTCCAACCTCATTTTTATCCACCCAGTATCAAAATTTAGTAATTTGACATATAAGGGGAATGATAACTGTCAGCTCTAAGGGCCATGCTGAGGCGCTGGGTGGCGATTCCATGATTCCTACAATCAAATATATATCAAGTTTCTGACATGCGCTAAACATTTATTTTTTAAAAAGATAGAATATATGGAATTCACTTGCTTTTACCAAGGGCTGTACCTAAATATGAAAGGCCTTATCATCCAGCTTCCTTAATAGTGTCCTCAAGCTGTTCTTAGAATGGGAAGTGTCTAATTCATACTAAAAGAGTCATTCTCTACGTGCAATGACTATCTCTAGGATGCCTCCACAACACAAACGGAGAATGAAAAGAAACAACAAAACAGAAAGGAAGAATAAGGATTAAAGTTTTCAACCCTGGAATAAAATCTGAAAAATATCAGGCCATGTCAAAGAAGTAGCTTTAAGGTGTGAATTAACCTAGGCATGGCACTTAAGAATAACCACTGGTTTCAAATAATATTACCATGGTTGGTCCTGGCAGTTCAGTGAAGAGATGCTGAGGAGATGTGATTAAAAACCTTGGCTCTGGCTCTGTGGTTGGCTGGGTGATCCTGGGCAAGTCAGGTAAGCTGGTAGAGGTAGAGAAAATCATGAATCTCTGGTATAAATGTGTAAATGGTGGAGGTTGATATGAAATGATTTCTAAGAGTCCTTTGGGGATCTGCAACTCTATGCTTTGTGCTAAGTCTCATGTAATGTATTAAATAGTGCCATATCCCTGAATAAAACCAGGCACTGCTCATCATTTCTCCTTCCTTCCTGAGTTGTTCCCACTGACAAATCCTCACTTTATATATGCCGTATGCTCCCTTCAAAACTACCTACTTGGATCTTCACATATGAAGAATTATATAGCACATATTAGATACTTAGCATGTACTACCATAAAATATTGTTCTATAATTTTTTTTCCTATTTCTTCAAGATTTATGGCACTTAACCTAGGGGCTTTGCAAAAATAAGGCATTTGGTGGATAATGATTAGAATATGACAAAGCTGTGGTTCCTATTTAAGACGTATTTCTCATCGATTTAGAGAAGCAGTCCCTATGCATTGGAAGGATAAAGTCCGAAGGAGAGTATGAGAAAAAATGGTTCTTGTCTATATGTATATAGACAAGAACCATTTTTGTGTGTGTGTATATATATATATATATATATTCATCCAGTGTACTTTGTGATCATGGGCAAATTACTTGATATCTCAGAGGTTTTTTTACTCCACTTGTGAAATGAAAACTCCCTTCTGATCTCATCCAAGTAACAACATTTCCAGGGAGGAAGAAAATTGCCAGGGAAGAAGGAATGGGGGTAACAGAGGTGAGCAGAAATTCAAGATATCAGCTTAGTGGTCTTCAAAAACCATGGGGTTTTGATCACCTTAGAACTGATAAATTGCATGTCATATGAGTACAGGCAGAAAGGATTAACAATGGCTTTTAAATCAAACATGGAGTTGAGAAGAAGATGCAGGATTTTAAGTACCGCCACACCACACCCACAAGAAAAGCTGAAACTCTTTTCCTTCTCTCCTGTCTACACCAGCTGCTTTCATGACCTGGTCTCTAGAGCAGGAGCACTCACTAACCTTTCCCTAGGTAGCCCCTGTAGTGTTTCCCAGGATTCATGGGGCTGAAATTAGAAAAATTTTAGAGGCCCTATGTAAGAAAAAGAATATGAAAGTATATATCTAAAAGTAGATATGAGAATAAGGAAAGAAATTATAATAAATTACAAATTTTTTAAAGCTGAAAAAAATACTACCTTACAAAATCCAGAAAAACACACTTTTTAAATGAAATGCCTATGCACTACACATATCCCTTTTCTCCTTTTTGGCCATATATGCTTTCATTATCAATTCATATAACAGTGATTTGTAATATCTTTTCAGGAAAAAATTAGAAAGATATTGAGTTTCTTTTATTATGATTAATCGCACTTAAGTCATTTTTTATTATTGACGGTTTAGTGAAGATTCATTCAAATTCACAGCTTGTTGATAATTCCATGTAAAATTTCAGAATGGTTGTCAATTTGGGAAAATATCCTTCAAATTTCTTTTATATATGAAAAGAAAGATTTCAGAGCAGTTCGAATTTCCTTCTGTATGACTAATCTTAAATACTTACTGAATTGACATCACTTATCTAAGAGTTTGTCATCAATTTCCTTATAGTAATGGCATATTATTAGTTTTACATTATCTATGTTGTAATTCTTTTGTGGCAAATCAGCAAGTGTGGTGGATTATAAAAATGACTGCAAATTTATTCTTTCCTTCATCCATGTCTTTTGGTAGAATACTCCCATAATAACTCTAGTAATAACTCTAGACTTAGCCATGGGATTTAATTTGATGGAATATTGCCAAACATGATGCAAGCTAAGGCTTACAAAGCTGTATTTGGGGCTTGTTCTGCTTGCTATTGTTGGAAACACTGCAACTACCATCATGAAGACTTGTCTTCCAAATTATGAGAAACTATGGCTCCCCAAACTCTCTTATCCCACTTGACTACCAGCGAACTGCCAAACCTATAAGGGAGGACACACCAAATCATCAGCCTTCAGATTACCCCACACCCAAAGCTGACTACAGACACATGAATGAGGTCAGCCAAGACCAGCAGAAGGGCTGCCCAACTGAGCCCAGCTCAAATCACCAACATGTTGAAAGAGCTAAATAGATTGTTGGTCTAAGCCAGGGGTTGGCAAACTTTTTCTGTAAAGGACCAAATAAGAAATATTTTAGGCTTTGTAGGCCACATGTGATCTCTGTGGTGTTTCCTCCTCCTCCTCCTTCTCTTCTTCTTCTCTTTAAAAATGTGAAAACTATTCTTAGCTTGTGGGATATAAAAATACAGGCTATGAACCATATTTGGCCCATACAATATAGTGTAAGCCATTAATTTTAGGGGAAGTTTGCTACACAGCAAAAGCTAATACACACAGCAAGAAATTTAAATATTTTCCCAAAAGCATTCATATGATTCATTTCTCTTCATTACTGAATTCATAATAATCCCAGAGCATGAACATTTTTCTTCTATTCAAAATGTATCTCTTCAACTTAATGAATTCCTGTTTTTGATATGGAAGGAAGATCTTTGTCAGATTCCCTTCTTAAGATCAGAATAATTTCTATTGATTACATTGCTCATCCTTATCTCTTATGTTTCACATTCCATTAATTTTACATTAATATTATCTCAATTCCTCTGATAAATAAAGTTAAAGGTGACAAAAGAAGATACTATTTATATATGTCCAAATTAGGAGCCTGAAATTTCTCATTTGTTTTAGTTAAATACTCCAAAACATCTTTCCAAATAGCAGTTAAAATGTTATCTTTCAGCCTTACTAACATTTTGAATAAAGTTTTGCAGCTTGTTTGTGTTTCTGTTCTTTTTCCAAATCCTGAAAAATGTAACAGAGATATTTAAAAAAACACATTGTATTTATGTTCTAAGTCTTGAATACATTTTATACATTTGTTGATTAGAAAAATGTTCCACAGACTAGTGTTGCTCCATGCATTTTCAACCTTGTTTCTTTTTTGTGAGGTGTGTAAGGCACAGTAAGACAAATTAGTAATGTAATACAGCCTCTGACCTGTACCTTTGTGTTTTCATGGCAAGTGACCAGGCACAGTGGGTGGCAAGACTATTCACAGAAGCCCTTTCTAAGCCTGGACAGTAACAATAACTTCACTGTACATGCAGTTGACTGAATATCACATAAATATATCTCACTAAACCCAACAAATGTCTCCAAAATTTAACTTCTACTTAGCCATAATCCAAAAATTCTAATAACCACTCCAATACCAACTAATATAGGGAAAGTGTGATGGAAAGAAAATCAGAGTGGAAAGAGACAGCAGAGACTTAACCAACTATATATAGTTAAAATATTTTAACCCATAATTTAAAAAAATATGTAAGCATACTAGGAATCCTTCTTGGGATAGATCCCAGGCAAGTGATGGGACATGCAACTTCAGTGTTATTAGCTTCTTTATAAATCTACCTCTATAACTTTCAGATCATTTTAATCACATTAGAGAAAGCAAGTATGAGCTCAAGTGAGTGAGAGACATTTATTGTCCAATTCCATTAACAGAGAGATTTTATCTACAAAAATGGCACCTTCCCTGAGTTCTCAAGCAGTAAAAGTATTTTTAGCATGAGTAAGTTAACTATCTGTGCATATAATCTTCACATCAAACATTCTCAAGTATAGCTAAATATTTCCATGTGATTTTTTTCCCATCTTAAAAATATGAGCCACATTTCTAACTTTAAAGCATCTACTTAATTAAATTTGCATTTGCTAATATTAATACATCCTTAGAGTTTCATTCATCAACTCTATCTGATATCTATTTGTAACACTGGTCACAGATGACACAAAGGGTTATGTCTTTGTAAAATTATTCCCACAATTTAAATGCTATTACTTACCAAAAACTCTTTCTATTGGTCAACAATGTGAAAATGCTTCCCCTTGGACAGGTTAATTTAAAATATGGTTTGGGAAAAAGAAATAAGTTTCCATGAGATTTTCCTTATCTCTGTTTCCCATCTGGCTTGCTGTTATAAACATTTAATCCAGTGTTTGCTGCCAATGTTTCCCAGAAAGCCTTATAATTGCTTGGAATTTGTATGAACAGTTCCAGTCTGGTGCACAATTAGGGATGCACTATAAAATTTTTATTGCTTGATTTAGTTGAAATTATAAGATGGATAGGGAACAATAACATCCATAGTTGTAGACTATAAAAAAGACTACTAGAAATTTGCAAATAATAATAATGCCAATAGATTAAAATTTTGTTTTGTAGTTATAATCCCCCAAGCAAAGAAATCTTACATCCAAACATAGACATAGAATATTTAATGAGAGATTTTTATATGTAAAAAAAAAATACTTGAAATTTACAAGGTCCAAGAGCAAAAGAGGGAAGGACTCATTGTCCTATGCTTTCTCCAGTAAAAAGGCTTTAGTACAAATACTTACTGACTTCTGTGAGAAGCAATCTTTTTCCCTGGTCCTCTATACCCAAGAAAACACAGAGGTAAGTAAATAGTGACAAAAGGTGATTGGTATCAATGTCCTGCCAAGATTTGGCAGACTAATCCAATTGACATTCTTTATTTTTAAAATAAGCTAATTGTGCAGAAGTCCTTTCTAAAGGACTTCTTGTAATGCTGTGGACTATAATTTCCACTGCCTCTATAGTTCTCGAGGCACCCAAATTGCTTTATTATTGGCAATGCCATTAGAGTATATCCATTAATTTAAGAGAATGGTAGTTGGTCTGTGCCAGTTAGTGTCTGTGAGTGTTTGTGTTGCCAGCATCTAATTGAAAAGTATATGGTCCCACGTTTGCACTTCAAATGTTCCAGCTCTGTGTGCATATGAAGTTAAAAGAATAACACTGCTGGGCTCTTGGCCTAAAAACGCACTTGAGTGGAGGGGCCAGGTGAAATGTAGATAATCTAAATGGAGGTAAACTGGGATTTCTGAATCCCTCTTGCTATAGAAGGCCTGCTGTGAAAGGACCAAAATGCATTAACTGTTAAGAGTCTACTGGGGTAGAAAAGCCAATATCATAGCAATTCCCTATCAGATCCAGAAATGTGATCAATCTCTCTATTTATTATTTGATCTATCAATCTACCTACCTACTTATTCACCTACCTAATTACCTAATATATGGGGGAATATTCACCAGCTCTACTGGCCCATCTACAGGTGAAGTGACCCAGGAGAGACAAAATTGCCTTATCTAGGAAGTGGAGAATTCCCAAAAGTGAGAGGCTCTGTATTTGTAATGGAACTTAGAGGAATAGATTAGTCACATTTTGGCTCAAGAAGTCATTTAAACCCCAACTTCCAAAGCCCTGCAGATTGAGGATGCAGAAAATGTTTCCAGAACTCTGTACAAAGTAAATGTTGGTATTTACATATTTGACACTCCTGACCCATCCACTAGTTTTCCATGGGTCTTTGTGTACATGCCACAACTTACATACATCAGATTAGGTAGTTTTATACCATCTTTCTGTTGGAATAAAAATGGCACATTCTAAAATAATTTCACTTTGATTTTCGTGACTATGGTCATAGTGACATGATTTCCTGTTTTGGTGAACTTCAAACAATAAAGAAAGGCACATTGTGAGAAGATTCACACAGTCCTGACTCTGCTATTTATTAATAAATTAATAATACCTGGTTGATATTAAATAAGATTTGCAATCTTGTGAACTTCTCAGTGTCTTCATTGAAAAATTGGCCCTAATGGCTCTAGCCCACCATATAGATTATTCTGAAAATTCAATAGATAATGATTTTTCTGTCCTAGTACTTTTCTCTCTCCATATTAATTGTGGAGAAGTATATATGGAGAAGTACATAGATAACAACTTGCTTCTTTCTTTCTTTCTTTTTTAAAATTAACCTCATGCTTTGATGTCAGGCAATTCTGTCATTATTGTATTATACTATAGCTGTAAGACCATGAGTCTTTTAGAGTCTCCTTTTCATCATAGGTAAAATAATAATAGTAATTACATCAAAGAATTGTTAGAATTATTAAACAAGATATTACATCTGTATGTATGTACTTTGTACAGCGAGGAAGTATGCTGCTTAACATATAGTAATAGTAGTCATTATTACTGATTTTCTTATATGTATAATATCGCAAACATTCAAGGTAGCAATATGTTCAAAGAGAACATACATTTTTGAGTAGTTCAGGGAATAAAATATTTCCCGTGTTTGGAAGGAAGCTTATGATTTGCCAAATACTATCCAGAAAACTTGTAGTGGCTAAAAAGATACATCTAAAATTTGGCTCACACCAAAAGCTAAGAAACTTGCAAAATATTGTCACCTATATCGCAAATTACTGAATCAGATATCTCAGGCTAATTTCTAACCTTCTTTTCACCCTTGAAAACAGATTTTAAAAAGACTTAAACCTGCTATCCTGTGAGGCAAGTATAGCCACAGCCAGAGATATGGACCTCATCTATGAGAATAGCAACACAATTCGAAATTTACTTTCCATTTCATTCTCTTCTCGTGAACCCACTGGACTGCCAGTTTGTAAGAACGTTAAAGTGTGAGAAACCACAAGATTTTCTTAAAGCCCTTCATATGAAGCTCCAGAGATTTACTTGGAGATGAAGATAACCACAGAATGAGGACATTTTGAAGTTTCTCAAGGAAGCTTGCCCACAGAAAGAACTGATTGTGAAGGCATTCTAAATGTTCTCTCTCAAGTTTCCTCTTTGAAGGGAAAGAAAGTATATCTCGCCTGTAGCTTTAGAAAACCCAAGAGTTTTCTTGCTTTGTAATAAACTTCTTCAAGAAGCATTTCTGAATTGTAGATGTCTGTATTGCAAGGTAGTATCTTTGACTTTAAATGTGAGTGTGTACAGTGTTAGACTATTCCAGTCATTCATTCTGCCCCTTTGAAAATGTAAGAGAAGGGTCTAAAGTAACAGCATAGTACCCGTCCCCAAGAGAAAGCACCTGCCTGGACAATTGCCTCATAGAAGCTTCCTATTGAAGCACTTTTGAATTCACTGCCCTGGGGAAAAACATACAGCGATCCCTGAAAGGATTCTGGAGTGACACTGCAGAGGTACCCTGGGAACGATTGCTGGGTCCGCTCCAGTCCACACTTGATCTCCATTACCGATTTCTGACCTTGAGCAAGCTGGTTAACCTCACTGTAATTCAGCTTTCTCAAGTATAGAACAGCCTCCGTGGCATTTGTAACTTAAGTCCCCAAAGAGGATGTGGTGGACATGAATGAAGGAGTGTTTCCAAGATGCTTGGTGGTCTGGGGAGCAGATGTGCTGAAACAGAGCACAGAAGTCCTGATCAGCCTTGCACAGAGCTCAGCATGAACCCTAGCCTTGCAATTTGGACCCACTACGGAC
Source organism: Microcebus murinus (assembly GCF_040939455.1). NCBI lineage: Eukaryota > Metazoa > Chordata > Mammalia > Primates > Cheirogaleidae > Microcebus > Microcebus murinus. The sequence goes on from NC_134115.1 coordinate 17,030,026, forward strand.
AGCACCTGAACATCAATCCACTCCAGCGCCCAAAGCCTGGGTTCAGCCTGGTAAATCAGTTTGAATGCACAAGGTTAATACAGCTCACCACTCACAGCCTAACTTGTTTGTAACGACCCAGACTCCTCCTACAACCCCAGTGTCCCTCTGCCATACAGTCTCACTTGCTTTAAAAATACCAAGTACCCTTCCCCTTTCATTCTTTACTTTTGGCACCATTTTATTGTAGTTGTCCCCTGCAATATTAAAAAAATAAATTACATACTGTTAAGTATATGCCCCTTTAATGTCATTTAAAAACATAAACTCAAAAGTAAGAATGAGGGAAACCAATGGTACTTTAAAAGTATTAAAGGTCAATGCTATTTAAGCCACATTATATTAGCCTGATCCTTAGAAGAAGTTTTGATGACAATCACTAGATCAAGTTAGGAAGTTATTTTAATGCTAATGCCTGTTTATAGGCTTTTAGGATAAAAGTATATTCCTTGGCTTCCTGGTTTTAGCAACATCCTGAGACAGACCTATTTGAATTCTCCTCTTTAATCAAAAGTAATCATGGTGCCTCACTCTCTTTCCTCAGCACGCAGCTTCACCTCCCTCCCACCTGCTCATGCCCCAACACAAGCACACAGACATGCCCCAGAGGAACAGTTACTAGCTAGGGACAGATTATTACCATTGAACAGATGGAGGTCCATGTCAACACGTGGCTGCCTAAAAGTATCACTACTAGTGGGGGCTCCCTTACTGACTTTCTCACTATCCCCAAAATTTCCAAATACCTCATTCCCCTAGTAGTGAATTGAAGATCGTCAAGATACAAACACTTGTAAATGCGGCAATGTTAATATCTCATAGGTCATGGGAGTGAGAAGGGATACAGGTCATTTTGATAAATGGGAACAGGAGAGATGTGTCTATAGACCGGTATGCTACTAAACTGGCATGTGTGTGAAGGAAGAGAAGGCTGCTACATAATAAATTAATAACAAGACAGTAGTACACACATGGGAATGATGACATAAGCCCAAAGACAGCTTGAAGTTTCACCACCATGGTGACAGGGCTCAGCATTATTATATGTCTCTTGTGAAAGTTAAGGGAGCACAAATATTCCATGTGGTAAAGAGATGACTCAAAGGGATCCAAATAACGTCATTCAAATATCTGTAGGAATCCCAACCGCTGGAGTGCTTGGACTGAAGCTGGATGGCAGTTGATGTGGCTGCAGTAGAAGAACGTGAGACCAGTTTTTGACACTATAATCCTATGATTTTACAAACTCTTTGATGCCTGACTTACCCTGTGAATACATTGGAAGGTGAGTGGGAAAAAAGCATTTATTGAGTACCTATCAAGAGGGTTGCATTCTCTGTGTTACCTTGTTTAGATGTTTTAACTTATCTTCATTTATCAGATGAGGAAACTGAGCCTTGGAGAAACTGAACAAATTGACCAGGACATATGCTCAGCTAGTAGATGCCGTACCCACAATTTGAAACTAAGTTTTTCTGGCCTCAAAGTCCATGAGCTTTTTACTAAATCATCCCCCAACCAGAGAAACTGAACCCTGCCCATGTACTGATTCAACAGTGTCTGTAATTTCCAAGCACTGTCACTGCAAAGCAGCCCCGTGGGGGAGAAGGGTAGATGAAGAAGATAGTGAGCACATGCCACAAGTCTTTGGGAAGTCCTGCTCTGTGGTAGCCTTTAACATTTCTTTTACTGAGTCATCATAATCAAGTGGTTCTTTCAGCCACTGCATCAAAAAACAGAAGTACAAGTGGACATTCTTCAACCTGGTTCAACATTTCTTCAACCAGGTGCTGACCCAAGGAACTGAGAATAAGAGATAGAAATATAAGAAATATCCTAAAACCACCAAGATGAAAAGGGAAGATTGAGAGTCCTACAAGGCACAAATGTTTCCTCACTGCTGACAGCCCTACCGCTATTAAAAGTTGGTGTATTAGTCCCCAAGACATTTACTGCCATCTGTTGGAAAATTAGTATAATGAATACATTAATCTAAGATGACCACAAACATGAATGTCATCACATAATTTTGTGCGATGTACAATCTTCAACATACAATGATGCAGACTAGAAGTCTTCATCAGGGATAATGATGCTTGAAATAAGCCTCAGGAGCAATATTATTACCACTGTTTTTCACAATAATTTATTCACTTGGATAGCAAGGACTTGAAGAAATGAAAAATTGGAAAAGTGTGTCTAGTTGTGAGGTAATTATTCAATCATTCACTTATACAGAAAATATCAAGTGTCTATAGTCAGTCAAGCTTTATTCTAAGACCTAGCTATAAATCAGTGGATAAATAATACAGCCAAAATTCTCTCCCCTTACAGAGTTTACATAGAAAAGAATAACATTAAAGTTTAGATAAGTATATCATGTATAAGATAGTAATAAGTGCTAAAGTGAAAAAGCCAAAGTTGAGAGATACAGAAGTGTTGAATCATATGTAATTTGAAAATAAATCTAGGAGTTAACACAGAGCTGGGAATAGTTTTCGTCATTATTTGCCATAGTGAAAGGCTTTATAATATGAAGGCTTTGAATAGAGTCTTCAAAAGAGTATTACCTTAATATTGGGACTGCATTAGTTCTAAACTAAAGGTTACTTTGAACTTCCATAACAAACTTCAGAACAACACCTTGAAAGAATGCAACTGATCCCAAGTAACTTGACTTCATGCCAGAACAAAATCCAACATGATTCAAAGGAAAACAACCAAATCCAGCAAACATCAATGAAAAATTCACAATGTCTGGCATCCAATCAAGAATAATCAGCTTTGCAAAGGGGAAAAATTGATCCAGAACCAGGAGAAAAAAATTAATAGAAGCAGATTTTAAAGGATCAGAGATGATGGAGTTAGGAGACAAAGGCATTGAAATAACCATTATAAATCTATTCAATTTGTTTAATAAAACACAAGAATCATGCGAAAAGAAATGGAAGATATTTTTTAAAGATCTAGATGGAAATTCTAGGGATAAAATACTTGATATATGAAAACACAAACAAACAAATAAACAAAATTAGGTTGGATTAAAAACACATTAGATATTATAATAGACATGATTGGTGAACTTAAAGATATAAAAATGAAATGAGATACAGAGAAAAAAAAAAGATAAGAGTATCAGTGCCCTGAGAGAATATCAAATAATCTAATATTTGTATAATTGGGGAAAAGGGGGAAGGATATAAAAATACTAAAAAAAAATGGTTGAACATTTTAAAAATTTGATGAAAACTATAAAATTCACTGTACTCGAGTTTAATAGCTTCTTCCCCAATACACATACCAAATTCATGTCCATCCAGAACCTATAACTGTGACCTTACTTGGAAGCAGGGTCTTTGCAGATATAGTCAAGTAAAGATGAGGTCATATTGGACTAGGCTGAATCCTAATCCAGTGCCTTGTGTCCTTATAGGAACAGGGGAATTTGGACACAGACACAGGAGAGAAGTCCATGTGAAGAAACAGAGGTTGGAGTGCTGTATCTACAAGCCAAAGAACACTAAGGATTACTAGCAGCCATCAGAACCTAGAAGTCACAAGGAAGGATTCTCCCTGAGGGACCATGGCCCTGCCAACACTTTGATCTAGACTTCTATCCTCTGTAACTGTGAGAGGATAGATTCCTGTTGTTTTAAGCCACCTAGATTATGGCAATTTGTTATGGCGGCCTTAGGAAACTTACACACTCACAGACCCAGGAATATCAGTGAACCCCAAGAAGAATAAACAATAAAAAATCATGGTGAGTGCTGTCATAACTATTTTAAAAAATTGTGGATGTTTGATAAAGGGACATAGGAACCAACCTGAGAGAACTCCAAAAGGTCAGAGCTGGAATGATCTGACAACACAAATAATGTAGTCTTAGATTATAACTCAAATATAAATTAAATATCCACAAGTCTAGTCTGATATAAACAAATGATTTGATAAATAAATTGGGTAGAATAGATAAATCCATACATAAGAATTCCAAATAATTTGCATAGATGCTGGCCCCTACAAGTATTAACTTTTCATTTTTTAAGCAGTGATATGCCCTCAATTTTGAAGATATTTTGGCTGGGTAAAGAATGTTAGACTATTTCAAAAACAAATAAGACATTTATTTGTTTAAGATAAATCTGAAATAACTCATTATTATCATATCTGTACTTCGAAAAATATTAATAAAGATATTTCTTTAGGCAGAAGAAACTGACATCACAAAGAAATCTGGATCTGCATAAAGGAATGAAGAATGCCCAAAATGGTAAATATGTGAGTAAGTGAAAGAGACTTTTTTTTCACTTTTAATATGTTTAAAAGGTAATGGCTTATTTAAAGCAAAAATAGTAACAATAAATTTTGGAATTTACAATATCTGTAGAAATAAAATATATAATCAGAACACAAAAGATGGAGGAGGGGTAAAAGTTTACCATTGTGGGTTTCTGACATTATATGTAAAGTAGTTTGATAAGTTAAAAAGGTGTATTTTAAACTCTGTAACAACCCATGCTAAACATAAAACAAATGAACAACAACAACAATAAAACTCAAAGAGATATAACTAATAAGCCAAGTGTAGAGATAAAATGGAACAATTAAAGAAAAATTTCAACTAATCTAAAATAAGTCAGGAAAGGAGATAAGAAATAAAGAGAAGTTGAGAATAATAGCAGACAGATAGCAAGACAGTAGATTTATACCAAATCATATCAACAATTAAACTAAAGTTAATAATTTGAAAACTTCAGATGGAAGGCAAGAACTGTCAGATTGGATAAAAAAGACCCAAGACCCAACTATGTGCTGTCTTATAATATAAGGCCTATAAAGACATATATAAGTTCAAATAAAAGGATAGAAAAAGATATTCCATGTTAACACTAATCAAAAGAAAGTTTGGAATAGCTGTATCAATATCATAGTTGAGACTTCAGAGAAAGCAATAGGACCAGATATAAGATGGGATATTTCATAATGACAAAAGGATAAATTTATCAAGATGATCTAACAAATCTCAAAATATGAAGCAAAAGCTAAGAATTTAAAGAAGATATAGACAAATTCACAATGATAGTTGAATATTTCAATATTCTTTTCACATAACTGATAGAGCAAGAACACAAAATCAGTTGAGAAGCCTTGAACAACTCTAAAACAACTTGACTGACCTAATTAACGTCTATTGAACACTCCATCAACAGGAGAATATACATGAAACATTCATCAAGATAGACCTATTATGAACTATAAAGCATCAATTAATTGAAGACAAATAAAATAATTGAAGATATGTTATCTGTTTACAGTGAAATTAACCTAGAAATCACTAACAGAAAAATAGAAAACCCCCAAATATTTGGAAACTAAATAACATAATTCTACATATGTCATGAGTCAAAAAAGAAATCAAAAGGAAAATTTAAAAGGATTTTTAACTCAATAAAAATAAAAACCACAATATATCAAAATTTGTAGGATGTAGCTAATGCAATGCTTTAAGGTACATGTATAGCATTAAATGCTTCTGTCAGAAAAAAATTAAGTTCTCAAATCAATGATGTAAACTTCCATCTTAAGAAACTGGAAAAAGGTGAGCAATTGAATCCAAAGTAAGCAAACAGAAATAAATAATAAAAAGTAGAAATTGATAAAATAGTAAATACCAATTGGATAACCCAGTAAATCACCCCAAGCTCTGCCCAGTGGAAGGGTTTTCTCTCTTTATTATCTTTCAGGGCCACCTCTGAGTGGGGCTGTCGTGCAGTAGCTTAGCCAAACCACTATTTGAGAACTAAGCTTTACTACTTTCTTTCTACACCAACAAAGCTAAGGGTATGGGTACCCAGTATGGTCATAGGTGTGAGCTGACAGAAGCAGTTCTTAACAAAATTGTTGTATCACTTGGGACTATGGACCACCTCTTACGTAGCTTACTTGTGCTCACCAGCTCTATTGCTACTGAGTCTCAAATATACCCAGATTGACTTAAAAAGGATTGTTGCTGCATATGCTTAATGCTATGAACTTATGGGTTTGATAAAATCCACCTCATGATGAGCCATTTTAGCCACACTTTCACTTGACATCCCATGGCTAGATGTGCCATTTCTACTAGAGTCCTATTTCACAGTGAGAGCTGGGTTTTGAATTATGTATAATTCTCTGCTGCATATGGCATGGCCTTGTGCCAGAACCCTAGCTGTCTATGTTATGATTTTCCCACTGAGATTTGTCATAAACTCTGCACAGCTTCTTTTTCCACCATAAATATTTCTAATTCCATAGGATTTGCCAGGTCCTATGGCTTAAGAAGCAGGGCTGCTTGCACCACAGCACAGACCTGCTGCAAAGCCCTTTCCTGCTCTGGACCCTACCCAAAACTGGCAGTTTTTTATGTCACCCAGTATATGAATCAAAAGCCATATTGCTAAATGTAAAACATACCCCGGCCTACCAGGGATGGTGCTTCCTTATTAGTCATAGGAAATGTAAGATGTAATAATTTATCCTTCATAATGAAGGGAAAGTTCCACCATGCCTTTGACAATTTGTCATCTCCCAAAATTTCATTGATGTGATAGGCCCTTATATTTCTATGGAATGTCTGCCACCCTGTAATGTTCACGTGTCTTTGTTTCTTTCCAGTGTCTGGTGGCCAGGAGAGGAAGGGGAGGTAGATCTCAAAGGGGGAGTGCTAGATCTTAATAGGGAAGAGCTGGTCACTTCAGAAGCCTCAGATAATTCAGAGTTTCAAGAGTTTTGAGTGCATTGAACCAGATGTCCCATCCAAAGCCTCAGGGTCCCGCTGCTTTCTACCAGTGTCCTGACCATTGTGAAGAAATCTTGCTGGGCCTGCTAATTCAACTTTCTCTGGAGCTCTGCTACTCTTATAATTAAATACTAGGACCAATCTTTACCTTTTCCACTCTCCAGCTTTGGGATGGTACTATTAAATGTTGCCTTGCGGGCCCTCTAAATTTTCAGACTTTTGCTTTAAATTGGTGGTTAATCATCTTTCATTGTCTTTCTCTGCTGCATAAATTGTACTCAGCAACAGCCATCCAATTCTATTGTCCTTTTAATTACCATTTCACTGAACCTCTCAAATGCCTGAGATATTGAGTCCACCAGTGCATTTCCTTATATTCTTCACATTCCATCTCAGCTCACCACCAGTGAAAGCTATAATGTTTGCACTCCTATTGTATGCTGCCCCCCCCCCAGGACTCCATCTATGACAAGCAATGAGTTTTCATTGCCAGTAGGTGACCCATCTCCCAGGTCCTATTTTTTAGTCTGCCTCGTTAAGGAGGCCAATGCTCACACTAACTCTCTTAGTTCAGGTTCCCTGGGAAGCATTCTCAGAGATGGAGGTGTGGATGTGGGAATCAAATGCTCAAATGTGAGAGGGTGAGTCTTGGGCAGAGGGAGAATAGGAACTGTCAAAGAGTCACACCAGAGACCTCGACCCACACCAAGTAGGGTTCTGAAGCTTGGATGGCTCTTCACAGATCTCCCAAGATGGTGCAAGAGGGGAAGGCTTTTGTGCCTCCACAGTGGCAAGTCATTGAATAGGGCTGTTTCCAGGGAGGAAGCAAAACCATGGGTGAGGCAGCTCTTTTCCACAAAGGACAATTCCCCTGTGAGCTGTCAGCAGGTGACATGGAAACTGCTGAAATGAACGTCTCAGTCTTGAAGGGGGGATCTGAGCAGGCCACCACCGTGCCCACCACAACATCCAAACACCTTGACATACCTAAAGGGCAGAACTGTAAGCCTGAGACCTCAATTCTGAAAAAAACAAATAAAAATCCCTGCCTAACAAAACAACTAAACTTAAACCTATTAGATTGAAGCAAGGCAGTAAATCCAGCACCTGGGCAGGAAGGTGAGAGTTAAATTGTCAAGTTAATTCAGATATGGAGTGTAATTAAATCAAAATCAGGAGTGCAGATTAACAGGGGAGACCTTGATTTCCTCCAACCATCTGTTTGAACCTTCCCCACCTGAATATAACCTAAGTGTCTGGAAATATAACCTAAGTGTCCTCTTACAAAGCTGTGAAAAATTGAACCATATTAGTATAATACTGTTTTATAGCTTTTGCCACTTTTTTATTAGTTTTTTGTTTTTGTCCTTGAGCCCCCTGAAGTAGTCTTGCAGTTACTTCTGGAAGGTTCTAGAAACAAATCTAGTCCATCAATAGGTCTACCTGCCATGTCCTTACTTTATTTTTTTTAGTCCTTCCTGGTATGGTCTGTGGCCAAGTCTCACAAATGCTTCTGAAAACCAGGTAAATGCCTTACCATTGCTTTTGTGGCCCACTATTATGAAGCTTTTGCTCTCATACCCCATCTACTGAACACCAGGATGAGTGAATCAGGGATGGCAATCTTGTCCCTGGAGGTCATCATGCTTCTAACTGATGTTTGTTGTAGAAGTAGAAACAAAATGTTTCCCCATTCTGTGCCCCAGCTCCAGCCCTATGATTGGAATGAAAGTAGTGTTGCTTTTGTATCCATGCATCTCAGAGAGGACACTGCTTTGCCTTCTCTTTCAGCCCATGGTCCTTCTTGACCAATGAGAAGTCATCCACTGTAACTCAGAAAGAAAGAAACTCTAAGATCAATCCTGTGTCTCCTTCTATCCTTTCTCTACCTCTGCGTGGTGGGCAAAGTAATGGACCCCAAAGATACCCACATCCTAAGCCCTGGAACCTAAGGTTGCAGATGGAATTTAAGGTTGCTGACCATAAAACGGGGAGTATCCAGGATTATCTAGATGGGTCTTTAAACATTAAGGAGAGCCAGAAGAGTCACAGTCAGAAAAGGAAACGCAAAGATGAAAGAAGAAGTTGGAGTGAAACAATTACTGACTTTGCAGGTGGAAAGGGGCCAGGGAATGAGGCTGCCTTTGGAACGTGGAAAAGGCAAGAAAATGAATTTCCTCTTAGAGCCTTGAGCACAGCTCTGCCAATACCTACATTTTTACACCAGTGAGACCCATTTCAGATTACTGACCTCCAGAACTGTAAGATAAATCTATGTTGTTTTAAGCCACCAAGTTTGGGGTAATTTGCTATAGCAGCAATTGCACACTTGGACTCCAGCGCTTTCCTATTCCTACAGTCTCAGGCAAGGTGGCTTTGCAGATGGGTCTGGTAGGCCCTGTCCACTAGCCTGTCTAATGTGTCCGGGCATGCTGAGAACTCCCCAGTCTTCAAGGGAAATAGGTCCCCGTCTCAAGACAGGTCTGTCTCTTTACCAATCCACATCTCTATTACTATCAGATAAGGGGTCAGGGTGGGTCCTGGAAGATTCATTCATCAAAATACTCCAGGTACAATCCTGGTGCTGTGAAACAAATTTTTGAAAGTAAAGTTTGGCGAGTTGGAGAAACTGTACAACTCTGTGGGTTTTTTGGTATGGTAAGTGTGGTAATAGGAACTAACAGTGAAAAAAATATATAGTCCAATGATTGAATGGGTATATGAGCAGAAATTAATTTCTCATGGATTATTCTCTCCCATGAACCTGTGATCTATTTTTTGCATTGATTTTTATCAACAGCAGGTTGGTTCCCTAAACCAAATACTGTGGTTGGCTTGTAAAGTCACTGGGTAAGGGCCTCAATATAAAAGAAACACATCTGGAAAATAGCTGTTGTATTTGCTGAATCTCTCCATTAGTAAATTGTTTGAGATATTCAACTGAACCCACAAAACTGTTTACATGCAGAAAAAAATAGATAAAATCTGTAAAACATTTGGAATTTTAAAAATCACCCTTTTGTTTCAATAAATATTTGATTAAATTTGGTTTGCCTTTAGAAGCCTATTTTATGTGCAGTTTTTGCTAAATAAATCAATGCAAATATTTTGTAAGGGTCTATGTTTTTAAACAGCACAGGTTTTCATGTGGTTTCTTGCTTCTTGCAAGCCAGATTCTCCAAACTTCAGCTATTCAAATACCACCTTCATGATTTTTGTCATGTCTGCATGTGATCGTTACATCACTTGCTAATATTTTATTTAAGGAACCCAAATTTATTTACTTAAATCATATTTAAGGAAAGAAAAGTATATATCACGACCAGAAATGGAAAAAAAAGTTATCACTTACTGGAAGTGGAGACCAATGATTTTTTTTGTCTGTTGGAGTTTTGAGCTTGGAGACTTCTCTTTTTTGATGTTGAAGTGAATAATTAGCAGGTATTATAGGATTGGTAAAGACATACAACCCAAAACTAATAACCTTTTCCCCCCTAAATCTAATCAAAGGATGAAAGAAAGTTAAAAAGGAAATAACATTATTACTATGAGATTCAATGTACTTTATTATCATGTCTGGATGCTGAATCAAATAATCTCAGGAACATCAGAGATTTTGGAAATGCCATTTCAAACCATTTAATTTTGCTTTCTGAATTGGTTCATGTTGTTGTCTATCAGTACTACTACCTAGGCTTTTACGTACTCTATCTTAGAGAGAGTGGTCTTTATCAAGTACCTACCTTTTACAACTTTTGAAGGTTCATATCTTTACATTTAATTTCTAGCTTCATGTGTATCATCTGATACAAGGCAATCCAACTCCAGTTCTTCCTCTTCTGACAAGATTCATAGAATAAATTCAAGCTATAGCAACCAGTCAGTTATGAGGAATCCCTATATTCTTTCTATTGACACCTGCCATTGTTGTTTTATCCAATTCCGTTCTGGTTTGTGTAAGTAACTCTGCCCATACAGCCTCAAAGGACTCACCTACGCATCAGTAGCCTGCGGTTCACTGGGAACCACTCTTACTCGTGTACTCCAGCTTCTTTCTTCTCCAAGTGTGGTCCAGAGGCTGGCAGCCTTGCACTGCCTGGGAGCTAGTTAGAAATGCAGATTCTCAAGTTGCCACCATGGTCCTACTGAGTCAGAATCTGCAATTTAACAAGACCCAACCCCACCCCCAGGTGAACCTTCTGCATGTTGAAGTTTGAGAAACACTGGTCAGCATTCTTCTCCCTCTCTATTCCTCTGTTCATCCCAGTTTCTCCACGAACCCACTCCCAAGGCCCCTCTTTACCCTTGGGCTTCTCCATCTCTTCCTTGTGGTTCTCAACCCCGGTTGCACACTAGAGTCACCTGGTGAGCTTTATTTGCTTTCTAATTGTGATTGCTGGTCCCCAGCCCCAGAGGTTTTTTGGTTTAGTTTTTTTAATTTGTTGTAAGTAACATCTGAGTATGTTTTAATTGCCCCGGATGATCCTAATGTGAGGCGAATATTGTAAACTGCTAACACACTTTGAATGAATAGCTGGTTTGGACTCCAGGCAGTAGCCCTCTGGCTCCACAAAGCATCCAATGGTAAGACGTGTCCTGCCCAATAAAACTCGCTGGGCCCCGGTGAGCCTCACTTGATGTCCTAGAGCAAGGGCAAGTAATTGATCAGTTTTCCCCTCTGAACAATCCGCAGGATGAAATCCACGTGACTAATTAAGCATCAGCAGCAACGTGATACTTTTTCACCACTCATCAAAAACAAACATGTTTATCATTGTAAGTGTGTAACTCCTGGTGTTAATAGATTTAAAATTTGTTTAGAACTGGTAGCCCATTATCTATTTAAAACATAATTTTATTTTATTTTTTTATCAGGAAATTATGGGGGTACAAACATTTTGGTTACATGTTATGACTTTGCCACATCCCAGCCATGATTTGAGGTGTGCCCTTTCCCCCACTACAACGCTCACCGCGTCCATTAGTTGTGAGTTTACCCACTCCCAACTCCCCAACCCCCAAAGAATATTACTACTGTGTGAGCACCTAAGTGTTGATCAGTCAGTGCCAATTTGACGATGAGTACATGCGGTCCCTATTCTTCCATTCTTGTGATACCTCACTTCAGGGAATGGGCTCAAGCTCTATCCAGGAAAATATAAGAGGTGCTAGATCACTGTCATTTCTTAAAATTGAGTAATAATTCCATTACTCAATATTTCAAATTGAGCAATATTCCATTCCATATATATATATCTATACCAAATTTTATGAATCCACTCATGAATTGACTGGCACTTGGGTTGTTTCCATATCCTTGCAATAGTAAATTATGCTGCCATAAACATTTGGGTGCAGATGTCTTTGTTATAGAATGTCTTTTGTTCTTTTGGGTAGATGCCTAGTAGTGTTATTGCTGGATCGAATGGTATTTCTATTTTTAGCTCTTTGAAGTATCTCCAAATTCTTTTCCACAGGGGTTGCACTAATTTGCAGCCTCACCAGCAGTGTAAGAGTGTTCCTACCTTTCCACATGCTCACCAGCATTTGTTGCTTTGGGATTTTTTGATAAAGGCCAATCTCACTGGGGTTAGGTGATATCTCATTGTTGTTTTTGATTTGCATTTCCCTAATGATTAGAGATGTTGAGCATTTTTTATATGTTTGCTGGCCATTGTACTATCTTCTTTTGAAAAGTTCCTGTTCATGTCCTTTGCCCATTTGTTGATGGGGTTATTTGATTTTTATTGTTGATTTTTTTTTTAGTTCTAGATAGATTCTTGTTATCAGCCCTTTATCGGATGTGTAGAGAGCAAATATTTTCTCCCATTCTGTAGGTTGTCTATTCACGCTAATGATAGTTTCCTTGGCTGTACAAAAGCTTTTTAATTTGGTCAGGTCACATTTATTTATTTTTATAGCTGCTGTGATTGCTTTGGGAGTCTTCTTCACAAATTCTTTGCCTAGGCCAATGTCTGAAAGAGTCTTCCCTACATTTTATTCTAGGATACTTAAGGTTTCATGCCTTAGGTTTAAATTGGTTATCCATCTCGAATTGATTTTTGTAAGGGGTGTTAGACACATAAATGATATAGCTTTCATAGAAACTGTAACTCAATCTAAAAGGATAGTCTTTTTGTCACTGTAACATTTAGACATAACTGTAATGGGTTTACATAACAGTAAGAGTGGGGGGAAATGTTTAGAAGCAAACGAGAAAGTTTATTTTGGAAAGATTTGCCTCATATAAACCTCATGTCATTAACTCCTAAGATCCCATCCACATATTTGTCCCCAGCAGACAGTTGGGATCTGAAGATGCTCTCAGATGAATTTGGGCTCCCTTTACAAAACGTGTGCCTCAGAAGGGGTGGCTCGCCACCAAATGCCACACTTGCTGCTCTCTCTCCCTCTCCGTCATCCCCTGGGGGCTGTTACTTAGGTATCTAGTTAAATCCCAGCATCTGGTTGTACAGACCCTTGGTCTTGTGGTTTTCATCAATTCCTGCTTCGTCCTTTTAGTTTCACAGATTCCCATCCCGGGTCCCTGGAATGGTAACAATGACCACTCCTAGCTAGATGTTGGTAAGAAAACACCAAATATCCAAATATCATCCCATTTAATCTTCACAGTAACCTTACTTTGATTTCATAGATGAGGAACGTAGGGCATAGAGAGATTTATGTAACTTGCGGCATTAGTCAGTTTTGGGCAGATGACACTGTGGTAACCAACAACCCCACATCTCAGTAGCTAGCAGGACAGGCTGGCAATAAATGTCAGCTGTAGGGCTGCGGTCTGGCCCTGGCTCTTCACTCTGGGATCCAGGGTGAAGGAGCAGAATGAAGGACCCTGTCTGCAATATGCTCTTCTCAGAGCAAAGGGAAAAGAACAATGAAAAATAAAATCAGGCAGTAAATCTTAAATTCTCTATTTGAATTTTTTTTTAAATCACTTTTGTTTGTATTTGCTTATCTAAGCAAGTCATATGGCCATGCCTGACCTCAGAGGAAAACCCCGACAAGTTTCAAGTGTGTAATACCTCGTTAGTCTAACTCCATGGACTGTGCATGCCCCTCCCTGATTTAGCTGTTCATTCTCCTTGGATATAACATCTGGTCTGAGTGAGTTATATCCCTGACAAATATGACTTCAGCTTAGCTGAACTGCAGGTGTCTGCCCTCTGATCAGCTTGATTCTTCTGCTGTGCAAAGCTTGGATACATCTGAGTCTATTTCTCCAGCTTTTACTCCACATACCAAATAAAGGTGCTCCCATTCTCAGCAATGTTGGATACAGTCAGCTTCTTTACTGCTGTAAGGAAATTCACATGGACCAAATTTTAGCATCATGGCCTTAAATCCTGAAGAACTATATTTAAACTTGGACAAGAAATTTTTGAGGATGATTTCCAGTCAGAAACAAATCCTTTCTTGTGATGGTTAAACATGCTCCTCAGGAAGTCTTGTTTATGGCTAGTCTCAGGGAAGTGAATTAGTGAGGTTCTATCAACACGCTTGGATCATCTGAGAGTGGGTGAGCCCTTCCCAAACCTACCCACTCAGGCTATCTTTCACCCCTCATAAAGAGAGGCCACAGGTTTAAAACTTCCTGTCCTTTTTGCCAGTGTGAGGTAGCTGCAGGATCTTTTACGTTTTATTTCCAAACAGAAAATATATTTTGCTATGATAAGATCCACTTTTTTTTTTTTTTTTGAGACAGAGTCTCACTTTTGTTGTCCAGGCTAGAGTGAGTGCCGTGGCGTCAGCCTAGCTCACAGCAACCTCAAACTCCTGGGCTTGAGTGATCCTTCTGCCTCAGCCTCCCGAGTAGCTGGGACTACAGGCATGCGCCACCATGCCTGGCTAATTTTTTTATATATATATATCAGTTGGCCAATTAATTTCTTTCTATTTATAGTAGAGACGTGGTCTCGCTCTTGCTCAGGCTGGTTTTGAACTCCTGACCTTGAGCAATCCGCCTGCCTCGGCCTCCCAAGAGCTAGGATTACAGGCGTGAGCCACAGCGCCCGGCCAAGATCCACTTTTAATCATGTACCACCTATCATTTAATTAACCATAAATTAGGGTTGAATTGCTCTCTTGTAGGCACCAGTTTGGACAGTTTTTTTTTTTTTTTTTAAATATCAGCATTTGAGAAAGCCACCTTCTAACTTGAAAGTTGAGTTCATTTTTTAAAGAATGTTATTGGGAATGAAAATAATGGTTAGTTTACACCTATCTTTGTTATGATCTCTTTGCAGAGTATGACCTCATTGTATTACCCTTTAAGGAACTGTGTTTACTTTCCCCAGTATGCATATCCAACAAGTCTCAAAATGGTCATCTCTGTAGTTAGCATTTTACTAAACTTTATGTCTATTAGAGACAATGTAAGTAGATAGAAGTATGTAAATAAAAGCATAATTTATAGTTTTAAACTCAAAACAAGGCTTCCTTCCAAAAGAGCAGTTATTTCCATGCTAACTTGCCTCCCAATAAGATCTTGTACACATACTAGGTTGAATACTCAAAGACTGTCATCTCAATAGTTTTTTTCTACTGCGTAGTTAGTATACGTGAAATCATGATGAGACATATTTAATGTTTTTTAATGTTTTTTTTTTTGCATCTTGAATCTTAAAAAAAGTATATATCAGAGGCCTCAATGATAGAATAAGATCTTTTAGAATGCAATAATCATAATTAGATATTCTCTGTATATGTCTTCTATGAATTTTCATTATGTATTTTTGTATAACGTCAAAGAAATGAAAATTAGCAAATGTGGTTCTGACCGAAGAATGATTCTCCTTCAATTTCCTGCAAATTTAAGACTATGGTAATTCATTCTTACCTAACACTTAACGAAAAGCAGTGCCCATTTAGACTTGGTAATCCTGGCATGACTCCTGCTGTAGCTTTATAATTTTCTATACAAGTAGCAATCACTGCAGTAGTTTTGATTAAATGATTGCCCATAAATCTGCTCTTGAATGAAATGACAAATGTTCTCTGGAAAAATTCAAGTAGACACTACAAACTTGGAAACTTTTTAGGATATGAGTGTGCTCCAAATGGCATTATGTATTAGTAATAGTAATGATCTATGACTCAAACATCATAATCTACTTCCTATAGAGAAGAGAAACTAGCTTCATTGCCTAAAAATGATGGGGGGGGAGGAGTCAAAAAGACTTTTTTTTTAATACAAGGAAAGAACTTGAGGAAGTTCAAAATTTTCTTAAGTACTTGTGGGAAGTATGGTGGGTGGGTGTAGGCTGGTATGTGTACCCCTGCCAGAAAGGAACGTCTTGGAAGAAGATGTAGAAAGCCAGGAAATTATCTCTTCCAACTTTTCAGTTTCCACCACTTTTTATGTTAATATTTGCTGTTTGAACAACAACGTGTTTTCTTTGAACAACAGAAAAATGATTTAAGCATTTAGGTAAGGAAGACTTCACACATCTCGTTTTAATGTCTGTGATCTAATTGCTGAGATAATTGTTATCTCTAAAGAGTAACACTCTGTGCCCTGACTACATCATCTTCAGCTCCGTTTTTCATCCATGCATGATGAGACACCAACAGGGCAGAGCTCAAACGCCCAAAGCATGAAGAAGCTGCAACCTGCTTCCAGAAATATTCACAACTTAAAGCTAAATGAAACTTTAACTTTTGCAAGTAGTAAATTTAAAAAAAAACACACATACTCTATATTTTGCATGGAAAACAACAGAATTATTCAAATATCTAAGTATTAGGTTGTTCTAAAGATTTGTATTGATTTTTGATTCATAAATTAAAATTGTGCGTGTTCACTGTGTACAACACGATGTTTTGCTATAGGTACATACGTTGTGGAATGACTAAATCAAGCTAATTGTTCTAGAAACTTTTGATCTTAGCAAATCCTAAAATGATGTTTATTGTAGATTAAGAGTTCAAAGGAATGTAGTGAAGGAGAATTAATTTATGTCACTGATATTAAAACAAATTATTTGCCTTTGAAGTTTTGGGGCTTTTACAAGTACAAAGATAAAACATATGGGTTGCTACTTTATTTGCACACCATAGAATAAACATTCACTTTGAATGGATGTAAAGTTTTTTTTTATTAAAGCATAATCACATTGGAAATTTATATAATGATAGTCTATTAAAAGTTATTTTTTAAAAAAGTCAACAGATATTAGTAGAGAGTACCTGGGGACCTGAATTTTCATTTTTGTTTTACCATTAACTAGCTGTGTGATTAGCTTGTTGATTTCTGGTGAACAAATCTAGACACCTCAATTTTCTTTCCCATCAATAATGGAAGACAGGGTCTTGAGACAGGGTCTTGAGATTAGGACTCCCTGTAGTTAATTCTAGCTCTGATTTGAATTTTTTTACTCTAAGCTCTGAGTAGGCATAAGTTGGGGATTGAACAGAGTCCTAAAATCTCTATGAAAATAGAATGTGTTAAATCAGTTAATGAAGAATGAATGGGAGATTTTGAGTACATTTTCCTTTAATGGCAACAAGAAGGATAAGTTCAAGAGCATAGAAGATAAGGGTAGGATTGGCAAGGGCCTGGCCCAGAGTGCAAGTGAACAAGGAGAACCTTTCTCAAAGATGTCACCAGCAAGTCTCAAAGGAATATCAGCAGAAGGATTTACTGTAGCCATGGCCTTTCTTCCCTAACACTGGTGTTGACTTAGCACCTCATGAGCATGGACAGTCTGAGCACACGTGGCATCCAGCAGAGGACACTGAAGGGCAGAATACCAAAACTCTGCTACTTCATATTGACATAACCCTTGGAGTTTACAAACCATGCCCCATATTACTCTTATGTTTCTTCCCAATAACTTTACGACTCAGGTAGGGAAAGAATGCAGTAGTTAAGCACATGGGCTTCAGAGTCATACAGTCCTGGGCTCAAATCCCATTCCATCCCTCTTGGCCGAATTGATTTTGGACAGCCCATTCCTTTAACGAAATGTGTTGAACCTGCTATTACATTAATATGTACTAGTATACAGAAGACAGGCAATAAGCAAGTAAATGATAATTTTAGATTGTGATACGTGCTCTTAAAAAATAAAATAGGGTTATGAAATGGAGAGTAAAGGAACCAGGCTAAATGGGAGTGGGTTTCAGGAAAAGCTACTCTAAGGAAGCACCATTCGAGCTAAGACCTAGATGAAAAGAAGGAGCCAGCCATAAAGATCTGCTGAGATAGTGGTCTCAGTGGAAGAAACAACACATGCAGATGCTCTGTGTGAAAGAGCTTACCTGGTCCAGGGAAAGCAATTCAAACAGCATCCCTAAGTTCTTTGAAAGAGAGGGAATACAATGTGTGATGAAGCCAAAAGGTGATTAGGGGCTAGGTTATATGGGGCTTATAGGATATACGAGGACATTTAGATTTTTTTTTACTCAATGCAATCAAACCACTGGAGGGTTTTTTTTTTTTGTTTTTTTTTTTTTGCAAAGGGCATGACATTATTTGGTGATTTTTAAAGATCACAACAACAAAGCAGATCGAAGAACAATAAGCGCGAAGCAAGGATTCTAGATCTGGGACTATTTCAGTTATCTAGGTAAATAGCTTTCTAGTCTTACCTTTCTTATTTTTAAAATGGGAATGATAACAGGTACCTCACAGGATAGTTATAAGAATTAAATGTGAAAAGATACACATCTCTGCAAATACTGAGCATTCAGTAGGAAGGAGCTGTCATCCCTCATTTACATACAATAAAACTGGCTACCTTAGACATTTAATGGCATTGTCAAGGTCAGACAGCCAAAATCCATAGATGGCTGGAAATTGAATCCAAGTTTAATGTAAGTATACATTCACATGATCAGAAAAAGATAACTTGAACTTATAGCTCAATTCAACAAATGTTTGACATAGAATGAATGTGCCAGCACTGTCTTAGGACTTGAGGATACCAAGGGCTCTTCCAAGAAGCTCCAAGTCTATTATTAATAGAAGTGACAGATACAAACACAAACAATTTTGAACTGAAATAAAATATACAGAAATAGATATATGCACCCACAGAGAACATGTCACATAAGAAAGCATATCTGAGCTGGGTTTTGAGTTGCAATAAATGTTCACCAGACAAATGCAAGGCAGCAACAACAGCACAAGAGAGGCCACGGAATGAGAAGCAGCTTATCACAGGTGGCAAACTCTGAGTGATTTGAAATTATTGGTGTAAATAGCATATTGGGAAAGAAAGGGGAGTTGAGATTGAAGGAAAAGGAGGTGGGTGAGAGTGTAAAAATTACCAATAGGAATGATAATAGAGTTGAGGGTGGAAAGTACCACTTCTAGAGGTTGGAAGTGAGTAGGCTATCTGGGCTGCCAGTGAGAAATGGGCAATAGTGACATTAAATAAATAGCAATCCATAGAAGTTAAACACACTGCTTGACTTATACTGCCTCATATGAGCCTGATAGCACCTCCATGAGTACTAAGAGCACATATTGCACCAATGTGGAGACTGAAGCTTAGCTAAGTGCCTTATCAATGCCACTCATACAGCAAATAAAAGAACCAGGAGGAGATCCTAAATTGCTTACCCTTCATTCAAGCTCCTGCTGTCACTACATGCCTTGTCTATGTGGCCTATGTAATAATAGCAAAGCAGTTGAGAAAGAGCTAGCAGTGTAGCCTGGACGGAGAGATGGTTGACAGGACCCCGAGGGCATGAAGGAAGATTCAAAGGGAAGGCAGAAGGTGGGGCATAGAAATTAGCATCTGTCTGGATAATACCTGAATATAGATTAATGTCGGGGAAGAGAATGAAAAACTGCCTGTAGGGCAGTAGGGACCCAGAGACTTTGGGAAGTAAGGAAAGGAGGGAAGGGGGAAGGGTGAGAAAGAAATAGGAAAAGAGAACGAGGGAGAAGGCATGGGAAAGGGAAGGAGAGAAAGGAAGAAGGAGAAGGGAAGATTAGCTGGCAGACAAACTGTGCAGGAGATTATGGCCAGTGTACGCAGATGACTAAGGTGGGGAAAACTTCCCTGTGAATGTGTAAAACAGGGATCGGGAACTCAGAGTGGATAAACACCAGGAGCTGGTGACAATTCAAGGCAGCTACAATAGCGGGGATGACATGCTTTGGAGCCAGAGAGGATTGGAGGACATTTTCCTCTCCATTGTTCCCTCTCTTTCACAGCACTCAGGGATGTTGGCTGAACTCTGTCCCTTCTTGACCATACTTTCTGAAGCTCAAATAAAGACGTATAACCTTATAAAGAAATTTTTCTGTCATGTCCAAGTGGGAAAGATAATCTAAACATGTAATTAGTAGGCATTTTTAGGGTATTTCCATGATAATATGACTATAGTAATAGAGAATATTTGCAATTGACACATCTCAAAAATTCCAGAATATGTGATAATAACAATTATTTGAGTGCCAAGCATTGTTCTAAGAGCTTAAGTCATTCAATCCTCTCCACAACCCTATAAAGCAGATTCTTTTATTAACTGTACTTCATCAGATAAGGAATCTCTGGCATGGGGCGGTGGGGGGGGGTGAGTAACTTCTCAAGGTCACACAGAATAGCAAATGGCAGAGCTGGACCTGAATTTTGTTGTTTCCAGCCACTATGTGAAATTCCCAAAGAGCTCGATTACATTTCTTTCAGTGCTCTCTGAAGGCAATATATCTCAAAGGATTTTGGAACAGAAAGGTTATGAGTTTTACAGGTTCTGTTAATTTGATCTACCATTTAAAATATTCACATATAGGTAAGTAAAACATCACAAACCACCAGATAATTTAGGCAAAGTGCTTTGAGATCTTCCTAGGAAGCTGACATAAATCGTACTCACTCCCTCTTTCAAAAAGAAAAATATCTTGCCAAACAAAGGTGAAAAGTCCCAAGCCAAACACTAACGTAGGTAGTATTTCTTTCTAGGTTGCCTTACGAAATATTGGCAGCCAGACATATTTCTGAACCCTAGAAGACATAAATCTTTCCAACGGAAAACCAAATTTCTTTGGTTTGGCTGCCAAACTATGACTTCAGCCCTGAATCTCATCTCAGAAAATTGTAAACACCCATTTCCTGCCCTGTGTTTAATTTTATGCATATCTTTCCTTCCCAAAGACCATCCCTTTGGGTGGCTGTCTCTCACCTATCTTATCCTGCATGCCAACCTGTGAGTGCTGACCCTGCTAAGAGATGGCTGCTGAGGTCAGTTCAAGCCCCTCTGCATTCCCACCTCCTGCTCGCTCCCCTCTGTCCTACTCTCCTCTACTGTCTACTTTTTTTTTTTTTTTTCTTAAACTAACAGTTCTTGGCTTTCAGTTCACATTCCATGGAGGTGGCTGATTTTGCTCTGGAGGTTTTTTTTTTCCATGGACCTGCCGCTGCCTCCCTTATCACAGTGCCCCTTTGTGCCCATGCAGCAAAAGGATTCAGAGGTTTCATTTAAAAATGGTCTTAGCTCACTTATCTAGTAACCAAAGACTAATTGACTAGGTCAACCCATGAGCAATTAGGTCTACACAAATATGCACACATATCTGAATCTGTATGTGTTTGAGGGTGAAGGGCATTAAGGAGCCTAGGAAGGGGGAAAGGATGGTGGTCACGCTCCAGAGATCCGGATAGGCAGGCTGCTGTCTCCTGGGCATTCACATGAAGGAGACAGTAGGGTGTAGAGGAATGAGCACAGGAGCACTGGACTGGGAGACAGGCGACCAGGTACCAGTCCAAGTTCTGACATAAAACAAACCAGCCGTGTGACACTGGAAAGAAAGTCATACCATCATCTATTCTGGGTATCAATTTTTTCCATATTTAAAGCACTGGACTAGGTAGAGTCTAAATCTGGATAAACCTTGGATTCACTTGGACAGTTCTGGAGTTTCAAAAGAAATATAGAAATTAGAGCTTCAATACAGACATGTATTATGCTAAGCAAAATAACCCAGTCACAGAAGGACAAATACTGCATGATTTCACTTATATGAGTTATGAAAAATAGTCAAACTCATAGAAACTGAGAATAGAATGTAGGTTGCTAGGATATGAGGGGAGGGGGAAATGGGGAGTTGCTGTTCAATGAGTATAAAGTTATAGTTTTGACGGATGAATAAGTTCTAGAGATCAGTGTACACTATGCTCTAATTAACCATATTTTATTGCCTACTTAAAATTTTGTTAAGAGGCTAGTTTTTTATGTGCTTTTACCATAAATCAATTAATCCATCATAGCAATGGGGCAGAAGGTAATATGGATCTTCTAGCACGTTCCAATTTGACTCATGGGCCAGAGTGAGCACTGATAATCCAGAGATTTCTATGTGTCATCACGGATATTACATAACTTTCTAGAACGCCAAATATATGCCATAAAAAAATGTGCAGGAACACAGGTTCTGACAGTTGTTGAATACTCTTTTCCATCAGACCATGAATCTTTGTTTCCATGAATTCTGAAATGAGATTGCCCAAGATCTTTGAAATAAATTTACAACAGAAAATAAATTCATCACAATTGAAAAGTGACTCAAAGGAAACAAGCTTCCAGAAGGGGAAAAAATAAAAGCAGCCGCCAGACCCCATGCCACGCCCATAAACTGTTGCACAGCTGTTACATCTGCAATGATGATGTTTTGCCAACCCAAAGACCAAGGTATTCCTGGGTTGATATGCTAAATTTTCACCCAGACATCTCTGTAGATCCTATGCATTCCAAAAAAGAGGAAAATTAGTTTCTCTCCAAAGCCTCTGGGACGGCGGTTTTGACAGCTTATCTTCGGAATACAAAGAGAGTGTCCAGGAAACACAAAAACAGTCATCAAGAAGCGATCGCTCCATTGAGAAAGTGGAAAATGTAATAACAAAATTAAATAATTTTGTTTCAAAAGCCCTATACTTTGTTTTTACTCCATATACTCTGTATAAAATATTATAAATTGCATTCTCAAGCAATCACAAGGATACTTCTTTTTTGCTTTTTGTGAACTAGCTGTTGATTTCAGATCTAGCAGATGGCACTGAGTCCCACAATTAGAATCAGAATTATTTAGCGAATTTTCTCATTACCCTGTGAAGCTTCCTATGAGAAATAATTTCCATTAATATTTAGGTTACAAACAAGTGTCCAAGAATGGATGGATTCTATAGTAACCCCCCAACCATGAAAACTCAAGCTACCTCATTGAACAAGTCTTTGTTAAACCTAAGATCTGTTATGTGTCAGGGACTGTGGTAAACAACAGAGACACCTAGATGGATAAAATGTGTTAATGTCTTCTTTAGGAACACATTGAATATTCCTCCTTTGCCACACCGTAATAGTTGATCTACATTAGAGATATTCATTTTCTGTTTTTAGGAACCTTATGAAAAAACGTAATATAAGATAGATAATTGTAATGTCCCTATGGCCAGCTGAGATAGATAAGAAAGGATAAGATAATTAGGAATTCGTGAATTTTCTCTTTGATTTAAAGAATTCATTCATTTAGTTGTTTAATAGTTAGATGTATCACACAAACTATAAAGTATAAAAATCCTATACATACAGTGCAATAAGTTTTACTTATATGCACATCTGTTGACCACAACACAGATCAAACAGCCAGAAGCCTTTTTCATACACTGTCTTCATCAGTACTTTCCCACTAAATGTAGCTGCTCTTTTGATTTCTATCATCATATATTGGTTTCGCCTGTTTTAGAACTTTATGTAAGTAGAATCATATATGATGTACTCTTTCGTCTCTGCTCTGTTATTCAACATTTTGTCTGTGATACTCATTTGTGTTGCATGGTGCAGTATTTTGTCTTTTTCATTCCTCCTCGTATTCCATTGCATAAATCTAGCACACTTTATTCATTTTACCACCATTGAACATTTAGATTATTCCTCATTTTTAAATATGTTGGATTATATTGCTATGAACATTGTTGTACATGTTGTACATTGTTGTATATGTACACATATATGTGTGCTTTTCCATTGTTACCTAGGAGTGGAATTGCAGGGCCAGATGACCATGTGTTCATATACACCACCCAATAGACTTCCTAAGTGGTTCTATAAGCTTATTCTCCCATCAGCAGTGAATGAGTTTCTATTGCTCTGGATTCTCATTTACACTTGATTTTGCCTTGTTTTTGTTCTTAATTCCAGTGGGCATGTTGTGATAGCTCAGTGTAGTTTCAATATGCATTATCCAGGTGACCAATGATGCTGACTACCCTTTCATATGCTTTTTGCTCTTTTGGTGAAATGTCAGTTTAAACCTCTTCTTTTCTTTAAAATTTTCTTCTTTTCTCTTATTAATTTGGAGAGTTCCTTATAGTCTGCTATATTATTTTGTACATACTCTATTCTATAACTTGCATTTTCACTCTTAGTGATTATCAGTTAATGAACAGAAGTTCTTACATTTAATGCAGAAGAATGTATCAATCTTGCCTAGTATAGTTAGTGTTTTGTCTTAAAGAAATTTTTTTTACATTCCTCAAGATCATAAACATATTTTCTTACATTATTTTTTAAATCTTTATTACTTGTGCATAGTATATAGTATGAGATAAGGTTCTTTTAAAAATTTTCTGTGGATATTGATCCAGTACCATTTACTGAACAGACCATTCTTTTCCCATTGCATTGCAATGGTGAATCAGGTGACTGTAGCCATTTGATTCTTGCTCTGGTTTCTCTGCTATGTTCTAATTATTTGCCTATCCTAACACCAATACCACAAAGTTTTGATTACTTTAAATTTGTAATAAGCCTTAATATTTGAGACTATAAGTATATTAACTTTGTTCTCATTCTTCATTGTTTGAAAATCAGTATATCAGTTTACATAACTCCTTCCATTGAGATTGTTTTACATGTTAATTGTAACTTGAGTCTATGGAATTGATATTCTTAAAATTTGAGTCTTCTAATTCATGAACATGGTATAGGTTCCATTTATTTAGGCTTACTTAATTTCCTATAGCAATTAATTTCTCTAGCTTTTTTAAAGCTGTCTTATACAGCTTTCCTTACATATTTTTTCCTAAATAATTTATGTTTTGCTGCTAGAATAAATTATGTAATTTTAAAATTTATTTTAAAAAGTTATTTTTTATTATTAGAATATGGGAATATGATTGATTCTTATATATTGATCTTATAGCCAACTACCTTACTAAATTTATTTATTAATTGAATGCTTTATTTGTAGATTCTATTGGTAATTTTTTTAAATTTCAGAATATTACTGGAGTAAAAATGCTTTGGTTACATATATTACATATATTATCTTTGCACCTCTGAAGTGAGAACTACTACAAGTATGCCCATCCCCCAGACTGTCCACCACACCCGTTAGTTGTGAATTTACCCAACTTCCCTCCCCACTTCCACTTGCCTGACACCTGATGAATGTTACTTCCAGATGTACGCATAAGTGTTGATCAATTCATATGAATTTAATGGTGAGTACATGCAGTGCTTGTTTTTCTATTCTTATGATACTTCACTTAGAAGAATGGGCTCCAGCTCCATCCAGGATAATACAAGAGGTAGTTGACCATTTTTCTTTGATAATTTTCTATGAGAACAATCAGGTTGTCTAAAAATAATGGCAACTGTAATTTTCTCTACATTTTTGCTCATTATTTCTTTTTTTTTCTTTTTCTAATCTTATTGCCCTGAATAAAACATGTAGTATAATATTGAATAAAAGATAAAAGGAAGACATGCTTCTGAAATTCCCCGTTGTAGGAGGGGAGCTTTAGTTATTTTGCCATTAAATATTATTTTGTATAGATTTTGGGGTAGTTATGCTTTGTCAAATTAAGAATACCAAAAGTTCTTATTCTGAAGGATTGTTACCCTTAATTAATGCTTTTTAAAATTCTGATGTGCTGGTCATTTGAATTTTATTTTTTTTCTTTTTTCTTTCTTTTATTACTATGGTGAATAACATTTATTTCTTTTCCTGTTATCACACCAATTTTGTATTACTGGAATAACACCTACTTGGACAAAATGTATTGCTGTTTTTTATATTCTTGGGTAGAATTTACTAATATTTTATTTAGAAAATTTGCATCTATTTTAATGAGAGATGTTGGCCATTACAGTTGATAAATAATGTCCTCTGGTGGTAAGGTTATGCTGGTCTTATAAAATGAACTACAGCAGTTCTTAGAGAGAAATTTATAGGTCAAAATGCATATATGGGAGACACAAGATGGCAGGCCAGAGACATCACTAGCCAGAACATCTCTGTAAGAGGGAAAAGTTTTAAATGAAAGAGAAAAAACAAACAGACAGACAAACATAAATTGAAGGAGAGTCTGAAGGAAGGGTTTCTGACCCTACATGAGACTCCACGGGAAGAGGTTGCAGAGCAGAACTGGAAGGAGAAAGACATTGGTGAGGATTAAGCCCTGAAAGGCTTGGAGACCAGCGAGAAGGGTAGATGGAGTGGTTAACTTCTTCCTCCCTCACACCTCTGACTGATGGGGGGCTCCCAAGCTGGTAGAGAGACCTTCTGCCCACATGAGCCCAGAGACTGCTGCTGCCAGTGAGTGGGGATCTTTGTGCAGACAGGGCACCAGGATTTCAGCCACCCCCCTGGGGCTCCTGCTGCCCCACAGACTTGAGCCAGATGGCAGGTGCCATATTGTTTCTCTACCCATCAGGCGCCTTTGTCCTCCCTGGAAGGTTTCAACCCCTCAGGTTCCATTGTGCTTGTCCCCACACAGACATTCCCCAACTCCAGCCCAGATTTCAGGAGCCACAGGGATCCTGTGAGTCCCAGGTGACCTGTGTGACTCCAGAGGCCTGTCATTCTGGGTGGACTGCCTCCTAGAGAGAGGGTTGCAGATGACCAGAGTGCAGACTTTCCTCTACCAAGACTCTTTTTCTCCCCTTCCCTTCCCACACCCATGGCTGCTGAAAAAGATAACTAAGCCACAACACAGAGACTTCCACAGGAAATGAGCTCAGACCTTCCTTTTTGGGGCCCTGCATTGGACTGAGCAATGCTCAGACTGTGAACTCCCTGCCCACTGGACATCCCTGGCGATGCCTTCCCAGGAACTCCAGCAAAGTGGGGCAAACCCCAAAGCAGAGGGACATTAAACCAGCTTGGGCACTCCATGGCTGACTTGGGGCTTACATCCTTGTCCCTGGCGTGGTTGTGGATTGATCTCTAGGGCCCCAGGGAAGGGTCCACAGGCCATATCTCATACATCCATGTCTGGAGAGTATTGCCTGGGGGAACAGAGGGGATATTTGTGAATTAGTCTCTCCAGGTATGGGTGCCTGCAGAGACAGATCAGGAAGGAGAGTGCAGTGCGGGGCCTAGCTGCTGTGTGTTTGAGAGGCACTCCTCCACCCATGGGAGGGCAGGTCCCACCTCAGGCAGGGATCCTGGGAAGGGAACCCACTGGCCCAAATCATAGTCATTGGGGAGCTCAGCTGGCTTGAGGTCCTGCCTGCCAGTAGAGGCCCCGGAGAAATCAAGGATTAGAGGAAGCTGGAAAGAAGCGAGGCCTGCAGTAGACTGTGAGACTGTGGGTCTCAGACAGCCCCACCTCACTTTCTGGTTGAGTGGGGCCACTTCATCCCCTTCCTGATAGCTTTACCTAGGGGCAGAGAGGAGACATACATCCTTGCTAAAAGCATTTGTGGAGCTTGAGGGCAAGCTCACCCAACCCAGCCCTGCTCAGTCTCACTCTCTAACCTGCCCATGCTGAAGTGGAGAATAGGAAACACCTGGAAGTCCCAGGGCTCTACCTACCATGCTGGGTATTAGAGTGCTTCTCCTGAGGAAAACTAGAGCTGGTCACAGGATCCCAAAATAATACTGCAGGTTGTTCCTTATAGCAAGCACTACCTACTGACAGGGAGGTCAATTTTCATGCCCTTTTACTACATTTACTGACTTATGATAGAGGAAGTGGTCAATTCTCACCCACAAGCATCACCTACTATCTCAGAGATTAAACTGGACGTGCCATTATCTACACAAAAGAAAATCCAAAAGTAAGAAACAACAGTTGTTTCATATGAGAAGGAATCAAAGAAAGAACTCTGGAAGTATGAATGATCAAAGCAAAAGGACATGCTAAAAGGGAACACCATCTCTCTAGCAATGGATACCAACCAAAATCAGAACATTTAAATGACAGATGAAGATTTTTGAACATGGATTGTAAAGAAGCTCAACGAAATGCAAAATAAAATGTAAACCTAACACAAAGAAACCACAAAAGCAATGCAGGAAATGAATGAAAAATTCAATAAAGAAATGAAATATTAAAGAATAAATCAAACAAAACTTTTGGAAATAAAAAATTCATTCCAGGAATTATAAAACAAAGTGGAAAGCTTAATAATTAGGTTAGATCAGGCAGAAGAAATAATCTCAGAGCTTGAAGACAACACCTTTAATTAAACAAGTCAGTCACAGAGAAAGAGCAGAGGAATAAGAGGCATGAGCAAAGCCTACAAGAAATGTGGGATTAAGCAAACAGGCCTAATATAAGAATCATAAACATCCCTGAGAGTGAAGAAGAAAACACACAGGGATTGGAAAACCTACTTGAGGGAATAATGGAGGAAAATCTCCTGACCTTGCTAGAAATCTAGATATCCAGATAAAAAATATTCAAAGGACTCCTGGGAGATTCAACACAAGAAGGCAAAAACCACAGCCCATAGTTATCAGACTGGCCAAATAAACATAAAAGAGTTCCTCCTATAAGCCTTAATGTGAAAACAGTAGGTAACTTACAAAAGAAAACCCATCAGGCTAACTGCAGAATTCTCAACTGAGACCTTACAAGCAAGGAAGGATCAGTGCCCCATTCTCAGTCTTCTCAAACAGAATAGTGGCCAGCCTAGAGTCTTGTATACTGCAAAACTAAGGTTTGTAGATCGGGGGGAAATAAAGACTTTCTCAGACAAGCAAACACTGTGAGGAGTTTTCAAGACTGGACCTGCCCTGTAGGAAGTACTCAGAACTGCATTATAGACAGATCAGCACAATAGACATACACCACTGCTAAAATTACTCAAAAGCTAAAGGTCAAAGGCCAAATACCACAATGGTTCAAGAGATAAAACAAAGTTCTACTCAACAGGATGAACAGAAATCCAACCCACTTATCAATTCTTTCAACAAATTTGAATAGCTTCCATAGGCAGGATGAATGGATAAATATACACAAGCCAAGTATCTGCTCTCTTCAGGAAACACATCTAATCCACAAGGACTCATTCAGATTCAAGGTGAAGGGATGGAAAACAATATTCAATGCAAATGGAAACAAAAAGGAAGCTGGTGTACCAGTTCTCATATCAGATAACTTAGTCTTCAAATCAACAAAAGTAATGAAAGACAATGATGGTCATTATATAATGGTAAAGGGAACCATTCAACAAGAAGACATAACAATTCTAAATATTTACACCCATAACACACATGCACCCATTCATAAAACAAATCCTACTTGATCTCAACAACACAATAAACAGCAGCATCATAATAACTGGAACTTCAAAACTCCTCTGACAAAACAGGACAGGTCCTCCAAAGAGAAAATCAACAAAGAAAAATGGACTTAAATAGAACAAATGGTTTAACAGGCATTTATAGAACATTCTACCCCCAAACCAGTGAATATATATTCTCATCAGCTCATGAGAAATTATTTAAGATTGATCACATCCTAGGCCACAAAACATATCTGAATAAATTTTTAAAGAAGAGAAATTATACCATGCATCTTCTCAGACCACAGTGGAATAAAATTAGAAATCAACTCCAACTGAAACACTCAGCTCTATGAAAAGTCATGGAAACTAAACCTACTGCTGAATCATGGTCAGGTCAAGTAGGAATTAAGACAGAAATAAAAAGATTCTTTGAACTAAGTGATAAAGGGAACACAAGTAATCAAAATCTGTGGAATATAGCTATAGCAGTCCTGAGAGGAAAGTTCATAGCCATACATGCCTACAACCAAAAAACAGAAAGATCACAAATCAACAATCTAATATATCATCTCAAAGAACTGGAAAAGGGTGAGTAAACCAACCCCAAACCCAGCAGAAGAAAATAAATAACCAAGATCAGAACAGAACTAAATGAAATCAATAACAAAAGAACTATATGGAGGATTAATGAAAGAAAAAGTTGATTCTTTGAAAAGATAAACAAAATTGACAAACTTCTTGCTAGATTAACCAGAAGTAGAAAAGAAAAGACTCTGATAAGCTCAATCAGGAATGAAAAAGGAGACATTACAACTGATACCATAAAAATACAAAATGTCATCTCCGAATACTGTAAAATCTCAGTGCACAAAAACTGGATGAAATTGACAAATTCTTAGAAATGCATTGCCTCCCTAGACTCAATTAAGAAGAAATAGAATTTCTAAACAGACCAATATCAAGTATCAAACTTGTAACACCAATAAAAACCCTTCCTAAAATAAGTGCTGGACCAAATGGTTTCACACTTGAATTTTACCAAACCTACAAAGTAGAACTGGTGCCTCTCCTGCAGAAATTATTTCACAACATTGAAAAGGAAGGAATCCTCCCTACACATTTTATGAAGCCAACATCACCCTGATACCAAAACCAGGAAAGGACTCAACAACAACAACAAAAAGGAAAACTACAGACCAATGTCTCTTATGAATATAGTTTCAAAAATTCTCAATAAAATCCTAGCAAACCAAAATCAGCTACTTATCAAAAAAATAATCCATCATGACCAAGTGGGCTATATCCCAGAGGCAGGAATGTCTCAAGATATGCAAATCTATAAATGTAATTCACTACATAAATAAAAGTAAAAACAAAGACTTTATGATGCTCTCAGTAGATATAGAGAAAACATTTGACAAAATTCATCACATTCTTATGATAAGAATTCTTAACAAAATAGGCATAGATGGGACTTAACTCAAAATGATAAAAGCCATATGTGACAAACCCATAGCCAACATCATACCGAACAGAGAAAAATTGAAAGCATTCTTGCTTAGAACTGGAACTGGACAAAGTTGCCCTCTATCACAACTTCTATTCATCATAGGGCTGAAGTCCTAGCCAGAGCATTCAGACAAGAGAATGAAATCAAGGATATCCAAATGGGACAGAATAGGGCAAACTGTCATTCTTTGCTGATGATATAATCTCATGTCTAGAAAACCCTAAAGATTCTGCCAAGAAACTACTGGAATTGATAAATAAATTCAGCAAAAACTAATGTTATAAAACAAATGTACAGAAATCAGTAGCATTCATACACGCCAACAACAGTTCAACTGAGAACCAAATCAAAGACTCAATAACTTTCACAATAGCAAGAAAGAAAATAAAATACCTAGAAATATATTTAACTAAGGATGTGAATGTCCTCTACAGGGAGAACCACAACACACTGAAGAAGGAAATAGCAGAGGATGTAAACAGATGAAAAACAATACCATGCTCACAGATCAGCAGAATCAACATTATTAAAATGTCTATACTATCCAAAGTGATCTACAGATTCAATGCCATCCCTATTAAAATACCAACATCATTTTTTGCAAATCTAGAAAAAATAATTCTATGCTTCATATGAAACAAGAGAAGAACTCATAGCTAAAGCAATTTTAATCAAAAAGAACAAATTGGAAGGCATCAATTTACCAGACTTCAAGCAATACTGTAAAACTGCAATAACCAAAACAGCATGGCATTGGCACAAGAACAAAGACATAGACCAATAGAACAGAACTGAGAACCCAGATATAAACCATCCTCATTTAGCCATATAATCTTTGACAAAGCAGGCAAAAACATACACTGGGGAAAAGAATCCTTATTCAATAAATGGTGCTGGGAAAATTGGATAGCCACATGTAGAAGACTGAAACAGGATCTGCACCTTATAGCAGTCATAAAAATCAACTCACAATGGATAATGGACTTAAACCTAAGGCATGAAACCATAAGTATTCTAGAAGAAAATGTTGGAAAAACTCTTATAGACATTGGCCTAAGCAAAAATTTTATGAATAAGACCCAAAAAGCATCAAAAAAGACAAATAAATAGGACCTGATCAAATTAAAAAGCTTCTGCACAGCCAAGGAGACTATCATTAGAGTGAACAGACAACCTACAGAACGTGAGAAAATATTTGTATGCTATACATCCAATAATGGGCTGAGAACTAGAATCTATATAGAACTCAGGAAAATCAGCAAGAAAAAAATCAAACAATCCCATTAAAAATTGGGCAAAGTATATGAACAGAAACTTTTCAAAAGAATTTAGACTAAGGGTGGACAAACACATGAAAAAATGCTCAACATCTCTAATCATCAGGGAAATGCAAATCAAAACCACAATGCAATATAATTTAACTCCAATTAGAACTGCTTTTATCAAAAAGTCCCAAAACAATAAATGTGGGTGTAGATGTGGAGAGATAGGGACACTCATAAACTGCTGATGAGACTGCAAACTAGTCCAACCTCTATGGAAAGTAGTATGGCTATACCTCAAAGAACTAAAAGTAGAACTACCATTTGATCCAGCAATCCCATTACTAGGCAGGTACTCAAAGGAAAAAAGGATATTCTATAAAAAAGACATCTTCACTCAAATGTTTAAAGCAGCACAATTCACAATTGCAAAGATGTGGAAACAACCTAAGTCCCCATCAATCCATGAGTGGATCAATAAAATGTGGTATATGTATATCATGGAGTACTACTCAGCCATAAAAAAAATGGTTAACTAATACCTCTTGTATTATCCTGGATGGAGCTGGAACTCATTCTTCTAAGTGAAATATCACAACCATGGAAAAACCTACACTATATGTATTTACCATTAGATCGGTACTAATCGATCAGAACCTATGTATACATATGGAAGTAACATTCGCTGGTTACTGGGCAGGTGGGAAGGAGGAGGAGGGCATAGGTAAACTCATATCTAATGGGTGTGGTGCACGCTGTCTGGGGGATGGCACACTTGTAGCTTTGACTCAGGTGGTGCAAAGGCTATTTGTGTAACCAAAGCATTTTTACCCCATAATACTCTGAAATAAAA
Source organism: Microcebus murinus (assembly GCF_040939455.1). Lineage (NCBI taxonomy): Eukaryota > Metazoa > Chordata > Mammalia > Primates > Cheirogaleidae > Microcebus > Microcebus murinus. The sequence continues at coordinate 17,062,959 of NC_134115.1, forward strand.
TAAATAAATAAATAAATAAATGTTTAAAAATGATGTGTGTATACATATAATAGAAAAGGATAAAGCCTGAAAATCAAAGATGTAAGCAACTATATAAAGAAGCTATTTTAAAAATACCCTACCAATTTAAAGTCAAAGTAGTAGAGGAAATAAAATATTTATGTGATATAATCAATGAAAGAGAATACAAATGCTGTGGAAAAATAAGTCTGAGGTTTATTCTTCAAAAATAACAAAATTGATAAATCCTTAGAAAGAGTGGTAGAAAAAAATAGAAAGAAGTTACAAATTACCAATACCATGCAAATAAAAGAGGATGTTCCTACAAAGTACACTATAAAAAATAACGAGTATATGATTTTAAATGTTATGTCAATAATTTTAAAATTTAGAAGAAATAAGAAAATTCCCTTTTCAACAAATAGCTCTCAAAATTGACAGAAGGAACAGAAAATCCATTTTTTCTAATATCTCTAATGAGTTGGACATAAATCTAGAACTTTCTTGTAAAGACTATTTCATGCCTAAATAGATCTCTTGGTGAATTTTTGCAACCATATAAGAAAGAAATCACACTGTTGAAAAGTTAACCATCACTTTAATGCTACTCCTTTGAAGGCAATGTGTCTTTTTCCCCCGTAGATACTTTTAGGATTTGCTTTGTTTTTGGCTTTCAGCAGTTTTACTATGATGTATCTAGGTGTGATGTTCTTTGATTTTGCCTTGCTTTTGATTAGTAGGTATTCTTGAATCAGTAGCCTTTCAACAATTTTGGATAATTCAGGCTGTGATATCCTCAAAGAATCTTCTCTCTTCTCTCCCATTCTGTCTCACTTCTTGTCCTGGAGTCCAATTACACATGTGTTCAATCTTTCACTGTGTTTCTTATATCTTCTGCGGTTTTTAAAGCCTTTCTCTTTGTCTCTCTCTATCTCTATCTCTCTCTATCTCTGTCTCTCTGTGTCTCTCTCTTCTTCAATCTAGATTTTTTTCCCTACTAACCTACCTTTTCATTTATTAATCCTTTTTATATTGGCCTAATCTGCTATTAAGTACATTAATTATAAAGATGTCTATTTCATTATTTTCATACACCTTTAAGTTGCTATGATATTATCCACCTTTCCTCCCCATTTTTCTTGAACACATCAATCATAATTATTTTAAAGTTCATATCTATTAGTTCCAGCAGCTAGATCATTTATGAATGTTTCCATTTTCTCTTGATTTTTGCAGATTTGGTTATTTTTTTGGTCATTGCATGTCTGGCAATTTTTGAATGAATGCTAAGTAATGTGTAAGAAAAATCCTAGTGATGCTGCGTAATGTTATCTTCTCCAGACAGACTTTAGTTCTTATCTGTCAGTCATATAGAATACAGGTGTGTCTCCTTGATCAAGTACAGACTAGTCTATTTCTGGTTCGCTATTACTACTAGGGAGTAGGTCTTCAGAGATCACTGAAATCCCACAGTGTTTATCGGAGCCTTTAGCATGTCCTGAAGCTGCAATAATCACTACTTCACATCTTAGTAGTTGCTTTATATTTATTTTCTCAGACTCTTGACCTGCTCAGGTACATAGTGGTCACAAAATGTCTTGAGGGGCAATTTCCCACTGAATGTAAATCTCACTGTTCTATGGTTCCCTTTTCTCTAGAATCTCAGTCCCTTATGTTCTGGCTGTTTAAGTTGGCCTCCAGTGCCTTCAACAACAAGGTTTTTTTTTTATTATTATTATTTGTTTTTGTTGATGTTTTTGCATTGTATCCAACTTTCACTGTTTTTATAGGACATAGAGTCTTGTACCAGCTACTCCTCATAACTGAAAGCAGAGTGGTCTTTAAAATATTTTTTTCATATTATCTCATTTAGACAAAACATGAGGAAATCAGAACATCTATAATAAGATCTATTTTCCAGATGAAAAAATAGAAACTCAGAAGTACTGATGGCTCCCTGAGAACGTCAGTCAGTAAGCTACAGTGCCACATCAGCCCTAGAATCCTTGTCATCAGCTCTTAGTCACTGGCACTTCCTACCACACCAGTGTTTATCAAAACTTTGTCATTGGTAGGCTACTTAATTCTTTTAGAATAATTGCTATTATTAATTTTTCTGAAAAGTTATCATAACGTAAATAGCAAATATAAAGCATGCCATAAAATATAAGTATCATTAATATTATCATTTCTTACCAAGAATTGGATGGTTTTGTTTGGTATCCTCCACAAAGATAAAAATTACTCTTTTATCTCAAACTACAAGCTCTGTATCCAGTTTTCTTTTCTTAATATTTATATCAACTGTGCTAAACTATTCTTTTGTGATATTATACACCATTGAGAATACTCTCATGTGTTTGGAGATTCTGCCAGAGAATGTGACACATTCTATTTTATGGTGAAACAAAGCTTCTGGAGGGAATACTCCAAACATAACACTCATCTCTCTTTCACCAATGATGTCACTGAGCAGAATGCAATCAAATGCTGGAAATTTCAAAGTTTCAAATTGAGAGATGCAATAAATGGATTATTGCCACCACCCTTTAGCTATGTTAACATCTAGAAAATTCTTATTCATGGTCTGTTGACTAATTAAATGTAATTTTCTAATGAAGTCAAGAAATCGTTCATTTCTTTTTCTGGCAAATGAAGCAAAGTATCAAGTGTTGAGGAAGTGTCACAATACCAGATACTGTCTTTGCAACCTAGATTAGTTTTTGTGATAAAAATTAATGTGTTATAATTTATATTAAGTGATGGCATTTCAGCTTTGAAATAATAGTTTCAAGCTACTAGAGAAATAAATAGATTCCAATGATGTGATTGCTAGTCACATCACATGAATGATCATTTCAAATAATAGGAAAGGCCTTTACCGGTATTATTAATATCATAAAGACTTTTTATCATTTAGAGTATTCATAAATATAATTTAACTCTTGAGATGCAAATTAAAACTACAGTGATGTCCTTCTACACATCCACAAGCCAGGGTGAATTTAAAAGTCTGACAATACCAAGTGTTGGTGAAGATATGGAGCAAGAAGCGCTCACACAGAGCTGGTGTGAGTGAAAACTGGCTCATGATTAGTGTATTAATTTACATTCCCATCAACAGTATACAAGGGTGCTGCTTCCTCTACATTCTCACCAACGCCTGTTACTTTCAACCCCCTCAGAAGAGTGTCCTTATCCATACACATCAGTGACAAAACAATACCCTATGACCCAGTAATACCAAAGAATTCCATTCCCAGGTATATACCCAGAGAAATACATTCATGTGTATTTAAGAAAACATGCAGAAGGAAGTTCATGGTAGCAGTTTTAGCAATGGCTGAAAACAACTCTAACATCCATCACAAAGCCAAAATGTTAGAATGGGTAAATTCGGGTTGTTAATATAATGAAATTTTACGTTACAGTTAACTAACTACTACAGTAAACTAACTAGAGCTACGTACAACCTAGCTGAATCTTACAAACATACTATTTATTGAAAGAATTTTTAAAATTATAACTTTGTATAAAGTTAAAAACCAGTCAATATTAGCCCTTTTATTTAGGGTTACATATAAAAGCAATAAAAGTACAAACAATACCAAGGAAGAAAGAGTCATGGATATCAAGATAGTGTTTGAATCTAAGAGGGGTAAGGGAATGTGATCGGGAAGGGCTACCCCAGGGGGTGCTTCTGCAGCAGAGACAAAAGTTTATTTCCTTACTTAGGTGGCGGTTAAAAGGGTGTTCACTTTCTAATGATTCATTATATTATGCATGCCTGTGCTATGCACCTTTCTCTGTCTGTGTGGTATTTCACCATTTAAAAAGTGACAACAATTTCCTTTTGGAAGCCAGCATACTTCAGTTTGGAAAAGAAGAATCTCGTTTTCCAGAGTACATTAAAAGATATATACCACCATCTGATCATACCCACAAATTTCCGTACTGTATTTCCTTCAACACTGAATCAATATTAGAGGCATATTGCTCATCACCAGCCCTTCTCTGTTAGTAGCAAAGAATGTAAATTGGCAGTCTGTCACCAAGTCCTTTACTGTGTGGCAATGTTTTTCCTTGCTCTACACGTGCCTAATGCCTGGTTATAACAGTATCAGATCCTCTTTTCCTAATCTATATCATGACAGACTGAAATTTTGTTCTAGCTTGGGTTTCAAATAATTAACAGGGAAAAAAAAATCATCAAGCACTTCTCCTCAATGTACATACCTCATATTAGTCAAGATCCGATTCATACCTTACATACCTGTGGTTTTGCCAACTGAAAAGCAAAATATCTCTGACAGGACACACATTCTATGCCATTCATGTTCCATGGTATACAACTGTCCTGTGATAGGAAAGTTTTATGAATACTTATTATGCTTTCACTTCAAGTTCATTATTTTTTATTAACTTCAAAGCAAGTTTTACCAGCTACCTAGAAAAAGTATGATTTGTATCTAATACAGTACCACCCACTTTATCCGAGGCATCGTTCTCTGAGGTTACATTACAGTAACCTGTGGTCAACTATGGTCTGAAAATATTAAATGGAAAATTCCAGAAATAAATAATTCATATGCTTTAAATGGTGTGCCATTCTGAGTAATGTGATGAAATCTTGTGTCATCTTGTTCTGTCCTGCCCCAGATGTGAATTCACACAGCCCAGCATATCCACACTGTCTATGCTACCATTAATCACTTAGTAGCCATCTGGGTTATCATATTGAAAAAATGTAGGATATATGGAGTTCAGTACTGTGTGGTTTCAGGCATCTACTTGGCATCTTGGAACATGTCCACAATGGATAACGGAGAATTAACGTATTCCTTCTTTGTTACAAGGAATGTAATTTCTGATTTAGGCTTCTATAGTTTTGATATCCCCACTTTCCTTAGTAATAAAATCCATCAATTAATTATGGGAAATTAAGGATGTGGGGGGGGGGAAATAAGACAAAATTAAAAATGGTCCACTCTGGGAGGCCGAGGCGGGTAGATCGCTCAAAGTCAGGAGTTTGAAACCAGCCTGAGCAAGAGCGAGTCCCCCATCTCTACTAAAAATAGAAAGAAATTAGTTGGCCAACTAAAAATTATGGGAAAATATTTCTATAGGAAATAAAAATTATTCTTTAGCCTGAGAAGTACATAGTACTTGCATGCGAAGCTTTGATGGCTTTATGCCACTGTTTAATCAAATTTTATAAAAGGTAATTTACTACACACTAGGGTCAAAATGATTGCGAGGCTTATTAAATAAAATTTTCCTTTGTTTATTTTTGGATTCCCTATTTTCTCTTTTTATATCAGACTGCTTCTAGTTGCCCTTCCTTTGTCTCGGCACATACGTAATCACATTCTGTATTCACTCTGAAACCTGGTCACTAAAGCTGATTATGGTGGTGGGCATATTTCTGTCCATACTGTTATAACTACCTTATGTTTTCATAAACTACTCTTATATGATTGTTCCTTTTCTATAATTAGAAATTAAATAATAAATCCCAATAGTGACAATGAAAAAAAAAAAAAAAAGCAAATGTAACAAATCCAAACAGTAAGACACTAATAATGTGAAAACAAGTTAACCTAAACGCACTGCATCCAATTAACTGAATGGAAGCTGAGAGCTAATCAGCAGAGTTTTGGAGCATGCAGGCCACTTTCAGGGTGCTAATGACTATGAAAAACATAGCAGACCTCAGTGAGAATTATATTTAATCTTACATTTTTAATGTGTTACATATTTGTGAAAAAAAGGTTTTTAAATTTTTTTTTCCTCTGAAATTTAGAAATTATTTGCAGCAAAACCACCAGAGGACACAAGTGATTTATGGACCATGCTTTGAGAAACACTGCTTTAAGTCATGCCGTGATCTTCGAAACCCAAACCCAAACTTTCAAAACCAAAATAGCCAGTTTTAGCACCCATGAAAGTCTAATTCCTAGCAATTCAGTTCAAAGGGCCTCATTTCTTAACTTGCTCTGTGACAAATTAAGCAAAAAAGTGTGGCACTTTTCTATTTGCCTGAAACAATTATAAAGGTTATGACTGGTATTTTTTAAGACTTAAATTTAGTTCTCAGAGCTCCACTTTATTTTCTACTACAGTCAGTCTTGGGCTGATAGTCATCCCATGTACTATTAATAATCTATTAATAATAACACTGCCAGTCAAAGGAAGTTAGTGAAGGGAGACAGGTTCACTAAAGGATCCCCCGGAAGCTGGAGTTTTGGGGATGTCTTGTCTGCAGTGCAGAGATTTTAGGGAGAAAATCGTATGTGAAAAGTCAGAACACTTACATCAAGAGCAAAGCCACAGGAGGGGCAGGCCTCCCTATGAGTTGGGCCTCAGACACCAAATCTTGTTTTACCAAAATTTTTAAATTTTTTCAATTTTATCACACTGCCTTAAATGAACAAATAAAATGAAAAGATTCTCTGGGGTTGATTGACATACTACTTTGAAATGCAAATAGCCTGAGATGATTAAGAGGTTATTCATACCTCATTGCAAATTATTTTGATCACCAGGCATTCCTTTTGATGCCACCAAGATATTTTGATTAAGATGAGTGAGGGGCTGTACATAACGGGTCCTACACTTGAGACAACAGGAAAGGAGGGCTTCGCAATAAAACGGTTTAGGGAAACGCGAAACTACTAGGACCTGCAAAATGTCTGTGAGAAAGTGAGAGAAAAATTATGAGTGTATGGAACTCATACACTCAGATGAGTGTATGGAAGAGGGTACTAAGCTAACTTGGTCTCTTCCAAAATGTTGCTTGGGATAACCTTACCAGTAATGCAGGAAGAAACTCTTTTTTTCCTTCTTCTTCTTATTCCTTTACTCTTTGGTCTCATATCCCATATAAATGGGAGACAGGTTTGCATCTTAGAACACAAAGACTTTTTATCCTGATACGATACTTTAAATACATTATGAGTTACATTACGGGTTAACAAGTCTTTGTGAGAATGTATTCCCCATTTATAACATTCCTTCTACAAGAAAGCACAAACTGAATTCCAAACAACTGGATTATAAATACACATTTGAAACACAACCCATCTTTAAATAAAATATTCTCTGTTTGCCAAAGTTACTAGCATCTCATTGCATCTCTTATCTGCCCCCACTTTCCTGAGAACATCCTGATGGTACGTGGGAATAGGATAACAGAATATTCCTATTAGGAAGGGGTCATATAATGAAAAAAGGATTGCCAAAGGAATGAAACTGTTTATTTTCCTTCTAATTGAAAAACCCAAGTGAACTCATTCCCTAGGGATATCTTTTAGAGAACTATGAACATATTTTGAAACCATATCCCAGCTAGGAGAAATAAAAAAAAAAAAAAATAACAGTGAAGTGAATGAGGATATGGTTTCAGGATTTCACAAGAAACAATAGAGTCAAATCAATCAGCAAAAACTCTCATCGCAAGGAGAATAGCTCAATTAAGGAGAATGGAGTGAACCAGCCTGGGGGGACTCGTTTGCTCATCATTAGCTCACAAGGAGCTCTTGGCACTCTGCTGTCTTTTTCTTTAGTTTCAGGCAAACTTCAGTGCGTAGCTATTTAAAGGTATCTCCAGGTTGGGTGTCTCTGCTCACTCCAGCGGTGCTGTATGGGAATTAGGGGAGTTGGCGCAGTGTTTTTGTGGCTATGACTGAGACCAATTAAAGCAGTGAAGGTAATGTCTTGCCTCTGATTTACTACTTCCTAAAAGGTGTAATACAGAATGTGCCCCCCTCCTCCCAACCTTTGCTACTAGAAGGAGGATTGGGGGGGGGGGACAAAATTAAAAATGGTCGTGTTTTGGTTGCTTGGGGTGTGTGTTGACTAGCTGTAGTTATTTATTTAGAATTTTACAGATCCTTCTAAGATCTTTGCTAAAAATATGTGTAACAACACAGGTTAGTAAAACTGACCTCTCAACTTAGTTCAACAGATTTCTACTGAATGCACTTGTATTCTCCTAGGCAGTTGGATGTATGAGGAATGAGCACCGTTGCCAACAGCTTGAACAATAACCTGGCATAACATCATGTATCTGCTGGACTAGCTGTGATCCAAATGACACAAAGGAAACTAGGCTGAAGTATGGGGCTTGCTGTACAAAAATAAATTCTGCTGGAGGAAAACAAAAGGGAAACATTAAGACCTTCAGAACAGCCAGTTTTTCTATGGGGACAGGATAAAAATCTCAACTTATTAGTCAAAAGATTTTTTTCCCTTGACGGGAAGGAAATGGCCTGCTGTCCCGTTGTGTGAGGAATACAATGTGCTGAGTGGGAAAAGCATGGAATCTCTTTGTCATGAATTACTCTAACCAACCTCAATCAAATTAGGAAACCACAAATGAGAGGCATTAACTCATAAGTGAGAGGGTCACCCCTCTCTGTAAAGGAATGATCTCTTACTAAGGCCTTGATTTGGAAGACTCATTCAAATAGAAAGTACAGCCCGCCCTGGTGGGTACTGTTTCGTTTGACTGATTTAAATGCAGTCATAGAAGTACAATGTCATAACTTTCCCTCTAGACAAACAGGTTCTTTATGCCACTGTTTCAGTCAAGGAAGTCAAATAATACCTTTTTTATTGCAGTATTTTTAGACATAGGATACATCTGGAAAAATATTCAAGCAGATAATTAGATTGCATTAGCAATGTGTCTGTTGTGGTTTCCCTGATCCCAGAGAAGGCAGCCCTTTATGAAGCACTTGGCCACAGTATCCACGAAATCTACTGTGTAAATTGGCCCACACTAAAGCATGTGGAAAACATTTTTTGGCTGAAATGCGAAACCATTCATGTGGCTTTGAGACTGGGAAGCTCGGGCTGCCAACATCAATAGAACTTTGTACTACAAACCCAAATGGTCATTTAGACATGTGTACTTCTCTGCTCACAAATGCACTGAGGTCAAATATTTTTTAATCTTGGGAATTTTTCCTCTTTATACAGCCTCATATTTCATGCAGGAAATGAGACTGAGTACAACAAACACAAATCATGGAGACTGACAGAGCATATTGGGTTCAAAACCCAAGCCATGACTCTAATTGCTCTCCAAAGGCCCCTGGCTCAAGGTAACTGTTGATTTAGTTCAGCTGTTTTCAATCAGCACTGTAAGGTCTCACTAAGACAAACTGGTGAGGCCGCCTTACATTTGTACCCGGGGCTCCCTTGGGTGTAAGTATAACACAGTTAGCATTTTAAAAATTGCGTTTGTCTGTGCCCTGCAGGCAGTAATTACAAGCAGGCAAATCTTTTGTGAAAGATGGTGTGACCTTCCTTCTGGTGAAAGAGTGATGATGGCTTCTAGAGGAGGAAAAATAATGTTTCCATTCAGAGTTCAGAGAGGAGGCCTGCCTCTTTTCAAATGGTTGCCAAACTTGACAGCCAGTTTGTTGTTGTGTTTTGGTGAGTATCAGAGTAATTTATTGCTCGAGAGGGCCAATTTCTTGGTATTACTTAACTGTTGAAGGATTTTAAAAAGCATACTATTCTGAACTCATGGAGAAGTGATTGCTACATCCTTAGTTTTTCTATGCAGCCTATAAGTAGTAGAAAAAAGTTTAAAGATTTAAATATGTGTGTTTCTGCTTGGAATAATGTTCTCAATATGTTGTTAACTTTGAAGTTGCAGAGTGGACTTCAAAATAAATACATTGTATTATCTAGCTATGGGCTTGAATTTGCATATAGGAATCAAATGTAAATGTCTGGTCTAGACTAAAAGACTGAGATTAAGGACAGACTATGTTGCTAATAGTGCCCAGGAGAGCTCAGTTCCATATGTGGTTTAATAGCTTCCCAAAGACAGACAGAATGCTGGGAGACTGAAGAATTTTTTTTCAATAAGTTTCTGGTTACAAATTCAAACTTTTGTCCTCATTCTCTCCCTCTCTCTCTCTCTCTCTCTCTCTCTCTCTTTGTCTCTGTCTCTGTCTCTCCCTCTCTCTCTCTCTCTCTCTCTCTCTCTCTCTCTCTCTATATATATATATATATATATATATATATATATATATATCTTCTCCAGCACCTGGAAGAGTGCTAGGCACACAGTAAATGCTAAATAAATATTCTTGACTGACTGACATTGATGAAACAAATGCAATATATGTGTATATTAAAAATATGTTGTCTTGCTTTGAAGACTAAACATATTTCTCTATTTTGTAAATCACATAAATTGCTCAGGGAGTCTTAACTTTCCCAAAAGAAGTTATTCAATTAAATATTGGCTCATCAAGTTAATGAAAATCAATTTAATAAACATTCACTTTACTGGCCGGGCGCGGTGGCTCACGCTTGTAATCCTAGCACTCTGGGAGGCCGAGGCGGGCGGATTGCTAGACCCCGTCTCTACTATAAAAATAGAAAGAAATCAATTGGCCAACTAATATATATATATAAAAAATTAGCCGGGCATGGTGGCTCGTGCCTGTAGTCCCAGCAACTCGGGAGGCTGAGGCAGTAGGATTGCTTGAGCCCAGGAGTTTGAGGTTGCTGTGAGCTAGGCTGACGCCACGGCACTCACTCTAGCCTAGGCAAGAAAGCGAGACTCTGTCTCAAAAAAAAATAAAATAAAATAAAAAAAAAAATAAATAAAAAAAAATAAATAAACATTCACTTTACATTCAATTTTTCAGGACTATTCTTTGGAGAAAGGAGCGTGTGTATACATATGTATACATATGAGTGCATGTGTTTATGCCTGTGATAATGTGTGAATGTATTTATCTAGGGGTATTTTTATACCCATTACCTTTGTTGAAGTTCAGATTGTTCCTCCAAGTGCATACATGTATGTGAGTATGTGTACACATCTATGTACGTGTAGACACACATACGTGTATATTTATATGTATGTGTGTATGATGATATAGTCACTTTCCAACAATACCTATTATAAGGCCACTTCTGTGGCTATTAAATTTTCTAGAATTCTGTTACTCAATGAAACAAATACTCCAAGTAGTTAAGCTATGCTTTAGTTATAAGCAGAAAACTATTAGAAAGTTATATATTATAACTCCTTTAACTATAAGAGTAATAAATATCAGGTTTAATTAAACTAATTTGTCCAAAAACATTGATTGCAGTTTCCAAACGTACATAAACCAGGATGAATATTATACATTGAGAGAAGCTGGCACATTAAAATATATTTATACCTTCTCTAGATAAAACATAATAATGTATATGATGGCTTGAACAACTTCAGTGATGGTTTCCAAAGTAAACTGGCTGGAAATCACATAAGTAACTTGGCTCTAAAGAAAAGCTCCTGAAAGGAGTGGTTACTAGGTAAATTGCAGAAGCCATTATTTTAGATGCATTTTCTCTAATGCATCTGAAATGTCTGAAGGTGATTGTAGAACTCTCACCTACACTGCTTTCAGGAACAGCAATTATGAAAACCACATCTAAAAACATTCTTTCAAGTGTGTTCAGAGAAAAAATTAGAAATGGAGGCTTTCTACCCACTAAACATTGAGTTAATACTCAGGTGGGTATGGGTTTAAGTTCTTTTGTTGTCACTAACCTCAAGCAATTCATTTACTTCTCTGTGATTATTATGGATATTAAATGAGATAATATGCAAAGGCCTTGGAATATGGGAAATACTATGCCATATTTTCTATATCCTATAATATTACATTTTCTCATTTTAATATTTCCGAAAGCAGGAGATATCTTAAAATTTATATGCTTTATTTCTTTTTTCCCCCTGAAAACTGATTAAGTTAATATACACTAAAATTGTGGGAGTATGTTCTGTTGGGTCTACCCCCTCCTTTCTTTCCACCATCCCCATCCACACCCCATCAACACTCCCAGGGCTTCAGTTTTGGCTCCTGATGGACAGCATCGCTAAGTGACCAAGAGTTTGGGCTTTGGAACAAGTGATCTCTGTTGGATTCCCAGTTCCACCACTCACTAGCTGGTGATCTTGAGCATTTTATTTAACGTTTTAAAGCTTCAAATTCCTCATCAGCAAAAAGAGGCTTGTCATATGAGACCCACCATGTCAGCTGAAGGATTGAAAATGTTGGCACTGTGTGTGGCATATAAGAAACATGTAGTACATGTTTGCTAGCGGCTTCTATCATCAGGCCTGGCTCGTAAGGACGACAGATGACAATGTTTGGCAGGGTATTTAGAATGCTTGCCTGGGTTCCTGGATCATCTCATAAAGATATTTGCCAGTCAGAGCACAAACTTTACTGACCTGACTCTGATTGGAGTTATTTATAATCACTCAGAGCCCCCACTGCCCAGCAGCTCTTCCTGAGAGCTCCCATTCTCACTTCCTTGATATTCAGAGTCAGGTCTTGCATGTCCTTTGGCTCATGTCCTCTATTTCTGCAGTCATTGTCCCTTTGGAGAGGACTTCCCACCCCCCTGGACTGGGCATGGCCATCCTTCAGGGCATCTGTTTCTTCTGCTACCAACACTCTGTCTTTAGAGGGAGAAGTTGCACACCTCCACTTAACTTCACTGTGCCATGTGTGGAACAAGTTCTTTCCTCAATTCTCTACATTATCTTTCTGACTAGACTCTAAATTTTTAAATGATTTAAATGAATAGCAAGGATGATAGAAGGGAAATATTCTGAGAAATCCACAGGGTCACTTTCTTTCTAGCCTTTGACTTCTTCCCACCTATCCAAGATCAGTTTGCTCCTTTCATTGGGAGTATTTGGAACACCTGGGTTTCCGAGTCCAAGGCCAACTATGGCAGAGCTTAGAGAGAGAAAGAGTATCTTTCTTTCTCAAGCCCTAAGTATTTATTCTGGTCATGTTCCTGTCTCAGGAATGATCTACTCTCAGTTGACTGACAGTAGGAATACCCATCCCATAACACAAAATCCTACCTGCAACTGGAATGTGATCTTGCTCCAGTAAGACATTTACATAGACCAATGTGGTTCAACATCAATATGTTCTGGATTATTCTATCGTAAATATCATAGGCTATCAGCAACCCAATTCAAGCTGGAAAAAGCCATGACCTTTAAACAGTCTACCCTCCAAGCAGGACATATACACCATATCAGCAGTCTCTTCCCTCACTGTTTACCTGTCTCATCTCCTGTAATTACCTGTTCAACCAAGAATAAAACCAACTCCACAAAAACTACAACTATACATTTATAAGAGCCAAAAGGTATTTCTTCCCACTCTTTATCACATCTCCCTTCCCTTTCTGTCTCACATCCCACCCACCCCCTACCCTAAAATAGCAAGGGCATTTTACAGTCTTGACCCTATCTCAGTCATACCCAACAATTCCCATTACCAAATGAGGCATGGAGCTCCTAAGACCTCATTCATCCTGTAAAGATGGCGCCTGTCTGGCTCTACTTGTGCTTCCTTTGCAAACATGGCTCCACTGTGCTGGCATTCCCCATGCTGCAAGACAGAGAGAAAAGGCTGACTTGAGACCTGTGGTCATTGTCACAGTCAACATAACACACAAAAATACTTTGGGGTTGTTGACAGTCTGCAAAACTACATACTATTGCTATTTTTTCTTTTTCTTTTCTTTTTTGGCTTCCAAGCATTTATTCTGCTTCCTTAGATCCAAAATCATGCTTTTGCACTCCTGGTTTATACACTGTCTTCAGCTTTAGGAAGTATTATTAGGAGTTGTTGCATGCCAATGTATATGGGTTCAATAAATACAATGTTTCCTGTTAGTCAAGAGAATGTCTTCTCTATTTTCATGGTTTATACTTGTCACTTTATTCAAAACATGGTTTGTTCCATAACTACACACCATGACACTGAAATGGGGACAAGAACGTGGGATCTGAAGACCTATGTTTTAAGAAGCATTAGATAAGAACAGTGGGAGCCTGGTGAGTCATTTAAGTGCTGCTTCAGTTTTCTCCACCATGCAATGGGCTGGATACTCTTTCTGGTGCAAATATTTTTCTGGCTGATGCCTGAAGTTCTGCTACCCATTTAGGAGAAATCTGCTCTTCCTTCAAGTCATTAACACTTGCTGTTCCCTACAAGATTCATTCCTTACAACTTGAAATCCATGAAGCGAAAGTAGGGGTTCTGGAAAGCCAGTAGGCTGCCCAGGTGAAAAGGAGATGTCAGGTGAGCCCTGCTTGCTCATCTAGAGACCAGTCCCCACAGGAGAAGGCAGTCAGTCAGTCCAGGATTCTGTAAACTGCAATTTCAAAGGTCAATAGATTTCTTTGAAATCCCCATAAGATAAATTGATAGAAGACTGAAAGATATTTTGCCTTGTTAATTATAGAAAAGCCAATTGGTATCTGTGTTCCCGGTTTCTCTTGATCTGCCCTTCACTTCCTGGGGCTATTAAGCTATCTACAGGAAACACAGGCGTGTTAGAGACCCAAAGGTTCTCTTAGCCCAGCTTCTTGAATTCCTCTTCCCCTTTGTGGTCTCCATCAAAAGCAGTGGTTCTAAATCCTGAAAAAAACATCCAACCACCACCCTCCAAAAGTTCTGGTTCAATGGTTCTGGGGTGCATCCTAAGCACTGGTATTTTTTCAAAAAGCTCTGCAGGTGCTTCCAGTGCAGCTGTGGCTGAGAACCACTGCTCTGCACCCTGTCCACTCTCTCCTTTCTCTCCTGGAATGCTATGCATTGCCCACATGCAGTCCCACTGGAAGGTGGAGCTGTGCCCCTCATCTCATTAGGGGCTGCAATATAGGAGATATGCAATACAGTTTACAGGAGGAAGGAATGAATGAGAGAACAAAGGGTAAGAGGGAAGATACAGTAGAAAGAAGAAAGGGGTTGAGGAGGGGGAAGGTCAGGACAGAGTGATAAATGACAATTTGTCTCTTGCAAACATTAGACTTACAACTCTTTTCACTTAAATTTTTGCATGGCAGAGAACTTAAGAGTTGTCTTATAACTACTTAAAAATATACTGCTTTCATTCTGGAATTCTTGCCTACATGGGCCCAATCTAATTTTTTAGATATAGCCACGGGAAATAATATTTTTCTTCTTCTGAAAGCCTGAAAAGAGAAGACAAAAACCAAATGAGAGAATGAAGGGCTGCACAACTGGGTGGCTTTTTGATTATTCTAGACCCTCACATACCCAATGCCCTAACTACAATGCAAAGCCCTGTTCTTTGAAAAGACATATTTGACTTTGTCAGAAAGAACAGCGCAGCAGTTGAACCAGTGGTATATCTCCCCAAATTGTATATTTTAAATTGATAACTCTCCTCTGAGAATAATTTCTATTATGTCAAATGCACCCAGAGTAAAGACTATTCATTTATGACCTGTGATTGGCTAGACATGTTCTCATTAAATTGGATTGCATTTAGTATGTGTGGGAAGGGCAGGTCTAAGTGATAAAGGGTGCTTTTCATCATGAAAGGACATATTTTACAAGGCCAGAGTTGCTGGTGACTATGAAAATCTGCTCCCATAAGACCTTCAATGAAGGAAAAAATAATCTTAAAGATCAACAAAATGTTGAACATGTGCAAAACAAGCAGCTTTCTTTGTCTCCCACTGTGCATAATGTGGAAAGAATCAGAGAGAGCTCCAGGTTGTGATGCATTTGAGCAAGAGCCCTGGCTCATATGCACTAGGTGGCTGGGGGTGGACTTGCTCAGGCTGGCCTAGCAAGGATGGAGAAGCAGGTCACATGGATGGCAATGTGGAATAATGGCTAACAGCACAGCATTTGGGGTCAAACTCTCTCGTGTCAGAATTTTCTCTACCTCTTAGTAGTTGAGTCTCCATTGAAAAGAGTGGAGAGTGGGAGGGTGAGGAGTGGATGGGTTAGATCACACCTAACGGGCACAATGCACAGTGTCTGTGGGATGGGCACAGTACAAAAGTAATTTTTGTAACCAAATCATTTGTACCCCTGTAATATTCTGAAATTTTTTAAAAAAAGAAAAAAACCAAAAAAATTAAAATATTAAAAAAAAATTTTAAAAAGAAAAGAGTGGAGAGAGGGAAAAGGTATAGAGAAAGAGAGAGAGGAGACTGAGAATCAGAGATTGGAGACCCTGAACTGAACTGGGCTGGGCTTCCTCCTTCATGGCAGTAGGTCCAGTATCATCTTAGGAAATGCTTTTCATACCAGAGGCAAACATCATACTGAGAACTTGGTGGAAAGTAAGTTATAGTTCATGAGATGCTGACTATCCTGTAACCGAAATATATATTCTATTATGCTGAGAAAAACACTCAGCAAATCACTTATAGCAATGGCAAATCACTTATAGCATAGCAATGGCAGATCCTGGCGATAGCAGCAAGTTTGTGTAAATTATCTGACCATGCAAGTCATATAGCAGCCTAATCACAGAATATTGTTTCATAAAATCACAGGCCCTGACTGCTTTACCACAGTAAATTTCATCTTAGTGTATGAAACATCTCCCCCATCAATTTGTGTAGGGCATTAGAAAGAATTTTGTAGTAGAAAGACATGAGTTCTAATTCCTATGGCAGAGTTGATGTTGAAAAGTTACTCTTTATGTTCTTCAACTCAGGGTTGGGGCTCCAGGAAGTAAACAGAGAATTGGATAAGATGGGTTTGAAGGGGCCTCTTTAAGCCCCAAGAGTCTTCCTGATTTGTCATAGAATTTTCACTTTCAGAAAGGTTATAAGAATGTTTGTTTTTCAAAGCAAATATCATAATTACATACAAGAGTTTGCAAGGTTCACGGATGAACAATTACATTAACAGAATGGCAGGTGATTGTTAACCTTGTCTAGACTTAATTATGAAGTCAGTGAGAGTTCATAATTGTTGGAGAATTTGTGAAGCTGAAAATCCTAAGTTTAAGCCTCAGACACTGCTTCATAACAGATGGCAAGTTAAGGTTATAACATAATCAGAAACCACTCACCTTTGAAGGAACTAATATAGTAGAGAATTATTGCCAGCGTAACCCAGAAATATGATAGCTCATTCTTTAAGGTTTCCCCCTCCCCCACCAACTATTTCTGGTTAACATTTTAAAAATGAGCATACATTTAAATGCAAAGATGTCTTCTTCTATTAAATATTCAACCACCATTTGCCAGGAATCAAATCTTCATGCTCCAATAATCTTTATTAAGTACCAATGTGTATACTGTGGTATGTTAGATACTATTAAAATGCACACACACACACAAAACCTAGTATGAACACAGATGTTCATATAAACAGACAGGAGAGTATAATAAAATTCTTCAACGAAGAGAAATGTGGCAATGTCAGGCAAGAACCCAAGCTAATAAATGGATAAAAACTATAGTAAAAATGCCTAACAAGTTCCTACTTGTAAAGCTTTCTTGCATGACACATACATGTTTTTAGGTTATATATATGGGTACATTTTACCACTTCTCTTTTAGGATGCCCTCCCTGTTAAGAATTTGTAGCAGCCACTTTTTGCTAAAGACCTTGAGAGGGTTTTACCGCCCTTTCATTATACATAAGCTTTCATGCTCAGATTTTTATGGTGCTGGGTGTGTAAGTAACTCTTTGGGAATAATGGTCATATAAACTCTCTTTGAAAAGGAACTACTGACTGATTTTTGTATTCTGCCTGCCTTATAATCACTTTGAACTTCTTTAATTAATTTAATTAATAATCACATTTATGTATTCATGCATTAATTCATTCATGAATCCTTATAGTCATTCAACAAACAATCCATGTTCTAATTGCTGAAGGTCCATCTTAGAAAACACTTGCTTTTTGTTTTCAAGAAGCTCACAGCCCAGGGGGAGAGGCCACAGGTGGGCAGGAGACATGTTTCTGAAGAGGCAAGATTATGTAAACCATGCCCTACTGGTGGTGTGCCCATTAGACCAAAAAGAAAAGGCTACCTAAGTAACACTTACAGTCTTACCAAACAACCAAAATGAGCTGTGTACTAACCAACAAAATATTTTCCCTCTCCATCAGGTCCGAACTAGAATCGACTAAGTGGAACACAACCCAGGAGAGTTCCTGTGGACAGTTAATAGTTTTCTTAGAACTGGTGTTTTTTGACATACTGCCCCAGATTTTATTCAGCAGACATCAAAGAACTTTACCAGTCCAATGACATATAGGGCCCAATGACAGCAAATGTGTGGAAGGGGTATCAGAAACTGACTGTTATCAGGATCGTCTGTGGGGTACTTGTTCAAAACACAAATGCAAAAACTTCCCTACTGGAAATTCTGATGTAGGAGTTCTGGAGTGAAATTTGGGAATCTGTTTTTTTAACACAATTCCCAGAAAATTTAGATTATTAGTCAGATTTGGGGAAACGGCCTTAAATAAATTCAGAATTTATAGCAACATATAGAGGACTAGGCAGCAGGGAGTAGGCGTGGGAGGGGGGGAGATGTATCATCCCTGTTCTAACACAGTCCTCTTATAAAAAATTCAGTTTAATCCCCAAACCCAAAGGCCTTAAAATATGGGGAAATAACCTTTAAACACTATGGAAGAAAAGAGAAGACGTATTTTATTTTACACTATTCATGTTGTTTCCTATCCAAAGTTTTTCTCCTAACTTAGGTTTCTTTCTTTGATCAATTTCAGTGTGAACCTTCGAACTATTTTACATGGCTAATTAAATGTTCAATGAAATAATTTATTTGAGGAAGACACTAATGCCTATCCAGATGTGTGTCACTGGTTCATAACGTACTTGCAGACACCTTGACGCCTTTCACCTCTTAGCCTCTGGCCTAACGTGCTAGCTCTGGGCGAGCCCCCTACTTCACCGTAGCTGATAGCTTAGCACGAGGCCCCCATCTTAGGGCCGATCAGTAGAGGCCTTATACTGGGACCTGTGGGCTGCAGTTTCCTGCTCTTGCTTGGTCAGATGGAGGTTAATAGGATGGTTATCTACTGAAAAGACGTTTAATAAAACTGATGTGCTTTCAGAGTCTCTTCAACTTTGTGCACTCACTTAAGCAGTCATAGGAACAAGGGCATGCACTCACCTGCGGGTCAAGTCTAAAAAGAGAACTGCATGCCAGACCTTTGTGTCGCAAGCTGTTTCAGAGGCCCTTCTGCTGTAGAGGGGACTTGACATGAGCTTTCTCATCTTCCCTTTCTTCCACTGCAAAATGTTGCCTTTCCTCTGACCCTCAACCAATGCCTCGGGGAGATTCACGACATCCCACCACTTTCAGTTGTTAAGAGTTGCAATGAGATGCCTGACTCTGTTTTCTGATGCTTGACTGCTGACAGCTTTTAAGCCTCACACTGGCTCTTCCTGTTGTGTCCACGTGTGGGTAAGTTGATAGCAAAACCTGGTGCTTCCCCTTTTGGCGCTGGGAAGGCAGAGCCAAATCAGGCAAACTCCTGCCTGACCACGTGCAGGCAAACTCTCACCTTGTTTCACCCCCTCAGCCCAATGAAAACCCAAGCCGGACTCTTTTCCCGGCTCTCTCGTGTCATTTTGGAGCTGCTCCAGAGGTCTGCCCTGCTCTCCAGAGACCTCAATAATGTAAGCGTAAGCCATTTCATACCCTCCTGTGGGTATGGGCTGTCTGCACTCAACACACAACCAAATTTTAGGTGATGGCCCATCTGCCTCTGCAGGTGACCATGACAACTGTCCAGTCTGGTGCAGTTTAAAACTTCAATCTCAAGTCTCATTTGAAGTGTTCCTTTCTCTAGGACAACTATGTTTTAGCCCTAGGACTCTAAAATGTCTGTGTGTGTATGAGCACATGTGCATACCCACGTGCATATATGTGCTCATCGCTCCTCCTCTGCATCCCATCTGGGGATTAGGACTGGCCGAGGGGTGGTTTTATGCTGAGGTCATTTGTTCTTCTCCCTTTATAAAACCTAACCCTGCTCATGTCAAGTGCATGAAAAGGAATAAGGAAGCAAAGGACAAAGGCTTGTTAGTCACAGGCTGTGTGATTATCATCCTTTCCCCTTATTTGACCCTGCATCTCTGGCTAACACTGCCTGGCCTCAATGCCATCTGTGTAGTAGGTGTTTGAATGTTGGCTCTAGCCTGAGGCACATCTATTAGTTTCTTGGGGGTCCTCCCATTGCAGGATTCTAGTTTCACTCCCTTTAGCTCTCACCCCGAGCCGTAAGGCATAGCTTTCTTGATCCTGAGGCTCCTTGTCTGGTGGACACCTCCTGAGATGGTTACAGGAAGAAGGCTCAAGTTGAGCTACTTACTTCAGTGCCATAGGAAACACATGTGTCCTTGCCATGCCAGAGGTTAGGCATGCAGATCGTTCCATGGCTCACCCACCTCTGTTGGTTATGACTGTGATGCAATAATGTCACCAAATATTCCACATGCTTCCGTATATTTCCCAGTCTCTTTGGCAGGTAAGGGAGGTCCGTGTGACCAGATTTGACCAATGGTCTCTGAGTGGAAGTTCCATATGCCATGTCTGGTCAGAGGCAATTAAGAGAGGATATGAGTTCTCCTCCCTCCTTCTCTCTCTGTCTCTCTGTCTCTGTCTCTGTCACTCTCTCTCTTCTTTTACTGGATACTGTGAAGGCCACATGTCAGTATCACGTGATGGCTTAGCCTGAAACTCCAAGTAACTATGTGAAACAGGACCAATCATGTCCTAAGGACCAGGCAGGCCTTCACTAATCATGTTGGACATAGAGCATGAACATGAAGGAACTTTTTGTTATTTAAATCATTCAGATTTGTAGTCATCACAGCAAAACCCACCTTCTTATCTGTCCGTGTACCTGTCAATCTAGATAGACATTTATATATTTTTCCCTTATGGATATTTATGATCTGAATTTATTTAAATATATACATGTTATCTTTAGTTATATGTTGACTATATGGGAGAAATATAATGTTATATATTATGCATAATTATTTTATTTATATGTTACATAAATAATAAATGAATATTTTTATAAAATATATAATATTCTATTTTTTATGAAACAATAGGATATACTGTTAATACTATAATTAATGTAATTGTTATTAGTAAAACAAATAACAAAGTAACTAAATAAACACTGTCTGAAAAAATCAGGGGCATAAGCACTGTAGAAAATAAGCAAATTTTAGTAATTAGTATAAGGTTGTCACATCCCTCGGGAAATAGCCATCAGAGAGACACCAAAAAGTGATTCACTCTATGATTAGTTCATAAAAGATACACAAGACAATTTTTAAAACTTGGAAAACAGAGATAGACATGTAGAAAATGAAGAAAAATAAAATATCACCTCTATCTGTTAGACACAGCCCACGGGGGAAAAGTCACAGGAAGCTGCTGAACAAAGCTGGTGCAATTTACTATGCAAGAGAGGCCTCCTTCTTCTGCATGTTACGATGGGGCGCAGAGTTATGTGTGAAATTCAGCTTTCTGACTCAAATAAATGGGTCTGCAGATTAGAAATAGCAAGAGAACAAGACAGTGTCATGCTGAGTGTGGCCCAACACCTAGAAAGGAGACAGCAGAGTTGTTCATTCATGAGGCATCTGAAAAGCAGAAAGAAGACGGCTTTAATCTAATACAGTAAATTATGTGCGTAATAAGGACCTTGCATCCTTCAAGGCATCAAATTGGAGAACATATTTTATTTACATGTACATAAAAATAGTCACTGCACAAAAGGATTGGTGCCAAGGGAGCTGTATCAATACTTCACTTTTGTCCTCAGAGCTCTGATTCTATTCCCCCTCTGAGTCTGAGGCATATGTGGTCCTGTTTCTCAAGAACTGGAGTGCAAGAACATAACCCCTGCCTATCCCTGCCTCATTCTCTATTAAATTCTAGAGAAGTGAATAATCATCCACCAACAATACCTTTAGAATAGTCTTCATTTTAATATGGCTTTCTTGGCAACGTTGCCATCAAGAACTATGAAGGCTCTGAGATTTCACCCTACTTGCAGGCTAAGAAGTTATCTTGTCACCATTTCATGGATGATGGCAGAAGACACAAGACTCTTGGGTCATAGGTGAAGCATAGTGTATAACTCACAGCAATAGCAGTAGCCAGAGTATCAGTGTTTTTGTAGTAGTTCCATGAGGTGTGACATGAAGGTGTCCCAAAGAGTGACTCGAAGAAGCCCAGATAAGACCTGTCCACACAGAGGGTTGAATTACAAAAGAGGAACACTGAGCTTGGGGAACTTGAATCTTTTATAATGAGCAGTAAGCATGCCTACACTTGGCTCCACTTGGAGACATTATCCCTACCTACAAAGGCTTTTCTTTATATAAATACCCTTGAAAAGACAACCCAAAACAAAGGGCAATAAATGCTTTGCTTGTAAGATGTGCAGAAATACAAGAGACCTACGGAGAGTTGTCTCCCAAAAGTTGCTTAGAAAAACACAAAATCTAAAAAGTTGTTTGAAGCAAAAAGTGATAGAAGCAGGTAGGTTTTATTTCAAGTAGCATACCAAGCCATGATCAAACTAAATGATGATATTTAGGGCCTTTTGAATACTGGCTTGCCACAGTGATTGAAATCTAAATGCCCTGGACAGATAGATTAGGAAAAAATTTTAATGCCCGCCTCCACTGCCAAATACTTGCACACAAACAACAGAATGTAAGTTTTTGAGAACTGTACCTGTCTTATTCCCTGCTATGTCCCCAAGTTTCTGAAACAGTGCCCAGCATATACTAGGTATTTAAGTAGGTACTTAATAAATATTTACCAATGAATGAATAAATGAATGAAGGCGGCCTCATTACTTCTCAAGTGTATTGGCTGCAACACAACTTTCCTCTGATCAAATCATGATAGCGGTAAGTTTTCTCTGATTAATTCATGAAGTATGTGAAATACAGCTTAAGAGTGCCATATTTCTGTGTAGGTGTTTAGAATTTAAAAAGAGTGATTTCTTTGACTATATATATATATATATATATATATATATAATTTTTCTTTAAAATGTATGCATTTTATCTTTTTCAATATAAGTAGTGCAAGCATTGTATATTTGCCATGATTACGAACTGAGGAAACTAAGACAGGGAAAAGAAGTGAAAGAGGAAGAGGATGGAAAAAACTATACGTATTAGTTGTGCATTAAATAAATGGGCAATTGAGCTTATAGATAATTAGAGAAGCTTCAAGCGTACACAACTCTTCTCTAAAGACATAAAAGGAAAGGACGTGCATGTGTGCAGGGGGGAGGGGAGGTGAGAGAAAGGTCGCAGTAAAGAAGAGACACTCCTTAAACTGCCATCAGGTGGTACCATCAGCCCTGCACAGCTCCGTTACCTTTAGAGTGGCCTTAAGTGGAGAGGAGGGACAGCCTGACAGGAGAGGGAGGAAAAACTCAATTCCCTCTTATACAGTTTACTCTCTGATATTCTCACCTCAGATCATTCCTTTGCAGCTAGTTAAGAGACACCAACTTGCTGCCAAAATCAGTAAATACCAGCTCAGGATTTACTGTTTGTGATTCATCACAGTTTCCCAAGAGCCAGACTGTAGGAATATTGTGTAACAACACGCCAGCTAAGTTAAGAATAGGAAAGAATCCTTAAAATTGATCATGAGACTTTTCTTTATTCTTTGTTGGTTTGTTTGCTTTGGATTAATGATCAGTGTGTCTAGAATAATGAGATAAGTACAGCTGACCATTGAGCAGCACGAGTTTAAACTGCACGGGTTCACTTATGCTCAGATTTTCTTCCACCTCTGCCTCCCCTAAGAGCAGGACCAACCCTTCTTCCTCCTGGACAAATAAATTTGTCCATTTCATCCAGGTATACGATTTCTCGGCATACTCATAGTACTCTCTTATAACCCCTTTATTTCTGTAAAGTGATTAGTAATATCCCCATTTTCATTTCTGACTTTAATGATTCAAGTCTTCTCTCTTTTTTTT
Source organism: Microcebus murinus (assembly GCF_040939455.1). Classification (NCBI taxonomy): domain Eukaryota; kingdom Metazoa; phylum Chordata; class Mammalia; order Primates; family Cheirogaleidae; genus Microcebus; species Microcebus murinus. Next base: position 17,086,806 of record NC_134115.1, read on the forward strand.
CTTAGTCCCTCTAGCTAAAGTTTTTTCACTTTTGTTGATATTTTTTAAGAACTAACTTTTGGTTTCATTGATTTTCTCTCTTGTTTTTCTATTCTCTATTTCATCGATCTATGCTCTAATCTTTATTTCCTTCCTTCTGCTAGCTTTGGATTAGTTTGTTCTTCCTTTTAGTTTCTTAAGTAGTAAATTTAAGTTGTTGATTTGAGATTGTTCTTGGTTTCTAATGCAAATGTTTATAGATATAGATTTCCCCATTGGCATTGCTTTTGCCGTGTCCCATAATTTTTGGTATGTTAGATTTTTATTTTCATTTGTTAAGTATTTTCTAATATACCTTTTGATTTCTTCTTTGATACATTAATTGTTTAAGATTGTGTTCAACATCTCTAATCATCAGGGAAATGCAAATCAAAACCACAATGAGATGTCACTTAACTCCAGTGAGAATGGGTTTTATGAAAAAGTCCCAAAACAATAAATGCTGGTGTAGATGCAGAACAATAGGAACACTTGTAAACTGCTGGTGGGACTGCAAACCAGTACAACCTCTATGGAAAGTAATATGGTGATACCTCAAAGAACTAAAAGCAGAACTACCATTTGATCCAGCAATCTCAATACTGGGTGTTTACCCAAGGAAAAAAAAGACATTCTATAAAAAAGACATCTGCACTCGAATATTTAAAGCAGCACAATTCACAATTCCAAAGATGTGGAAACAACCCAAGTCCCCGATCAATTCATGAGTGGATTGATAAAATGTGGTATATGTATACCATGGAGTACTACCCAGCCATAAAAAAGATGAACTAATACCTCTTATGTTATCCTGGATGGAGCTAGAGCCCATTCTTCTAAGTGAAGTATCACAAGAATGGAAAAACAAGCACTGCATGTACTCTCCATTAAATTGGTACTAATGGATCACCAGTTATGTGCACATGTGGAAGTACCATTCATAGGGTGCTAGGCAGGCAGGAGTGGGAGGAGGGGATGGGTAAATTCAAACCTAATGGGTGTGGTGCACACTGTCTGGGGATTGAACAGACTTGTAGCTCTGACTTGGGTGACACAAAGGCAATATATGTAAACAAAGCATTTGTACTCCCGTAGTGTTCTGAGATAAAAAATAAATTAATTAATTAAAATAAAGTATATTTTGTGGGGGGAAAGTGTGTTGTTTAATTTCTACAAATTTGTGAATTTTCCAGTTTTACTTCTGTTATTGATGTTTATCTTCAGCAAATTGTTATCAGAGAAGATACCTTGTATGATATCTATCTTTTTAAATCTTTGGAAACATAACCCGTGGCCTAACATATGGTCCATCCTGGAAAATGTCCCATATTCACTTGAGAAGAATGTATATCTGTTGTTTTGGGGTAGAGTGTTCTGTATATGTCTGTTAGATTTAGTTGGTTTATTACGTTATTTGAATCCTCTATTTCCTTACTTTTATGTTCTCTGTAGTTGTTCTATCCATTTTTGAGAGTGGGGTATTGAAGTCTCCAACTATTATTTTAGAACTGTATATTTCTCCCTTCAATTCTGTCCATATTTGCTATATATATTTTGATGTCCTGTCACTAGGTGCTTAAATGTTTATAATTGTTATATCTTCTAGCTGTATTGAACATTTTATTAATATACAATCTCTTTCTTTGTCTCTTGAATAATTACTTCTTATACATACTTTTTCCTTTATTGCTAAATGGACTATCTGGGTGGTAAAATTAAAGGCCATTTCTTCTTTACATTTTTCTATATTAAAAATAAAACTAATAAATGTTATGAAGATTCAAACTAGCCTGCAGCACTGGGGAATAAAAAGACTTTTCAACCATATTTTCTTAGCAAAATGACTTGTTTCTTATTTTTCACAATGAGTTATTTCTCTTTAATCTCATCCTACTAATTTTAGATACATTTTGGAGTACCAGCAACTTGCTAGCCTGGTTCTAATTCTATTGTTTTCCTATGTTCCATTTCCTCTACTGTATTTTATTTATTTTTTTTTTTTTTGAGACAGAGTCTCGCTTTCTTGCCTAGGCTAGAGTGAGTGCCGTGGCGTCAGCCTTGCTCACAGCAACCTCAAACTCCTGGGCTCAAGCAATCCTCCTGCCTCAGCCTCCCGAGTAGCTGGGACTACAGGCACGAGCCACCATGCCCGGCTGATTTTTTTTTTTTTATATTATATATATTAGTTGGCCAATTAATTTCTTTCTATTTTTATGGTAGAGACGGGGTCTCACTCAGGCTGGTTTTGAACTCCTGACCTTGAGCAATCCGCCCGCCTCGGCCTCCCAGAGTGCTAGGATTACAGGCGTGAGCCACCGCGCCCGGCCCCTCTACTGTATTTTAAAATCATCACCCTTCCACTATGCAATCCTCAGTCACAGTACTATATTCTCAGATTCAAATCCAATCAACTGCAAATAAAATATCAACTCTACCAATGAAAACTCTTTTCTCTCTTCTTAAGGAAGAGTTGAATGATGACATGCTCTCTTTGTCATGGGCATTGTTACTGAAGATATCAGGTTGATATATTCAGGCATTGCAGCACACAATAGAAATTTTTTTTAATTTCTATTCAAATTATCCAAGGTAAGTAGCCCCAAACTGCCCTACCTGAGCCAGAAAGCCAGAAAGTTCTACCATTTTTCAAACACATTGCACTTTATTATAAGTCTGAAGGAATTACATTTGAAACTGACTATAAGTTTGTAATAGGCAGGTGCATTATAGTTTGTTTCCCCAGAATGAAACATGCAAATAAAATATCTCTGGAAATATATTTGTCATGTGTTAGGTTCTCTTGGAAGAGGAAGATAAAATGGAGTATGAAGACTTCAGTTAGGGATGTGTATCTGTGGAAGTGAAGAGGATAAAGTAGCATTGGTCAAAGAGAGAAGTCAAATTGTAGTGCAGGTGCACAAAACTGTGGCCAAACCCAGGGGATGCTCTGAATTATAGATGGCATAGAAGTATCTCAGAGTGGACTGAATGGCTGGGATTTTATATCCTTGCTGCAATCAGTCATTGGATTTAGACTGTCCCAGGAAGGGTGATGCAGGTTTCTGCAGCTAGGGTCATTCAGAAGGGGCTAAGAGATGGAAATTGACACCTGAGAACACTTCCAATAGCTGTGCAACAAGTTCCTTCTTTAAATGGAAATCTAGGCAGAGCTTCTCCATGTCCACCACAATGTCCTGAGCAAAATCATAACTCCTCTGCACAGGATTCACAAGTACTCTCATAGGTTACTGACCTAGGAAAACAACTTAGGTTTTCAGACAGGGGCTTTCATTTGACTCTAATTCTCTCCTGGTCCACATAGACCAAATGATTGTCAGGAGTGTGAGAGGGATGAGAAGGTAAATAAGAACGACAGGCATTTGTATACTGCATTACCATCAATAAGGAGTTATTCACATACATTAGCACTTTGACTTTAACAATAAACTTCTTTTTTATTATCCATTTTTAGAAATGAAAAATCTGAATTTCGAAGGTCAAATGATTTGGTGAGCTTGAGCACAGATAATTAGAGGCTGAGCTGTGATCCTCTGACTCCAAATCTCACCATCACAGAGGAAATGTTATATATTGTCAGAAAGACCATGCAATTCGGACTCAGATAATTCTGGCTCAATCCCAGCATTTCCATTTATTAGCTGTGCGAGCTCAGGCAACTTTGCTTAAACTCTCTATGAGGCTCGATTCCTCACACATAGAGTAGTAATAATAATACTACTAATAATACTTCTTGCGGTCATTATGTGTGTTAATTTACACCAAGTGTATAAAGATTCTGGTACCATGCATGGCATATGATAGCCCTTTATTCAATTAAAGTTCTTTTTCACCCTGTTGAAGTCACATTTCATTTGTGTTTATGAACTGGCTGAGCACTAACTACCAGCATTACCACCAGAAAAGGCTCACTCATAAAGCTTTAAACACGTAGGAAAAATATAAAATTGTGTTTTATTTCTAAATATAGTAAATCACAAGGCTGAATCAGTATCTCATGCATGTAATGATTTTAATATCATTGATTCTTAAAACATTCCTGATAGTGGAGCAATCCTTAACAAATTAACCTTTTGGCCATCTATGTCTACTTACAGAGTTTTGTTTTTTAGCTTTGATAATAAATCTGACTTGCACAAACTAACACTTTAGAAAATAATATTGACTCCTGTTGCATGAACAAGACTCCAATAAGGAGAATGATTATTAAATTGCAGGGCAACCTGGATAGAAGCTTTGGTCTAAGGAAGCGCATATGACACATTAGAAAAGCAGCTGAGTCTGTAGAACTGAAGCCAAACTCTTGATGTAGTAAATATGGGAATTCTAGAGTCAGCTTGTGTTAAAAAGTCATACAACCTTGAATAAGTTACATGTTCTCTATTGGCCCCAGTGTCCTTTTAAAAATAGATATTTAGCAGTATGGTCTAGAATTTTTATGATCATATCCAGATCCAAAATAGTAAAGGTCTACAAATTCACAGAAAAATATGTTTATAGTGAATGGAGCAAGAAAGGAAATAATATGGGTCAACCACTGAGTGCTGAAACCCAGGAAGGCATAGGCCCCTCTGAAACAGTCCCTTCTATAAAAAGCCTCTGACATTTGTGATTATTATTTTACATTACCACTAAATAATGATGTGGGAATCCACCCTTGAATTGGTTGGAAAGTAGCTTCCATCAAACCTTTTCAACATTTGAACCAACAAGAGTATTAAGCCAGGAAAACCTGTCCTGGAACAAAGCAAGCCTGTGTATCCAACTACCACGTTACAAGAAATAGCAAGGAGAGTTACACATTAAATGGCACCAATGGGATTCAGTCAGCAAAACTCAGTTCATGGAAAACTATGGAAGATTCTATAACAATTAAAAAGAAGAGAGAGACGGAGATTGAAATGTGAGAAAGGGGAAGCTTATAGATTAAAAGTATTTAAGAGACATATTGAACAATTGCAATTAAAAAACATTATTTGAATCCTGATTGGAGCAAATAAACTTTAAAAAAATGAGCATTTATGAGATAATCATGGAAACTTGAACAGTCACTGGATGTCTAATGATGTTTAGAAATTGCTGTTAATGTCTAAGTTGGAATAATGGTTATATTTTGAAAAAGAATCCTTATTTTTAGAGATATATGCTGAAACATTATGGATTAAATATAGTATCAGATGTTAATCAGGGGTGGGGAAGAATGGGTAAAATACAGATAAAACAAAATTGCACAATAATGGATAATTATTCAAGTTGGATGATACTATCCTCTCTGCTTTTGTGTTTGAAACTTTCCACCACAAAAATTAACACACACACACACACACACATTAAGATTCTGCCTAAAGGGAGAAAAAAATATACTAACAAAAAACTGGACAAGCAAAGCATACATCCAGAACTCTCTTTTCTTGGAAACCTCTTGCTGACACTATGAGCTAAATACGGGTAATTCCTACCAGCCACAAAATTCTCACGAAATGGGATCAAGATTATTACAAAACTCCTATGGGAAACACTCAGAGAGTCTTACTGGGAATCCATGTCATAAAAGCAAAAGTTTGACTTAATTCCAGCAGGAGTTTCTGCAAAAGCTTCTCTATCTCATCAAAATGTTCTTAGGAAGAAACACACGGATCTTCCTTCCGCTGTGTTGGTCCTGGGTCTTTGGGTAGGGCAGGGGAATTCTAAACTCTTTGTAGCGTCTGTATCCAGAAAGGGACATTTTATAGAGATTAAATGGTAAGAAAGCTTTATATTTGATAACACTTTTGTCCTGATGAAGCTAGTCTATTGCACAGACGAGACAAGCCACGATCTCCAGAGATAGTAATTCCTGTAGAGAGAGCAGAGAAAGGGAGAAATCGTAGCCACAATTAAGTTCTTTTTTAAAATTCATGTCTACCTTTATGCAAGGTCCCCAAATTATTACATAGATGTCAGTAATCAAAAATAGAGAATGGAAATATACCATGTCAACACATATGTGTGCACACCACACACACACACACACACTCACGCGCACACACACACACTCTCACACAGAGACATACACAGTGCAAGAATGATAGCTGACGGACTGTGATGGTTCTTTCCAGCTCCAATTATGATTGATAGCATTCCATTACCTTTATGCTTATTTTAAAATCCCCTTGACACAGATTGATTAAAGGCACGGACCTCTATGAACCTATGAAAAATTTATGGATTTTGAAAGAGCTTTAACATGTACCATTTGAGCACAAATCATTTCCTGGCTGTCACTATTTTTCCCACAATCTCTCTTATGTTGGTAATATATGTTTAATAATCAAAAACCGATGCTAGGGATTAAAGCATCAAGATGTTACAGAATAAAGCAACAACAACAAAAAGAAAGAAATTAGATTTGTATGATTTTAACTATTCTTTAATCTGCTTCTGGGCAACAAAAGTGATTTGTGTCAGCCGTTATTGCATTAAACTTTAATTTTCTTCCACCGGCACAGGATTATATAAAGGAGTATTGGATTGCACTCAGCATGGATTAGCCGAGCACTGTCTCTGCTGCCAAGGAGCAAATGGATTTCCTTCTTTCTTTGATTTATATTTTTATTGCTGTTTTTCCCCTCCTTCTAATTCCCATTACCCTTCTGTTTGCCAGCACTGAGATACCCTGTAGGAGCAGCAGAAAGGCAGGCAGAATTATTGGCTTATTGCATATATTTATGTTCCAAGGCTTCTCAGTCATCTATGTCAGAGGAATAAAGTAGCCTCCAGCTATGGAGACTGCATGCCAGTTTTAAACTATAAAATTAAAACTTTTTTTAAGGTAAAAAGTCACCTCTTACCTTGCTCAAATCAGCAAAACTAGCTGGGTTTGGCCTCCCTTCAGACATCCTGGCTCTATGTCACAGCAGATGGAGAAAACCACTGTGAGACAGATACAAAATTAAGATCCCAGGACTCCCTTTTGCTCGCAGGAGGGTTTAAGTAGCAGAGACTTGAGATTCACGGGGGAGAAGAGGCTCTCTGGCTTTTCCCCTTAGGGTCTTTGGGATACAAGCTTGTTTCTGGAAAGGAGAGCAAATAAGCTCTGTCTGCTCAGGAAAGAGGGCTGGTTGCTGGCACCCTGCATGGAACCCAGAGGGGGCGCTAAGGAGGTGGCTGGAAGACTGGGGTGGAAAGAAGGGTGGACTCAGGCTGAACCAAGCAGAGGACGCAGACTAACAGCGGTAAGGGAACAGGAACAGCGGTGGCTTCTCTTTGGTCTGCAAAGGTCTCTGGATTTCTGAAGAAGAAAATAAGCCTTACAGATTTCAATGTGGGTTTGGGTTCTCATAGGCTTCTTGAGAACTGAATAATGAATTCTTGACTCACAGAAAAGGGGCCATTATACAGCAGCTCCAGGGGAGATGCCACTCAGCAATACTGGGGAGGAATACAAGCCACCAAACCAGCGCCCAGCTCTTCTGACAGTGGGTAGCCCCTGCACTGGGGCTGGATTTATTACCCCCACCGGGAACCACAGTGGCTGGCCCGGGCCAAAGAAGAATGTACAAAATTAAGAGAACTATTTTGAGGAACAGAATAAAGATGAAGAAAACCACTGATAGGCTGTTAAAAGGCTGAGACCCCATTGATAGAACCAGGAGTTTTCCATAGTGTTGGAGGAGCAGAGAACATTGTTCATGAAGTCATCCTTAACCACTTTGGTGTGGCTCTCAACGGCCACGAAACCTTGCCCACAGCCGGCACTCACAGTCCCCATGGTAGTCTGTGCTGTGCATTGACGACGAGTCCGTTTTGCTCTTGTGTGACGAGGAAAGCTTTAACGCACTGCAAGCTTGTTTTACTTTACAGGCAGCTTTACTTGTCATGTAAATCAGAATAGGTAACATGTACATATATGTTTTCATTACGTTATTTTTAAATGTTCACAATTTTATTTTGATAAATGAAAAATTAGAAAAGTCATATCCCAGCTGTTGGCTAAAGTCGCTGTGCACGTTCATCTGTGGCTGTCGACTACAGTCGACGCTGGTCCCGAAGTGGTTAAGTACCTTTTGGATATTCAACACATTCAAAAATCGGGCCTATAAAAGCATGGTTAGATGTGATCTATCTTTTTTCAGACCTTTTGGTACATCTATTCAGGGACTAAGTAAGGTAGGATGTGTTTCCAAAATCAAGAGTTACTTGTTACTTGGCTGGGCACGGTGGCTCATGCCTGTAATCCTAGCACTCTGGAAGGCTGAGGCGAGTAGCTCATTTGAGCTCAGGAGTTCGAGACCAAACTGAGAAAGAGAGAGACACCACCCCCCTACACACACACACCTCTACTAAAAACTTACAAAGAAATTAGCTGGACAACTAAAAATATATAGAGAAAAAATTAGCCGGGCATGGTGGCGCATGCCTGTAGTCCCAGCTACTCGGGAGACTGAGGCAGGAGGATTGCTTGAGCCCAGGAGTTCTAGGTTGCTGTGAGTTAGGCTGATGCCACGGCTCTTTAGCCCAGGCAACAGAGTGAGACTCTGTCTCAAAAAAAGAAAAAAAAATAGTTACTTGTTATTTGTCACTAACCCTTATATTTCAATGTATTTTAATACCAGACACAATGTTATATCATTTAAAAAATGAAATATTCAGAAGCCTTGCTCCAAAGGTATACAATATCTGGCTCAGATATTCAAGAAATGTTTGTTCCATTCCCCTTCAGTTTCATAAGTCTATTAGGACATTCCACAATTGTTTGGTTAAAGCCACTTTTTAAATAGACGATTGTGATTCTTGATTAATTAGAATGCTTTAAATAAAGTCCATGCCACACCAAGTTTATAGCAAATTCCATTCTATATTGAACAAACTTCTATTTTGAGATACTCTTTGGAAAGACTAAATTTGACTGCATCATTCCTGTTCTTCTAATGAATTTCTAGGCAATGAATAGAATTTCTGATTTCTGTAGAGAATGTTGATTTTAAAGGAGTTTCTTGTGTGTAGATAATTCTCTGGAACTTTTATCACAAGGGATTCTCTAAGCCATTGCACAGGAAGGTACAACTGAGGCTGGATAATCGTCACTCAGAGTCATGTGCAGTTAGGATCTCTCTCATTTAGGCAGACCTCTACTATACCTTGCTCTGGGGACTAACAGTTACCCAGGAAACGGTCTCTAAGAATCAATGAAAACTCACAGTATCTCAGAAAAAAATAGATCTCTTGAGGAGAAAAACATTTAAAAAATATAAAAGATAAAAAAATAAGGGTGATTCTCTACTAAATATGTTATAGTACAGTCCATATAAAACATTGTGGCTTATGTCTTAGGTATAAATGAGAAGTAAAGTTTATCTTCTCTCTTCCAAGTTGTTTCTCTACTCAGCAAGCTTTGCCTGGTATGATATATAATGCTTTCATTGTCCTTTTTTTCTCTTTTAAAAAACAAAAGCCTTTAACAAGGCTTTCATAAATTTAGTCATTCGAAGATACAAATGACAAAAATAGCTTGAAGTATTATTTCTTTATCACTACATAGCATTTACATCACTGAATCTTAGTTGTGTTAATGTAAAAGTTTTTAGAAGCTCCTGTAAATTTGCTTTTTTGACTAAGCATCTAGCTAGCCTTACATAAATCTATATACATCAAATCACAATATATCATCAATATTTAAAAATATTGGGAATTTATGCATTTTTACAGTTAATTAATCAAATATTTTATTTCAATATATAGTTTTCTTTTGAAATTATTTGTGTAAAATAGTTTTGTTTTGTATTTGTCAGGTTTATGTTGCAATAATACTGTGTAACAAAGTATCCCCAAAACTCAGTGTGTGTTCTCTTTTTATTTAACACGAAATATGTATCATTTTCCCACACCAATTCTCTCACACCAGTGGGGCATTCAATAATTTAATTTTGACACTAACTCCCAGAGTTAATGCAAACCCCACAGGTTAAAGGCTTGTTCCCACAAGATTGCCCCCACTTCAAACAACAGCCACAAATGGGGTGCTCAGGTTATACCTACTTTTGCCCAGTAGATTACAAATACACACGTTCCTATTACTTCCTACTCAGGTTTGATAATTTGCTAGAACCATTCACAGAAATCAGGAAAGTGCTTTACTTATAATTATTAGTATATTATAAAGGATACAATGCAGGAACAGCTAAATGGAAGAGATGCAGAGGACAAGGTACTGGGGGAGGGGTGCATGCAGAGCTTCTGAGCCCGCCCTTAGCTCACCACCATCATAGCACATCGATGTGCTCACCAACCCGGAAGATTTCTAAATGTCATTGTGCAAGAGTTTTCATGGAGGTTTCATTATGAAGGCATGATTGGTTAAAACATCAACCACTGATGATTGAACTCAATTTTAAACCCCTCTCCCTACCAGAGACTGGGATGTGGAGCTGAAAGTTCGAACCCTCTAATCACATGGTTGGTTTTATCTGGTGACCAGTCCCCCAATAACGAAGCTATCTAAGGCCTTCCATGAGATATATCATTAGCATACGAAAGATAGTAAATTCCAAGGGTCTTAGGAGCTTTGTTCCAGGAGCTGGGGACAAAGACCAAACATTTTATTATTATTATTATTATATAACTCAGTGGCTTATAACAACAAGCATTCTTTTGTTTGTTGTGGATTATTCTGGAGATGAGTTGAGTCTCTGCTGAGCTTAGCTAGGATCATCTGAGCTTCATCTAACTTGTGGTTTGGGTTGAGATATACTTAATGTATTTTCTCATTTTGGGCCCAGCATTTATTCTTGTGCTTAGACCACTAATCATGACAGAACAGAAATATGCAATGCCTCTTAAGACTTCATAATAGAACTATCTCTTCCACCCAAATAGAACTGGCCAAAGACATGGTCAAACTCCAAGACAATGGGTCAAGGAAGTAAACTCTGCTCACAGTGCATTAGTTGGGTGGGGAGGAGGAAAAGAGATATATTTTTGATGAATAATAGAATACACCAGAGGTCTTCAAACTTTTTTCTTAAAGGGTCAAATAGTAAAGAGCATCACAAAAAGCATGGTCATGTTCCAGCCAGCCCATGGGCTGCAGTTGGCTGACTCCTGCAATATAACAGTCTGCCCTATCGTCACAATTTTCCCTGCCAGGTGCAAATTAATGATACTCCAAGAGTCAGATCTAATCGAGATCTCATGACAGTGTCTATATCAGACCAAAATGTGGCAACTCATGATCCAGAGAATTAAAATGGCAAGTTGTCTGCTCTACATATACACACAATGATGACAACAGATTAACTGCAGTTAACATCCCCACTTGGAAAAGACTTGGAGGCACAAACCCACTGAAGGTAGTAAATGTGCCCTAATTAGACCCCAGTTCCAATTGCTAGGAGTAACTCCCCATCCATTGGATCTATCCTTTGTGGTATCTTCTCTTCCACTATCCTTGGCCACATCTGAAAAGGCCATCAGAGAATACGCCTTTTTAAGGACCTGAACAGCTTTCTCAGCTTGTTTCTTGCCTGTATAAAGTTGGAATCCCAATGTCCTCTTTCATTGCTCATTCTTAAATCCAGGCTGATGTACTTTTGCTACTTTACTTAAGCTATGAGTTTGGTCCAGGCAGTCCTACATGTCAAAAGTCACACCCATAATTCCTTTTGAGGTATCTCTCTCTCTCTCTCTTTCTCTCTCTCTCTCTCTCTCTCTCTCTCTCTCTCTCTCTCTCTCTCTCTCTCGCCCTCTCTCTCCTTAATTATAAGTCTTCTGGCTGTCTTCCTTCTGTGAGATTACACCCCGAGTCTCCTTTATAGGAGTTACCTTGTCCAGCTATAATGATCTCCTGAGCCCCATGTTAATCCACTTAGAGTTCCTGACCAAAGATGTGACAACCACATCCATATTTTGACCTCTTCTCTGAGGCTATGTCTTTAAAACTGAGCCCTCAATATAGTTTTTACCATGAAGCTGATTCTTAGAAGGCCTCTTGTATGCAAAATATTTCTTAATTTTATCTTCAACTGGTGGAGATGAAAAATAGTTTTACTTTTCGACCTTGAAAATTCTAGAAATTCTGAGCATTCTTTATTCTCTTACAATTTTGAGGGTTTTTTTTTTTTCCTGTATTTCTCTCTTTCTCGAGGCACCATATCGAATGAAACTATGAATAGTCACAATCAGCTCATCCTATCAACAGCATGCCTCAGAACTTCTGTGCCGAATGCCACAAGTCCACTGGGTTTCAGTTTTACCAAATGTTTCACTCCCAAATAACATGGGTTTCCATTTACAGGCTACTTACAATCGTTTCTCTGCTGACACATTTCAAAGCCAATGCCACATATTTGAAATTGTTGTCATGGCCGCGTTCAATTCTTACTAATGATTTTTTGGTATAAAGTTTTGCTTTAATAATGCTGCTTGACAAACATTCCTAAACTTAGTGGTTTACAACAACAACAACAAACCACTTTTTTTTGTTCTTGCTGATTATATGAAGCTGAAGGAGTTCATTACTAGTAGCTTTGCTCTACAGGAAATACTACAGTGAATCCTTCAGGATGAAAAGTAAGGACATTAGATAGTAACTTGAAGCTATATGAAGAAATAAAAACTCCAGAAAAGGTAAGTTCATAGGTAAATGCAAAACCAGTAGTACTGTATTTTTGGTTTGTAACCCTTCTTCTTCTTTTATATATAATTTTAAAACATATGTATAAAACATAATTATGCTAATAGGCACCCAGGTATAAGGATATATTAATAATTTGTGATAGTAACAACATAGAGGGCGGGGAAATTGAGCTGTATAGGAGCAGAGCTTTTATGAGCTATTGAAACAAAGTTGTTGTAAGTTAGGATGCTAATTTTAATGTCATGGTAACCACTAAGAAAATAACTGATAAATACATAAAAAAGGAAATGAGGAAGGAATCAAAAGGATACACTAGGAAAAATTCATCAATCACAAAAGAAGGCAGTACTGAAGGAACTGAACAATAGAAATATGAAAAACATATAAAAACAAATATCACAATGGCAGAAGTAAGTCTTTCCTTATCAGTAATAATTTAAATGTAAAAGGGTTAAACTCACCAATTTAAAGACAGACACTGGAAGAATGGATTTTAAAAACTATCTAGCTATATATTACCTACAAGGGGTAGGTAGATCTTACTTAAGATCCAGAGACAAAAATAGGCCAGGCTCAGTGGCTCACACCTATAATCTCAGCACTTTGAGAGGCAGAAATAGGAGGATTGCTTGAAGCCAGGAGTTCAAGACCAACATGAACAACATAGTGAGACCCAGTCTCTGCGAAAAATAACAGAATTGTCCAGGCAAGGTAGCATGTGCCTAGAGTCCCAGCTACCCAGGAGACTGAGGCAGTAGGATTATATGAGCCTAGGAGTTCGAGGTTACAATGAGCTGTGATAGTACCACTACACTCTAGCCCAAGCAACAGAGTGAGACCCTGTCTCAATAACAACAACAACAAAAAAACCAAAAATAGGTTAAATGTGAAAGGATGGAAAAAAGATAATCCATGCAAGTAGTAACAAAAAGAGAGCTGGGGTGTCTATATTAATATCAGACAAAACAAATTTTATGTCAAAAATTGTTACAGGAGATTTGTTATAGAAAGTCATTATTTATTGATAAAAGTAGCAATACAAAAATAGAGCCCCCAAATATATGAAGCAAAAGCGAACAATGAAAAAATGCAAGTCAAATCCATATGAAATACGACTTCACATTTACCAGGAGATTTACATTTTTTAAAAAAGGAAAAGAAATGTTGGCAAGGGTGTAGAGAAATTAAAACCCTGTTACATTGCTGATGGGAATGTCAAATGTTTCATGTGTTGTAGAAAACAGTTTTGGGGTTCCTCAAAAAGTTAAATATAGAATTGCTATATGACCCAGAATTTCCACTTTTAGGTATAAACCCAAAAGGAGTGAAAACAGACATTCAAATATTTGTATATGAATGTTCATAGCAACATAATTCACAATATTCGAGTGGTGGAAATAACACAAATGCCATGAATGAATGAATGTGTAAACAAAAATTATGACATACACATGCAAAGAAATATTATTCAGCCATAAAAAAATAGAGTACTGCTGGTGTGGTGGTGTGTCCCTGTAGTACCAACTACTTGGGAGACTGAATGAAGCAAGATGATCCCTTGAGGCCAGGAGTTCCAAGGGTGTAGAGCACTGTGATTATTGCACCTGTGTATAGCCACTGTACTCCAGCCTGGGCAACACAGTGAGACCTTGTTTCTAAAAAAAAAATACAGAATTCAATCTTAAAAATATTATGCTAAGTGGAAGAAGCCAGACACGAAAGGTTACATGTTGAGTGATTCCATTTACATGAAATAGCCAGATTAGGTAAATCCATAGAGACAGAGAGTAGATTGGTGGTTGCTAGGGGAGGGGAGTAGGCATTATGGGAAATAGCTGATTAATGGATGGGATTTTCTTTTGGGGTGACGAAAATATTTTGGAACTGGGTGAAGCTCCTGATTGCATGGCACCGTGAATGTACAAATGCCGCTGAATTGAATTGTTCACTTTAGGATGGTTAATTTTGTATTATGTGAGTTTCATTTCAGTTTTACAAATCGTCAAAACTAAATAGGAAAAAAAGGCATTTGATGCGACCCAGCAGTGCACTCCTAGGTATTTACCCAAGGGAACTGAAGACACCCACGTGCACACATGCACACGTATGATCACAGATATTTGTACATGAATGTTTATAGGAGCTTTATTCATTACAGTGAAAAACTCAAAACAACCCAAATGCCCATCAACTGATGAATGTATGAGCAAACTGTTGTATATCCATACAATAGAAAATAACTCAGCAATAAAAATAGACAAACTACTGATACAACATGAATGCATCTCAAAAACATTTTGCTTGGGAAAAGAAGCCAAATTCAAAAGACTACCTGTGGTATGATTCCATTCATATAAAATTATAGAAGAGGCAAAACTTTCTAGTGAAAGAAAAAAATTCATAAGTTATTAGAGGCTAAGTTGATGGGAGGAGATTAACTGAAAAGAGCAATAAGAGAACTTTTGGGGATAATAACACTGTTCTAAATCTTGATTTTAGTGGTGGTTACATGACTGTATATATTTGGCAAAATTCACTGAGATTGAAATATCTGAAATGAATGAATTTATTGTATGTAAAGTTACCTCAATAAAATTAGTTTTTCAGAGAAGGAAAAACTGGTTTTTGTGCTAGACTTTCTCTGCGGTTGGCTTTTATGTCCAACTCAAACCTTAATTTAGATGTGGTGTAGTAAAGTTCTTCCAGTGATGGCTGTAGAGATTTCCTGGAATCAGGGAAATCTTTTACCCTCTTCATCCAGGTACTAAAGGGGAGTATGAAGATGAATATGCCTTCTGTGCCAATGGAAGATTGAACCAAACAATATATCCGACCATATGTTCTCGTCTCAGCCTGGCCATCTGCTGGCTGTGCACTTATATATATCATCTAGTTCATGGATTCTCATTCGAACAAAAACTATGGGGTAAAAAACGACATATCCTATAAAATAGTTAACTAATAGCTATGTCGAAAGAGCCTAAGTACACTATCTTCTAAGAGTAAACTGTGCACCCTGTGGGAAATAAATTCATTCAAGGTACCAATGTAACTCTGAATTTGGAGGAAAAATGCTTTTATATCTGTAAAAAAGAAATGGAGCAGGAGTTGTGTCTCAAAAACTTGACCTAAGATTATCAAGGGGGCAAATCTATTTGTTCAATATCTCTAGGTTACCCTTGAGGAGAAATTAGATACAAATTAGAGTGATAGCTATCTTTCCATCACCACTCTGATGTCTATATTTCTGTCCTTCTGAGAATTTTGTTGTTGAGGTAAATTGTCCATGTATATGTGTTTTTAACAACTGTGTAAAACTCCATTCCTTAACTGCATTCTTTCTTGGTATGAGCCGTGATTTTCCCTGAGTGTCTTGAGAAAAATCTAGATCTTATTTTCCAACTTCTCCAAAGGCAGAATAAGATGATTTATTTATTTATATATTTTTTTTTAAAAAGGTGGCAAATAACTGCTATCTGCTTGTCAACCTGCTAAAGGTGTGTTAGCCCCATTGTTAAATCCCCAAAGTTCATATCTGTGAGAATGTGTTATTTTTTAACTAACACATCTAAAAAGAGACGCATTATAATTCAGTCTATTCATTCATTCCAAAAACATTATCATTAGTGGAAGGCTTCTGACATTTGCAAAGCTAAATACGACACTGCCTTTTCCTATCTCTCGATATTTCATCTCAGCAGCTCCTCAGGACCCCTCTCCCCCCAGCCACTGGCGAATGGCACCCTTCAGATGCTATCTTTTTCCCAATCCAGCACTTAGCACATTGCAACCACTGTCAGTAAAGCAGCCTGTCAAAGACTAAATCAGAAAGGACGGACCCTGCTGTTTCCTTCACATCAGAGAGAGAATCCCCTGGGGTGACTTTAAGACACAATGTTCACCTGTCATTTCTAGCTCATCTGCAGAATCCACTTGGGGTGCTTTTCACATTGTCAGGTAAGTCACATTTCTTTCCTTGTGCCTTTTATTTAGGAAAAAAAGAAATACCCCACAGAAGGCCAAACCAGGATTCTTTTTAAAATGAAAATTCAGCAAGGTGCAGCTAGCAAATGAATAATCTGCTTGCACTGTACCACTTGCAAGCAGGCTTAAAATAAAGCAGTTCATAAGGCCAAACTGGAATTACAGTATAACAGACTCAAAATCCCTCTTTAAGCCCAGTGTTCAACCTAAGAGGGAAAATTCCAGAAGGTCTGAACGTTGAGCTAGCTCAAGGTACCTGAAATGCTCAAGAAAAGAGAGCATTTTCAGCATTTCCTTCCGTATCCTCTCACTACCTCTTAGGTGCTTTAGCTCGTGAGCACCCAGAAAACCTCAGACCTGAGAATGCTTGCTAGGCACAAGGTTTAAGGAGGGTGTATCTTAGTCTGAGGGTGGAGATTTAAATTATTTTCCAGAAGTGCACTCAAATCTGCCTACTATAACTGAACATAATTCTTTAAGCTGGTGATTGCCTAACCTGCTAAGTGCTCACTCTAGCTCTCGGAGTTCCTTCCAGATGAGCTAAGTGCTTTCTGCATGCAAATTTCATGATTAGAGATAGGCATTTAATGGAACAATTCTGTAGCTCTATATGCATAAAAACACTGGGTGAGAGGGGACTACTTTCTTACAACCTGCGACTGTTGAAAGGTTGCCAACTTCTTGAACAGGGAAAAGGCCTGATAGATAGGGAGCCTGTCCAAAATGCCGGAAGAATCACACCTACTAGTAATCACCTGCTTTGACTGGACCAAGTGTTCCCTTTTTGTTTCAGCACCCCCCTCCCAGGCTAGGCCTCCTAAGTAGCTGCCTTACTTTATGGAGCTCCCAATTCCATCCACTCTGCATCCCCCTGCAATATGAGCCTTTATAAACTGCTGTTTTTCATTCAGACACTCTCATACTTAAGAATTTGCCTATCAGATCCTACTATGTGCAAGACACTCAGTAAATAAATCAGCAAGTATCTGCTGTCAATGCGAGTTATATTTGATGGGGAGGAGACAGCTAATAAATGGACAAATGAGGAAAAAACATAAAGCATGGTAAAAGAACAGGGCACTGGGGGAGGGGGATGCAATTTCAGACAAGAGCTGTCTAATCAGGGGACTCTTGTGCAATATTAAATGAAGTGGGGGCACAAGCCATGAAGAAACCTCCAAGAAGAGAATTCTAGGCAGAAAAATCAGATATGTAAAATCCCTAAGAGGGAAGGATGCTTCCTGGTGAGTTCTAGAAACATCTAGAAAGTCACTATGGCTGGAGTGAAGTGAATACCAGGTAGAGTGGTAGGAGGAGAGCTTAGAGAGGAAGCTGGATCACCATCCCATGCATCGTTGCCATCAGCTGTTTTGCAGGCCTTTCTGTTTTACTCTGTACAAAGTGGGAAGTAGGCTTGAAATTCATGACATTTTAAGTCTATATTTTTATCTCATCACAAGCCTTTTGTTTTTATCTCTCATTCATTATTCAATCTTTCAGTAAGTCATAAAGTATAATGACTATCTACATTATGCTAGATGCTGACCCAGGTACCAGGCATACAAATGTGGAGAACTCAAGTCAACAAATAAAATGTGGTATGTAAATGCTATCCTAGAAGCACATACAGAATGCTATGGAAACACCCAGGAATCTCATCCAACCTGGAGGGTGGGGAGCTGGGACAGGGAGGAGGTCAGAGAAGTCTTCATATGGGTGACTGAGTGGTATCATTCTCTTGGCAGGCATTTTCATGACACTTCCCACCTTGAATAACTTTTCCTTCTCCTGTCTGCTTATTCAAATCCTACTCATGCATCAAAACCCTACCCAGGGCCCTGCAGCCTCCCCTGGATTATCCTAACCTCCCTGATTAGAATTTGAATTCTGGGGCCTCACTCCTTGGCATTTTCCAATGGCTCATTTCTAATTGCCATGTCACATGAGGTTTGCTGTCCTGACACATTCTAAATATCTCGAAGACGGACCAGGATCCTGATTTAGACTTTTCTCCCAAACCCCTCATGGCATCCAGTACAATGCTTCTCAATAACTAAAAGGAGTGAACATGGAAGATGTAAAAGGTAGAGGCCCAAGGGAAGCAGGCAGCTTCAAGATGAGGTCTTTGGTCTCCATAGAGAGCATAGAAAATGCCTCAGTGAAAAAGAAAACAGCCAAAAGGGAAGTGAGTCATCTTCTAAGAAACATTCATTCACTTACCCACCAAAGACTTAATGAGCATGTATAATGAGCTGGAATCACCTAATACCAAATAATGTTCCTCATTTCAAGGGCAGTAAGAATTCCTGGCATTTGAAGGTGTTCCTAAGCCACTTTCCCTTTGCTCTCTCTATTTTACATGGACTCTCAAGAATAAAACTAGTGATTGCAACAGAAATCCTGTTGCAAAGTTTGGTGTAAATGAGGCAGAAAGTGCTTTGCTCTGAGCAGTTGCTCACAGAGAGAGTATTCCTGTTATTAACTTTGCTGATGGCACTTTCCAGTGTTGTCCAGAGTGTGACACAGGAGCAGGTAAAGTGGTGAAAAGCAGAACCGTGGCTCAGGAAGTGAGTTTAGACCAGGCCTGGGATGGGCCCCAGGACCACCCATTCTCTCCTCAATTGATGTCACCACTTCACCACCTCCCCCATATGAAGGCTGCTTAGTTCCCATGAACCACATTGTGTATAATCCAAACTTTAAGGCAATTATTTGCATTTAAGTTTCCTCTTAGTATAGTGGGCCTTGATCATTTCATAAATGTGGGCTTCAATCTCCATGTGGCCTTTCGCTGCTCTTCTAAATTTCCAAATTTAAATAATACATGCATTGTTAAGGTAAAACACCTGCATTTGGTGTACGCACTATTATTTTGCTAACTGTTTTATTTTTTTTATTTATTTATTTTTTTAATCACGCAAGAGGAGGTTTATTTTCTGGCTAGCCAGGGTCCAAGCCCCAGAGCACCAACGCAGTGGCCACTCTCGCAGGCAAGGACCTGCTAACTGTTTTAATTCCTTGATTACTACAAGGGACAAAGGACTTAACAAATCAGGACACAGATCTGTTTTGATCTACTATACAATTACCCATCGTCTTATGCTATGGATGCCCAGTAAATAATTGCTTAATTAGAATGCCAGGTCTGTTGCTTGACTGCATCGACAAGTTGTTGAACTGGAATACTCTATTATGTACCCCTGGAAAACAAAGCTTCAGATAAGACTCTAAGACTCCTTCAAAACTGGAGCAGTGAACAGGACTTGTAGTGAAGTCTCTAGCAAGCTTAATATTTTCTGCTATTTACCCTGCGGTGTTCAGTCAAACCTGTCCACTCTCCCTGTGTAGAAAACATTGTGATAACCAATGTGATTAATAAACTCCTTTCGCTGCAGCAGAGGCTGCCTAAAGCCAGCTTACAATGAGCTCTGCAAATGTCTTATTTTATGCCCTCCACTGAGCATGTGCCTATGAAGTTTAAGTAAACAACAGGCATTGGAAAGTGTAGACTAACCATACTGGCAAATACATTCCTCCCACTTTTGAACTAGTCTTCCTGAGAAGGTAAAATGGCAATGTTACCTGACTGTTCATTGCCAGTCTCTTTAAGTTCATGATGCTTCACACAAGCAGTTATTAAGTGACACATTTACTTCATTTTATCACCTGAACAATGATAGCAAAGTATGAAGAGGACTTACAGGATTTTGAAAAAGAGAAAGAAAGAAAGAAAGAAAGAAAGAAAGAAAGAAAGAAAGAAAGAAAGAAAGAAAGAAAGAAAGAAAGAAAGAAAGAAAGAAAGAAAGAAAGAAAGAAAGAAAGAAAGAAAGAAAGAGAAAGAAAGAGAGAAAGAAAGAAAGAGAGAGAGAAAAAGAAAGAAAGAGAAAAAGAAAGAAAGAAAAGAAAGAAAGAAAGAAAGAATAAATGCTACTGTGCTTCCTTATTCTCTGCAATTGATGGTGAATAAAAAGTGCTTTCAGCTTGCTGTTCATATCCCTGCACGAGAGACAGATGTAGTCTCTCAAAGGGGTCCACATGGTGCATGAATACTGTTCCAGTTTACGAATGGCTCACCCTCTCTCTCCAAGCTGGAAAAGTGGGCATAGGATATTATATGTAAGGCTCTATCTTTTGGATCATTCTATCAGAAAAAAAAAAAAAAAAAAAAAAAAAAAAGCTAATCTGGAGCAAATCGCAAACCACCCCTGGAAATCCATGCTTGGATGAGCTCTTTGGAGGTATGGAACAAGATAAGAAGCAAGAGCAAGATGCAGTCTAGTGAGCAGTGTTGTGATCCACTCTGCAGATTTCAGGCTGAACTGCTGGAAGGTTTTTTGTGCTGCAAAGACATTTTCCCAAGGTAGCAAAGCCCACATACGTGTATGTGAAAAACCAGGTATTGTTCTAACCTTTTGAAAGTCCTCTAGGGACTCTAATCTAGACTCATTTTCTACTCAGTAAGCTCACAGTACTAGACCAATTTCCTGTGGGTTTAGAAAAAAAAAAAGCCAATTTAAGTTGTTATTTTTTTCTGTCCATTGACTTATTGCTTAAACTTTAGTTTTTTCTTATATAAATATTAAGGAAGGCATCATATCATTGTAAAACAAGTCTTTTATTAAGATCTTTTTCTTAAAACCATATATCTATACATATATATGCATATACACATATTGTGTGTATATGTGTGTATGTATGTGTGTGTACATATGTACATGCATGTATGTAGGTTTATGCACTCACATTTTTTCAAAGGTACATTTTTTATACAGAAAGATTCACAGTTATGTACATCTGCTCTCCTTTGACCTGACTCCTTGTAAAAAACAATAAACCTGGCAGATGATGGTGACTAATTTTCACCTGTGATGAGACTAATGTGTTTATACTTTAATATAGACATTTTTATTTTTTAAAACCAAATAAACTAAAATGAATGATCCTGCTCTCAGATCAAGAATATTGGCTGCATAAACCAAAAATACAGAAAGACACAGAAAAAAATACAGATGCAATATTCTCAAAATATAAAAAGTGACAAGTTATTTAAATAATTGTCTCATATATTCAAAGAATATGGAGACTGTATTGTTCTGTTTGTTTGCAGAGTACCGAATCATACGCTCTTTCCATGTTAAACAAATGGATTGATTCCTAGCTGTATAGTCCCTGACCCATTTTAGTAGATTCCCCTTCTGGAAAATGGCCCCTTGGCGACTCTGAGGATGAAAACTAATAGGGAGAGATAAGAGATTGAAATTTTACCATATGTTAGTACATGTGTATAGTGGAGCTTGTCTTGGATTGAATGCTATCAACACGGGGATTCTTCAGTGTAAATGTGTCATTTTGTCCACAACTTAAGCCCTCAGCAATGCTTTCTGTCCTCTGTTTTCTTTTTATGAGAGAGGCCCTTTGAATGCAGATGTTTTCTAAAACAAAGTACATACCAAGATTCAAATAATTCACCACATTTGAGGTTCACTGTATTTCAATGATTCCATTATTCTCTTTGCCGTACTCTTAATTTTTATTTTTAGCAAAGTAATAAACGTGCATGATTTACATAATCATATAATACTACGAGGCATTAAAAAACCGCTTTCCCTGACCTACTCATTCTCACCCCTGATTCTAGTTTTCCAAAGGCAACTACCATTTTCACCATTTTCTTCTGAAATTTATCTCCTATTTCTACATAACCTCATTACTATCTTTTTCTTTATTTTATTTTCTATTTTAGATATTATCTTTCAATGTCCCATTGTGGAGGATAAGGATCTCAGCTTCCTTACCTATCCACCCCACAAGACACACCCACATACCACCCTTTTATTATAAATCTATATCACAACTTTTAGTTAAATTAATATCTATAGTTATTACCTCTCTTGTTTTACTTTTTGTTTTCTCTAGAATTAATAACTGTCTTGTTTTGTTTGTTTGTTTTTCCCACATATCTATCATTAACACATGTCTAAGAGTATAAAACTTCTTTTAAGAGACGATACAAGGATTGAGGAATTTTTTTCTATAGAGGAACAGAGAGTAAATGGTTCAGGCTTTGTGGGCCACGTGGTCTCTGTTGTAACTACTCATCCCTGCCATGGTAGCAGTATAAATGACTGGGCAAGGCTGTGGTCCAATAAAACTTTATTTACAAAAATAAACAGGAGGCTGGATTTGGCCTGGGCCATAGTTTCCTACCCCCTGGTCTTTCATCAGGGGATCTATAAGTTCCTTTTGTTTTCTTGAAAATATTCCTCCTTTGCATTTTGATCCTCTTGCTTCAATCTGGACTTGATGCTACCTACAACCACTACACACCCATCATGCTCATGTTCCCCCATACCTCTCACCTAGGTTGAGTCCTTTCCTTCCTCACTCTCATATCTTTCTTGCTTTACATCATCCATTAAATAGCTTGTCAAGAGAAAGTACACTGAAGGTAAAAATTTTGAGACAGTATAAGTACCTCAAATGACTGTTCTATCCCCGCATATCGTTGATATTTTTACTGGGTATAGAATTCTAGGTTGCAAATAATTTTCCTCGAGAATTTTGAACTGTATGTTTATTTTCTTTAAGAGTCTAATTTTAATTGAGAAATATGACTTCATTCTGAGTCTTTATCTTTCCTATGTGACTTGTTTATTCTTACTAGAGATCTTCGGAGTTTTCCTCTTTTTCTCCAATGTTTGGAAATTTTATGATGATTCATCTTATTGTTGTCATTGTTCTTGTTTCCATCAATGTATTGAAGACTCGATGGATTCTTTCAATACTGAAATGTATATCTATCATTTGTAGGGAATTTTTTTGGAATACTATTTTTGGATAATTATCTATAATATGATTTTCCTGGAATTCCTATTAGTAAGGACCTCTGTAATTCTTATTTTCCCTCCGCTTTTCCCATCTTTGAGCATCTTGGTTCTGTTCTTGAAGATAGTTTTCTGATCTACTTTCTAACTTCCAATCAGCACAGAAGTGACAACAGATAATGGAGTAATAGCTGGAAATATACAAAGAATCACAATTAGAGGTTGTAAATGTTTTTTTGACAGCAAAGTGCCTGGAAACTTAGGAGCCAGTTTGCACAAAGGAGGCAATAACACAGTTTGGTGTGGAAAGATGTAGGCTGCTTTGGACCCTTCCCAGGGCCTCTCCACAGCCTTGGATGACAACCTTTACACAATTAGTTTATCATATACAACTCATTTCCAAGCTGTGCAAGCCTTGACAAAATGTAAGCTTCTATGAGTTATTCTTTTCTCATCTATAAATTGGGGATAGTAAGTCTCTCTTGAGTGGTAATTTTGAATATCTAATGAGATCACATATGCTAAGGGTCTATCAAAAGCCAGGCCCTTAAAGTTTGTAATAGACCCTTAAAATTGGTAATTTCTTCCTCTCCTCTTTATTAGCATATGAAAGGGAAGTTATTTATTGGGAGTCAGTACAATGTATCAGGCAGACATTAGGCTTAAGAATCAGATAAACTGGAAAATACTTTCAACCATCTTTATTATTTCAATCATTTGTTCATTAAAAAAATAATTCGTGAACACCATCTCTGCCTCTTACTGGGTGAGTGAGCTTAGGTAAATTACTAATGTTTTTCAACTTTAGTTTACTCATCTATAAAATTGAAATAATAATACCTACAGAGCAAAGAGGTTGTGAAATGGAATAAGACACAAAACTTGCAGCAAGTTATCAGTGGTGAATATATTATTATGCTAGCTGGTCAGTTTAAGAAATGAATTAGTGAGTGGCCACTTAGCATGGATTTTTTTAAAGCTTGGTTTTCTTGCAGTATGAACTAGAATAACGATATTAAAATATTAATACGTACGCTTTGCTCTAAATATGCTTGTACTGAAGACAAAATATGTCATCTAGTCAATCTATTTGCCCAACATTATGTAGCTACTAAAACTAGGACTCTGTGAACCTTTTAAGTTCACATCTTCTATGATTGTAGAAATTTTTTTTTTTTTTTTTTTTTTGAGACAGAGTCTCACTCTGTTGCCCAGGCTAGGCTAGAGTGCTGTGGCGTCAGCCTAGCTCACAGCAACCTCCAACTCCTGGGCTCAAGCGATCCTCCTGTCTCAGCCTCCTGGGTAGCTGGGACTACAGGCATGTGCCACCATGCCCGACTAATTTTGTGTATGTATTTTTAGTTGACCAATTAATTTCTTTCTATTTTTAGGAGAGACAGGGTCTTGCTCTTGCTCAGTCTAGTTTCTAACTTCTGACCTTGAGTGATCCCCCCCCACCTTGGCCTCCCCAAGTGCTAGGATTATAGGCATGAGCCACCGCGCCTGGCCTGATTGTAGAAAATTTAAATTTATAAATCCTTGGGTCACAGCAACCAAAATAAGAAGCTATAGGTGAGGTATTTGCAAAAGCAGTATGCCAGGAAGGAGGAACCTTACCAGCTTTAATTCTGCATTTGAAAACTAGCTTATTTAACAAAGCTATTTCCCAGTTTTAGCTGTTTCCTCATGATGTGATTTACCACTGAAAAAAATTGACTTCCGAGGTCTCTGACCTATTTTAAGGCTGTCTTATGTCAGGAGGCATCTCTTTAGTGACTCTAAGAATGAGGCTGAGGGATGGGCATTGAAGTTCTGCCATATGCTGCAACATATGTACAGTTGGTATACACGCCTTGAATGGATAGCAACATAAGATATACTTTATATACAGTGTATCGTTACACATAAACCTTTCAAAAGAAGTCCAGAATATGTGTGTGCATGCATATAATTATAGGAATACATATGCATAAATGTGCATATATATGCATATATAGATACTCAGATATGTTAGTACACAACCAAGAATTGTTTTCATGGAGGCTTAAAATGTTGGAAGATGCCTGCCTTGCCAACTCTACAAATCTAATTTTGAATTAATTCATTTATTTATTCAAAAATATTTATTGAATATCTATGATGAGCCACATTGAACACAGTATTGAATGGCATCGCAGGCATTGCAAAGGAAATGATGTTTTGTAACAAAGAATGTGTCACCTTCTGTAGAAGATTTTTAGGAAAAAATGGCTGAATAGTATTTTCCAAATTCTCAGTAAGAGTCTGCTTTGGCAAATGTTAGTCCCACGGTTAAGGGTTGTTAATGAAAAACAAGCATCTATTTTCACTTACAAATTTTTATGTAACTGTAAAAGAGGAAAATACTGTCATGTGCTGCATAATGATGTTCAGTCAATGACAGACTGCATATACTATACCTTATTTTTACTGTATCTACTCTATGTTTAGGTATGTTTTGATACACACATACTTACTATTGTGTTACAATCACCTACAGTATTCAATACGGTCACATGTTGTACAGGGTGTGTAGCCTATAAGCAATATCAATAGCAGATAGCCTAGGTGTGCAGTAGGCTATACCATTGGTTTGTGTAAGTACACTCTATGGTGTTCACACAATGGAAAAATCACCTAGCAATGCATTTCCGACAGCATGTCACCATTGTTATGTGACACATGACTAGTTTAGTTATGGCTTCAAGCCATACCTTTCCAAGTAAGTATTCTTTGTGCTTAATTAAATGTTAAAGAATTAAACAGTTACACACATACGCATACACACACACATACACACACACATCCCACAATAAATATTAAGAGATGATGAAGTTGAAAAGGGATCACTGCTCCTAGAACTGACATGATATGCAAAATGGCCCTCAAGACCCTCAGGACTCACTGGGTCTGCCTTGGAGATGACAGGGACTGAACACAACACTTATCTGTTTTCCTCTCACTTACTTTTCCCTTCCCATCTACCGAGCACTTCCTTCTCCCATTGGTGCCCTTTCTTCCCCCTATTTCTTTTCTTCTGGTCTTTTGCTTGTTTGGTAATGCCTCTGTTTTATTATACTAAATATCCATTTTCCGTGTAGCACCTAAATAATCTTCAGATAAAGCACAATACAACCAATAAATGCATACAATGTTGGGGGATGGTGGCAGAGAAAGATGAGAACGTAAAGGCACTGCATTCAGAATTTGGAAAAGACCCACCTAATCCAAATGTTCAGAAATCCATGTCACCCTAATCATCATATCTACTGAAAATTTTCAACTATTGTGATAGGGCACATGTGAAAAACTCAAAGGTGGATTCTAGAAGTTTCCTTCAGTGAGATGCACTCTGTCTCATAAACATATGGAAACACATGTACATGTAACAGAATAAAAAATGAGAGCGCCTTTTCTTTGAAAAATAACAATAGTCAACTAGCAAGACAAAAAGGTATTATATATCACACATTTCAAGTAGCAAATGATTTTAATATGGCAATATTTTTAAATCAAAGAAACACTTCCAAATCTATTAGATTTTCAAAAAGTGAAGTCAAATCCAATTACTTTTCAAGTGATTTGAAGTGCTATCTTTGCTTCTCATTGACCACAACAAGATATTTATGATTAAATTGTTGTCATTCATGGTTCAAACAATGCAGTGGGTGTTTTGTTTCTCCCAATGTGTTTATATAGAGCAGATACCCCATATACATTAATTTGATCAATCTTTTTGTATAGTGAAGCCATGCAAGTGGGGTCTCAAGTCTCTTTGACATTGCCTGGTCTTCAGTTCTTCAGTTAGAATTGTCATTGGCAAGAATTAATATCTGAGGCCATAAATACAATACTTAGGACCATTTCCATGTTGTTCCTCAAGTCCAAGTATAGAGTAGAATGTCCATGCAAACCAAGTTATCTGCCAAAATATCTTCCAAATCAGTGCAACCAGTACCTTTGATTTTTATTGGGCATCAGTGTCAGTCAAAGGAGTGATGTGGTTAAGATTTTTCTCAAGCAGCATCTGACTATCTCCAGGCTGGACGACAAGAATTAACAACAGAAGCAGCGGCAGAATAATAGCTACGTTTATGGAGTAAATCTACCTGCCTGACAATGTATTCTAGGGACTGTGAAGGAGGTTCGCTGTGCACTGGTCACCAACTTGCCTGAGTCCCATGAGACAGAGCACCCACACATACAACAAGTCACATGAAGTGGATTTATTACTTTTATTAAATAAGAGGCAGCAAGAGACACAGAAGCCTAAAATTCATGACTAACTCATCTCCAAGGCTCAGGAAAGTTGCCTGGGATGGACGGAGTTTCATCAATCCATACCCCACTTGCACCACAGCTGAAGGACTTTGGAAAGCATCCCCGCCTGGGTTTTATACCCCACAGCCATGTGACTTGCTGGATTAAAGCACTGAAGGGCATCCTATCTCTATGGGGACTAGAAAGAGCCAGCTCCTCTGGCCAGTCCTTCCTTATGTCAGGATGTTGCATTCCCACGACATTCTACGGTTATTCTTGAGAACTACAAGTGAGAAAGGGGGGGCCACTGGGCCACTTTAAGGCCATCCAGGCAACTGCCCTGCATGGACATGACCTGATTTGGTGACCTGTGAATGGGATGGTATTATCACTACTTTGCTAATGAGGAGATGATAGTCCCATGGAATTAAAGAAACGTATCCAGACCATACAACCAGTAAATAGAAAGGCTGGGATTTGAACCAGGTTTATATGATTCCAATTCTATGCTATTAGACAAAAGTATATATAGTTATTTTTCCCCACCAGGCAGTTATTTCTGGCTCTTTCATTTCTGTGAACATACTAATCATTCTCCAGAAAAAACAGTTCAAAGTCCCGTATTCTCTTTTTATTCTTTCCTTCCTCCTCACCATTGTTGCCAATCCTATCTTTAAATGTTCAGTAAAGCTGCCTCTCCTTTTCTATTTCACTGTTTATTTTGCTACTGCCCCTTCAGATCTTCCTCCCTCTCACCTGGGCGCTGCAATACTGTCTGAACCCCATTTCCCCTTTTGGCAGTCAGTTCCTCCCTCACTCCATCTCAGGGGTCTTCACGCTCAGCACCACTGATAATTCTCTGTTGTGGGAGGTACAGTAGGACAAGTAGCAGTGTCCTGGACTCCACCCACCATATTCTAACTCCCTTCCCTCCCCCAGCTGTGCCTTCAAACCTTGTCAAATGTCTTTGGAGTGAGGGGACAGAGTGACTTCCAGTGGAGAACCCTCGACATGTCCTAATCTCCACCAACAGTTCACAGGCACAGATCTGATAGCATAACTACTTGGCTCAACATGCTTCAGGACAAATATTCTGCATTAATTTTTCCAATATCATCTCTTCTGTGTGAATCCTTTGCACCAGCAAAATGATCCCAATTGTTGTTATCTAAATCCATCCCGTCTGCATGCTCTTGCCCACCCTATTTCTTCTATCTGAATGCATAAGCTTACCAGTTTCTCTTCCTGAAATTCCATCCGTCTTCCAAGTTCTATCACAAAAGCTGCCTCCTCTAGTGCCTTCTGGGATACCCCAGCCAGAAGCGATGCTCTTGTTTCTATACTGCCTCCACGTGGGGTTTTTCTCCTAGAGTGCTGAACTGACAGTGACCTTCCTTGAAGTCCGTCTGTCTCTATCTTCTTCCCTACTACACTGTTAGCTCCTCAGGAACAGCAGCCATATCCCAGTTATAATTTATAATCCTTACAGTGCTTGGCTTCTACTAACAATGCAATAGATATTTGTGAATTAAGCAATACTAAAAAAAAATCTGCTGATGCCTACCCTGAGAATATGCATCTAATGTCAGGAAAATTCCTTGAGTCTTATCTACACAGCAGAAGGAAATGTAGTAAGAAGCTGCCTGTGAAGACGGTGTCCAGTTGCAGGAGTTCCTAGACCTCAAGTAAACTGGGACATGTGCCCCCAAGTTTGCCAGTGGCATCACCAAGCAATGCAAGGGACAAGAACAGCCATCATGTTGGGGCTGGAGGTTACTAAGTGGCTGAATCATAGAGAGGGTGCTAGCTGGATGGGTGGCAGAAAGCAGGTGGGCTCATGGCTAAGAATGCTCTAGAAAGCTGCTTGTCACACAAGGAGGTGACACATGGTCTCTGTTTGTGGAGGCCAGTTGTTGGCCAAGATATATCTCTTGTACAGGTGCTGCTCTGTCTCACCAAGCCAACTATGTGGATTAATGGAAATGTCTCTGGTGTAACATGAATCCTATTGGCTAAAATCTCATAAAAATCCACTCCTCAAAAATGATGAAATGTATAAGCAGTCATTCTTTGTCTCTTCCAGGCCTATGGAGTAAACATTGTGGATGGGGAGGGGGAGAGTGGAACTCTTAAAAGATTATTTAAGGTCCTAAGTACTTGGGCAGGTGACAATATAAGGACTATTATATAAAGCTTGCACACAAGGTATATGCTGTGAATCAGATGGGCTTATGCTGTAGAAAAGCATGGAAATGACAACTGGTAAACATGTGAATCCATTGACCTTTCAGAGTTTAAATAGAAAAGTGACATTTCACAATGTGCCGCACACAAGTCCACCAGATTGGCTGTAAAACCAACCCCAAACATTTCCAGTCCTTCATCCCAGAGGTCTTCATGAGCAATAACACACATCTAACATACTCCCCATCAAATGTCTACCCTGAATGTGGTTGTTGGCTCAACATGCCCTGTACCAGCCTGACAGGCAGCTATGGGATTTGTGCTCTTCAGCCTGCTCTGAGGACTGCGTATTGCAGCTTTCCTAGTCCCTCTTTACCTTGATTGTGGGTTTCAGTGGCTGCATCATTGAAATCTGCTTCCTACATGGCACGGTGGAAGGGGGAAAGTAGGTCTAATTCAGGATACTTGCATTTGAAATTGTATTTTGAAGGGATGTAATGCACACCAATAATTCCAGAACAGAACATTCCTTCTCTGAGCCAAGTTTCCAAGAAGAGAATATTGTTTATCTTCATTCTTGTCATATACTTCTCCTCCTCCTACACCCCCTATGTTCTTTTGTGATAGTTGCATTTTCTTTAAAGCACATTTTCTTATCCATATTGTGTGTTACTGGAGCTCTTTTATTTGGGATTTTTCACACATCCTTCACATCTTCTTTTCAGCTCCAGTCAATAAGCACTAAGACCTAAATGTGACTTTGCACTTCATGGCTATTCCCTTATCACATGCATTTTCTGTTGCCTCAAGGAAGACCTGTACAATTTTTGTTACTGAAATCTGAATTTTTCCCTCCCAAGCAGATGGAGGATGTGTAAATGTGTCTAAAGATTTAGAATAGCATTAAATCTGTCCGCGCCCCCCACCTTCTTACAAAGCCCTGAGAGTCAGACTATTTTTCAGGCACCCATTAAAACCAAGAGCAGAGAAAAACAGCAATAATTCCACAACCCAGAGAAAACTGCAAGAGTATGTTACCAAGCCTCCCTTGCTATACAGACCGTTGTTTGATGGGGGGAAGGCATTAATCTCCCCCTCTTTGGCAAGACAGTGTGATTTCCAAGTCACCCATGATTGAGTTACATTATTCCATTATATATAGATTGAAAGATGGGAAGCTTTTATTGTTGCCAATTGTTGAAGCCTCTTGCCAAGAGATGTGTGGGACATAATGCTACACAGGAAGCTTCAATTTACTCATCTGTTATGCTCACAATCTCATTCATGAAATGACTTGGTGGATATTAAAATGTACTTCCCAGACAAATAATTCTATCTTGGGTGGTTAGGTTCCCTGGCTCATGCATAAAGGCCTCACTAACCCTTAACAGGACATTCCTCCACGTTTATTCTATACTTCTAACACACCAAGCTACTCTATGTCCACATGATACGCCCAATCAAATTCTGTGCGTATGTCCATGTACACATACCATTCAAACACATCCCTTGCTATTTTATACTTCCAAGGTTTTGGTCATCCTAGTCTCATAGGTGTTAACATCTTTCCCTTTTCTATCCCTGTGAGTAACTCCTGTACATTCTTTCTGTTTGAGCTAATGCACTGTCTCTTACAGGAAGCTTTCTATGATTCCTTCCTAGCCCACCACCCTCTAGCTGAGTTACAGGATTCTCTGTGTATGCCATCAAAACCTAGGCATGCACAGCACCATAACATAGTGCTCACAACATTGGAGTGTCTTATTAACTTTATTTTTCTTCTACCACACTTAAGTTTCTGCAAGGCTTGATCACCATTGTTTCCAAGAAATAGTAGTTGCTCAATAAATTTTCTTAAATGGCAACTTAATTGGCAGTCGCCCAAGTCCTTTCTCCAGGAGTCCTCATCCAGCACACTGTCTCCCTCTCTTCCTGCCCAACCTCCTTCACTTTTGCAAAAGTCTGAGTTATTATCAGCAAAAAAGTCTTAGTGCTTTCCAGCTGCCTTTGGGAACTGTAGTGTCATGTGAGGTGAGAGGCAAAGAGGGGATCTTCAGAAAACCTAAAGGCAGCAGAAGTACATGCTCTGGCAGGAACAGCAGTGGTCCTAGCTATCTCCAAGTGGACACAAGAGTCTCTGCAGAGACAACTCAGGGGACATTTGGTATCATGTACCTGTTAACCACCAAAGAAGAGTCAGGTCCTGTCGCTGGATGGCTCTATCAGGAATAACAGCAATTCCACAGACTTTGCTTTAACTCAGGAAAGTTTACCAACACTTATTTACTCAATTATTTTCTAATTCAACGTGTGAAATAAAGATGTCCCACGTGCCGTCTATTCCATGGAACTTTTGCTTATCACAGTAATCTCTTCCTTCTCAGAAATTTTATAGTTCTTAGTGGTTTTGTCACTAAATAATCAATTTTTTTTCCAGGTTTCCATGGTACTTTAGTTGCCACTCCCTTCTAGTATTTAACTACTACTTCTTTATAGCACTCAACGAGAGTAGACAGTCATAGAATCTCGACCCTGGACAGAACCCTTGAGCACATCTAGTTTATCACGCCCATTATACACCTAAGGAAACTGGCGTTCAAAGAAGTAACGTGTCTTGCTCAGGCACTCACGTCAGAGCCAGAGCAGGAATGAGAATCTATATAACCTAATTTCAAGTTCACTATTCTCACTGGTTTATTATACTGCCTCTTATTTAAATTCTGTCATGCTTATATTGAAACATGCCTTATCTTCTCCTTGAAGACTTGATATCTGTCTGATTTACTTTTGTATGAGTTCAGGTCTGGCCAGGAAAAAAAGAGGGCGCATTAAAATTCGGTAATTTATACGGAATTTTATAAAGAGCCTACTTGCAAAACCGTGGCAGGGTTTATGTTTTCCTTAAGTAAGGCAAGATAGTGCAGTACTCTTGGCAATTGTGGGAGCCATCGCTGGGCTTGAAAGGGCAGGGCAGTAGGACTTACTGGAAGCTCAGGAGGGCAGCTCTGGGAGTAAACAGCCCATCTATCAGGGCTCAGCAAGAAGGGAGCCAGGAGAATAAGTACTGCAATTTCATTCTCTTACTACCTCTATCTTCTGCCAGCATCTCCCATTGGCTAAACTTAATGGAAACCAGAAGGCAAGGGCTCCTAGACGGATATAATGAAGTAGGAGAGAAGTAGATAATGGAGCCGGGGAAAAACAGAAGATACCCAAGAGAAATGCTTAGAACCCTGCCTTGCACAGAGGAGAGGCCCAAGAAATATTTTCTTAAAAAATAAATCAATGTATTTAATGACAAAAAGTTTCATATCATTATGTTTTGGGTGTGATGTCTTGACTATCTAACTCAATTATAAACCCACTGAGGTTTTCCTCACACTGCATAAGGCAATGCTGTGCCCAGAGTAAGCACTAAATAAATATTTGGGGAAAGAAAGATTAGCCCAGACAAACAAAAAGTAAAATCATTTTTTTTTTCCTGGGTAAAAATTAGGCAGCCTCTTTACAAACATGCATGAAAGCCAAGGTCAGCTAGTGAAATAGATTCAACATTTCCAGACACTCTCAGACATGAAACTCATCTGTTACTTAATAGTCATCAGGATTTTTCTACAGGCCATTTTTGCTGACTATGGTCTCTAAGTTCTCTTCATTTACCCTAGAAAGCATGAGGCGCAGAGGAGGCCTCAAACTACATTTATTGCCTGATTAGATGGAAGTACTTTTAAGTTATAAGACTGGTTTACTGTGCAATTGGTTTCATTGTTCTTTAATTCCACTAAGTATTAAATATATCTAGGTGTTTAATGTGACTACCACATATACATACATACACTAGGGTGCTTGCTTGGGTAACAGCTTTTTAAGAAATCTCATATATATAGGCAGAAAATACTGATTAATAATATTCTTTTCTGGGAGAATAAATATTTGTAGAGAATTCAGAGGCTACTTGAGTACATCTTTCTGCTTAAAGAGTTTTCTAATTCACATAAAACATTATCTGCCTTGTTCCATTTCTCTTCCCACTAAGTATATGTCCAAGAGTTAACCATGATGAGAGATGACCAAGGCAGTTCACGGCCACATAGTTTTCCAGCAGCCTGAGGAGAACACAGGAGTCAAGTCTGGTTCATTGCTTAGCTGTGTGATAGTTCTTCTGGAATGCAAATGCCTATCTTGAGTTCACGGTATTCTTTTCTTATTAGCCAACTAATAAAGAACAGAGAAGATTTTAGAGAGTACAAGTACACCTGAAGTCATCTCCTACATAATGATCAGAGGCAAAAGCGAGAGGCTTTGTATACACATCTCATTAAAAGAGACATCCCCAGAGCCCTTACATTAACATGGCAGGCTTCCCAAGACCTTCTATCCTGCTCTTCTGTCCTTGAAAAATAGATACAATTCTCACTGTAGCCAGTGGGATTTATCCAAGCTTCTCCAAGGATGGAATCCAACCTCCATGTTCTAAGAGTCAGGAAAACTATAAAGGAATAAATTCAGCCTTTATAAGCTTTAGGAGTGCTCTCTTTCCACCAATGATACACCCATGTCCTCACCTTTCTCTTTTCCTCCCTGTTGACACCTGCTCTCAGAAAGGCTAACCTGAGCTGAGATATAAATGAACGAATAAGAATTAATATGTGTGGCTGCTTAGGACAAGAAAAAGAACAATGTACATAAGAGAGAGGCAAGATGCTATTCAATGTAAGCAACAGTTTCTGAGAGTGGAGCAGGTTGACTCAGTTTTGTATCTTTTGTCCACTGTCCAGGGCTTGGCTGTTTCTGTCAGGATTTGTCAGGAAAAGGAAAACCACAGTAGATCTTCTGAGCAACGATGAATTTAATACTGGGAGTTAGAAGCTTACACAACCAATTGGGAGGATTAGTTAGCTAAGGTCGAGGAGGCATCTGCTGGCTTTAAGGAAGTCTAGACGTACCAGAAACACAGGGAAGTGACCCAAAAATCTCAGCTGCTCGTGACACAAAAGTGGATGTCCCTCAGGAGCCCATTGGTGAAAGCTGGTGTCCCTCTACATCGGCCGGGCTCAGGCACTCTCCTGTAGCGGCTGCCACGGAATGGTGCCTTCTTCCCCTGCCTTCCAGAGCTCACAGAAGTGCTCTCAGTGCACGAGTCTAAACAGAATAAAGAGGGTAGGTTTGTGACTGAGAGGCAGAGACAATATCTCCCATACCAGCAGAGAAGAGGGATGCAAAAAATATTGGCTAAATGGATGAATGAATCATTGAGAATGGAGGGATGGGTGACGGAGACTTTCTCACACAACAGGGCCGTGCTTTCCAGGCACTGGAACACTGGAGTGAAATATCAGGCAAGGATTACACTCGGAGACTGGCAAGGCCCTTTTGCCCTCTCAGGTCTGTGGTTTGCGTGCGTGAATCGATCCGTACTCTACCAGGCACAGAGCTCTCTTTTGCTTATTTCAGATCACTGCATCTCTAGCTTTAGAATTTTAGTCATTTTCCAATCTGTAAACAGTGGTGATAACTTTTGAGGAGGCAAGATGGAGTCCTTCCAGAATCCCTAAACCTCACCATGGAGGCTCTTGCCTCATTCTCCCTGTTAATTAAAAATGCCCAAGTAATAGAGTAGGACATGTATGTGTGTGCAGCACACCACATGTGCACACACGCACACACACACACACAAATGTCTTTCTTCATACTTTGTTCAGAGATAAATTATAATTTATAGTTATCTAAGAAATGTTCATCTCACATTAGGCGCAATGTTACCTTTATTAGATAAAATTATCTACCATGGTTAATAAACCAGTATGGATACAGTATAATGGAAGGAGTGGGGTCTCAGCTGCTGGAGGTATGGCTCTCAAATACGAATTGCTACCATGATATCCTTAGTGAGACTACATGTCTTTCCACCTCTTAGATCCTCAGTCTCTTAGTTTGAAAACCGAGGGCTTCGAAATGTATAATCTCACCACTTCAAGGCCTGGAGAGCTCTGGTTTTATAATTTAATTGTCACCTGTATCAAAAATATGATGACTATTAGTCATGAGTGAGGTTATGACCTCTTTTGAGTTTTGTTTGCATGACCCCATAATTCTTCTCTGACTACTCACTCTACCGTGTTGGGATTTGTGATTAGATCATACCCTAAGGTTGCCCAAGGTGCCTTAAATCCTTTGGCAATATTCTTGGCCCCTAAAGCTTTCTTGATAGGAAAATGTATTGCTTTCTCACTAAAGAGACCTTATTGAAAGGTCACAAATTTCTATCTGCACCCCACCTCTCATCACTGGGATTGGGGCAACATCAGGTGTTATTAGAATGGCATTGATGCAATGTTTGGCCAAAGATCAACAGTATATGAATATTGCCTTGGCTCAGGGCTTTCTCCTATCAACAAGTTCTCTGTGAGGGAAATATGTGCACAATGAAGTAAAGCAAAGTAGCAATTTATTATTTAACCCTTTGCACTCGCTTGCCTTTTTTCTCGATTCCTTTATTCTACTCGGGATTTAATTTTTTAAATGCCCCAGATTTTACAAAGCACGGCAGTAGAATAAAAAACTGGAGTTTATTTTCATACAAACTTATTTATTTGAATATTTTTAATATTTCAAAGTATTGATACATTCAAAGAGTAATTTAAATCTCTATAATTTTTGCTAACCGCGTCGAGTCACACTCGACATCCGAGTGCAAAGGGTTAAAAGGGTGCTTTGAGCCCAGACACCAGTGAGTTGGACCACGTGGAAGGTTCCTGTTACTGAAGTTAAATAGGCCCAAGTAGACTCGAAACAAAGCACACCTAGAGGACTGTTTCATCTCTTTCACCTCTAGTGTGTAACCCCTGGTCTCAGATCCTACCATGATGTCCAATCAAAAATTCACCTGCCAGAGCCTGAGAAACAATAACTAAAGTGAGAAGAAGAGAAGGATGCAAGGTTTCCTCCTGGGTCAGGCTGGCCCAGATTGTAAACTGGGCAGTAAGTTCTAGTCCTGGAGGAGGAGATGGTGCCCAAGGAAGAAGATAGAGGATGTCTGAGATTGCTTCCGCCAAAGACTCTGGGAAGGAAAAGACAGATGCTTTGCCTTCATGTGCTGAACCTTTAATCACTTTCACAGTTCCTAGAAAACTGCAGCCCAAGGCCAACGACTTAATCTGTGGGCTCCATTGCAAAACGAATGTGTAGGGCCCCAGCCACAGGTGGGAAAGTCAAGTTTCATTACCAAGGCCTGTTGCTCCAACCCGTGACAGATAGGCAACCCCCAAGGATACCTGGATCTCTCAGTACCTGGATCCCTGGGTGCAGAGCAGCACGGGCAGGGAGCAGGCAGCAGACAACCCATCTCGGG
The DNA here is from genome assembly GCF_040939455.1 of Microcebus murinus. Lineage (NCBI taxonomy): Eukaryota > Metazoa > Chordata > Mammalia > Primates > Cheirogaleidae > Microcebus > Microcebus murinus. Next base: position 17,124,076 of record NC_134115.1, read on the forward strand.
GAGGCAGGGAAGAAGGGGAGGTGAGAGTGTGTATAAGGCAAGGCTCCGATCTCGGGTGCATGAGCCATTGCTCCACCAGACTTCCCCTACACAACGTAATTTCAATGATAAAATTGTTAAGAACTTCAAGACAGCAATGGCAGAGAATTAAAACCAAAGCAAGGGGCCTCATGAGTGAGGAGCTCTGTGTGATTGCATTGGTGTGTGCCCATGAAGCTGGCCCTGCTGCAGCCCTTGTCAGGGCAACACTCCTTCCCTCTTGAGAGGTGAAATGAATCTGCCAAGGTATGAATAAAAGGATGATCTCAGAAACCTAACTCTGTAGGTCAACAATGGGATGGGCTAGAGTGCTCTGAGCAGGCAAATTCCACCAGCCTGGCACTCTTACATGCTTCTCCCAGTGTAACCCTGCTTTTGATTCTTGTTGGCAAGTCCCATCTACTCGGGGAAGGTTCTGCAGTGCAACAAAAGTTGCTTGGACTTTGGAGCCAGGAAGGGCTGAGTTCAAATATTACCCTAGTTTAACGGGGTACAAACTATTTGAGTTCTTCGAGCTTCTGCTTCTTCATAAGCCCAGTGCAGATAATAATACTTCCTCGAGAGTTTATAGTGAAGTGCCCAACACAGAGTCCGGTGGCGCGGTTATCTCAGCTGCTTTGGGCGACAGCAACCTCCGCTAGCAGGGATTTTGCCCACAGGCTTTCAGCATCATTCCCTGCAGCTGATGCCTCCCATCAGTGTCTATTCCGATCTAAATGGCTCTCCAGGGCTTCGGCAGCTCCCCCATCAGTGGGGCCCAGCCACGCCTAGCACCTTTCCTGCCTGTGGCTTCTCCCGCGGCCCCCATGCCTCCTGCTTCCCTGGAGAGCTCTCGGCAGATGGGAAATTATTTTCACAGCAGCCCTTTCGTTCCTGCTGAGCCCTGACAGAGCAGTGACAAGGTGGCATCACTCTTCAGGGAACCAGTGAGAAGGCCCAGAGTGACAGCAAGCGGGAAGGGAGTGTCTGTCTCCTTAGTCTCACTGGGCTGGGCTTTGGGCAGGACCTGGATCTCCCGAGTCTCATGGAATTTCCAGTCTCTGCAAGGCTCTTCTCCCAGAGTAGAATTGTCAGTTGCGCCCTTCTGATAGTGCCTGAACTTTGGATTTCTGGGGATGAGGATGTGGGAAAAGTCCCTCTTTGCATAAACCCCCAAAGATTCAGGAACACCTGTGCAAGAATGGGAGAACAGGCTGTTATCCTGTCCTTTCCCGAGACAGATTTGCCAACTGGGACTTAACAGCGCTCCTGGGTTATATTCTTGAGTGTATGCATATATTTTTTTTCTTCACTTATCTCATCTTTACAGTCATATTTCAAACCCCTGGGAGTCTGGAGGACCACTGCGCCCACAGCCTTCAGAGTATACCCTTGCACTGGTAGGAGCGCAGTGAATGCTTGTGGATCTAGTTCGTGCAGACCAAGGCAGAGAAGTGCACTCTGTCCAAGGGACAGTGTGACTGCAAAGTAACTGTCACACTCCTTGTGTTTAAAAGAGGGTCCACCTTTAAGGATTTGCCATTGGGCATTTGGACATGGTCATTTTATACCAGAGATTCTCATTAGTGTTCGTAGGAATCACTTGGGGTTCCTATTAAAATGTAGCTCTCCACAGTAATTCTGGGGTAGGGCCTGAGAGTCTGCTTTTCTAAGAAGCTCCCAGGTGATGCCAGCGCTGGTAGTCTGAGGATCACCATTTGAGGAGCGAGGATTTAGACAGTGCCCATTTTACAGAAGAAAAAACAGAGGCACTAAGGTGTCACGCACAAGGGAAAGGCCTTACTTCTAACTCCTAAGCTCTCACTGTGCTTGCTCAGCTGCTGAGTCCTGTAGATGAGGTTTTTGGCCTCTTTCTCTTCTCACTTCTTAACTCAGGCTCTAACTGTTTTCTTTGGCTCTCCAAACCCCACTTTGGAGCTAGAGATTTAGGGCCGAAAGTCAACATTTTCATGATAGTCCCTCTGGAGCTCCACCAGAGTTCGGAGGAAGGTTAAATTTGCTCTGGCTGGGCTGCTGACAATCACTTTTGGGTGCCCAAACTCCCAGATTCAAAGATGGAAAAATGATATCTCCCTGAGGAAGTGCTTTCATTGAGTCCATGAATAAGAGAGCACGTAGTTTGCTGCGTCTAATTCCAGCTTCTCTCCCCCCATGTGGCGTGCCTGCTAGGCAGTGGTGCTCATGGCTGGGTGACATCAGAAATGTGGCAGGAATTAAACAAGAATTGGAACTTGGGTAAAAGTGCAGTGCTATCTAAAGCAGCATAAATGGCTACACTGAGCTGTCCTTCTTTTGATATTATCTAGTACTTGAAAATTATGAGATTATTTGTTGCAGAAAGAAACATAAAGTCCCCCTCTATCCTTTCTCCTTCTCCTACACCCATTAAAAAAAAACAGTTATTTACAAGAGGATACTTGGCTTTAAAGTTTTCTTATAATGTTCATTGCATGCAAACACCACACATAGCAATAATGCAGGTGATGTTACCTAACAAGGCAATGCCATTGAAGGTATTTCCCTGGGATTACTTTAATAAAAGTCTGGGACATTATTCTTTCAGTTGCTGGAGGACATTTCCCTTCCATCAGGAGCAACAATTATTGGCCCAGCATGTTCTATTGAGTCTGTGGAGATTTTACCTGGAGGGAGCCCCAGGGAAGAGCACCTTTGCAAAAGTACCTCTGAAGCAATTTTCAAATATGCAATGATTCAATACTACATTTAAAATAGAGTCATTCCAAATAGTCTATGTAAATAAACTTAGATATAAGAAATTTTATTGCTTAATTATCCCACCATTTAACTCAGGGCTTTTAAATCCAATCCATACTATAGCCCCAATTGAGTAAGATACAGCAAAAACATAGAAGAAAGTTAGATTTCTTCATTTATGTTTAAAATGTATTCTCCTTTTTACCATAATACACAATATGATGTCTGATTCTTATATTCATTCCTAAGTGGTTAAGATTATTTGCTTTCTCTCTCTTCTTAGCTCATTTACCAGCTGATTTTTACCAATATGACCACAAGAGAGCTTCCTTTTCTGCATGGAAGAAATCTTTAAAAAAATAAATAAAAGTAGGACGTACATTTTCACAGCACCCTAACAGGTACTTTGGGGTTCATCCATCTTGCCTAGTTCAGACGCTTTGTTTGAGTGGTGGTCTTTTTACAACAATAATTTCTAATCAATGTACACTTTACTGGAACAGAAAAAAAAATTTACATTGACTGGACAACCACAAAAAGAATTATATGGTGTTTTTGCTACCTGTGAGTAAATAAATATGCTTTTGGCATTCCTGGATATCTGATCCATTAAGTGAGCCAACACAACCATTCATCCTGCTTATTTTACAGTTTAAATAAATTCTAGGAACCTATTACAGCACTCAAGGGTGAGTGCTTCTGTGGCTTAAGCTTCAGGAAATATTATTGTGTAACATGAAGTGCAGCAAATGAGACGTCAGGAGACAGGGGGGTTCCTCTCTGCCTCTGCCACAGACAAATGGTGTGACCCTATGCAAGTCCCTTGGCCTTTCTCAACTTTAGCTTTCTCATCTGCAAAGAAAGAAATTCCATTCATTCATTCACTCAGCAAATATGTCTCGAACTCCCATTGCACCAAGCGCATTCATATCCTGGAGACACTTTCGTGAACAGAAAATGCGAGGACCCCGCTTCATGTTGCTCTAGAGATTCTATGCTCCAGAACCTATAGTCTAGATCGTCTGTAAAACGTTCCCAGAGCAGAGGCTCAATGTTTCATCATCCCCAGAGCCTTGTCAGGAGGTGAGAACTTGTGCCAGCAATTAAAGGTAGCCAGAGATCTGGGAGTTTTTGCAGTTTTGTTTTTGTTGCCTTTTTCTTGCTTTTGCAGTTGACAGAGCACAGGAATTTCCACACAAAGGAACTGAGCAAGAAACCAAAAGGCAGTAAAAGTCTCTTCTTTTCTGTATCTCTGATGACCCATTTCCCATCATAATGCCTTTCTACATCCCTAACTCACTAACGTAGGACTCATAGGTCCTTTGGACATTGTTATCCTAAAGCCTTGCCTCTTCTATACTGGATGATGGGTAAAGAAGGATTACTGTTTAGCACTCGTAAAGGAGGGGGCACTGCTTCAAGATGAGACAAAGGAGCGTCAAGAAAAAGTTTCCAATGTCACAGGCAGTCTTCTTTCATGCAGACGGCCCTATTTCTCCTTCATACCAGTCAGCATAACAAAATAAACTTGATTTTGCATTAAAAAAAATGAAACAGCACATGGAAATAATTTTGGTACCTCAAACTTGTGCCAACATGCTTTGGAAAGTAAAAGATCCCATTTCAATTCAATCCAATAATTATTCTTTACAATTTGTTGTGCCAGGCAACATGCTCAGGGCTCATATGCAAAAAAAAAAAAAAAAAAAAAAAAAAAAAAAAAGAAGAAGAAGAAGAAAGAAAGAAAGAAATCGACCAAAGTCCCTCCCCTTGTAAGTTCTCTAACTGGTGGCGGAAAGACGCGGATGAAGTCATAAGGTAACATCTGAAAGTAGAAAAACGTAAAAGGTGCCGTGATAAAAGAAGAGGCAAAGTGATTCGTCCTGAGAGAGTCAGAGAATGTATGACAGTTAAATTTACTTTTGAAATGGGGGCCCGTGTCATGGCCCGGGTGGCTGACGGGGTGGGTGACACTGCAGGGACATCAGTGCAGGGCCTGGCCGTGCCTGGCCACCCTCAGGCAAAAGCTCGGGGAGAGGCAGAGATCACCGTGGGAGTCCAAAGCTCCTCTGCCCATCGCTGCCAGCCCACACAAAACTCTGAACCCTGCGCCCCGACGACACCATCTCCACCAGGAAGAAGCAGCAGAAATCTGAAAGATAGAATTTACCTCAACGTGTCTGAATAAAATAGGAGACACTACTTAAACCAGAAGAGAAACCGAAATACATCAGTTATGAACTGAAGCACTCCAGGAGCCCGGTGTACCTTCTCCGGGCGAGGGGAGAGTTTGTGAGGAAAACAGGATCGCTTATAGAAAATAAAGAAGCCAAACATTCCCTATATATGTGAATTACACGTTTTACATTTTAAAACCTGCTGTATCTCCTGCCACATCTTAAAGGCACTAAAATTCAACATGCCCAAAGTGGAAATCATGGAAATTTCCCATCCACTGACGTGGGTCTTTTCCATTATTTTCCATACCAGTGGCACCACCATCCACCCAGATCAAAATCCAAAACTCTATTTGCTTTGCCTTTTTTTTATTAGCTCATCACCAAGTGATGCTGAGTCTATTTACTAAATATCTCTTGAATCTTCCCTTTTCTCTTTCTCTGGTACCACCTTATTTTCTCACTGGCACTTGTCTCTCTTTCCTATTCTATACAGCTAGAGATAGCATTGGAAACGCAGATGTGGTCAGATAACCACCCACCACCATGTGACCCCTTCCCATCTGCCCCTGTGGTCTGTTTCAGGCCTCCTTTCCCACCACTGCTTCCTACCTTGGCCCCGGCACTCACACTTCCTTCTTTCTGTCTGCTGGGCTCTGCTCCTCATGCTACATTCAAGGTCCCCCTGTGGAACTTCCTCCCCACTCTACCTCTTGACCCTGGTTCGTTGTTTCCCTTCCTTGAGAGCAGAGCAGCCTTCCTGATCTCCAGGCCAGGTCAGATCCCCTGCTGTATGCACCTGTGATATGATATGCCGCACCTTTGACAGCACTCGTTACAACCTATAATCATGTCATGCGTCCCCACTGGGATGGGCAGGGGCTACTGGCAAAGAGTCTCTCCTTGACCAAACTCTAGTCAGACTCTTCCCAACCAGGCCCCAACTGTTATGTCTCCATATCCATCTCTGCATCGTTCAATTATAGCAAAAGTCCCGCTAAGTCAGCTCAACCAGAACCCCCGTCCTTGATATCTGATTATCCTCCAAGTCTGATCAGGGTCCTCATCCTCTGCCTCCTGCAGGCGATGTCTGCTCACCCTGGCCTGCCCTCAGCAAGAATCCTGTAAGTTCAGTTTAGGAAGAATCCTCCCTTATCCCTGATGTTCCTTCTTAGCAATTTTCTATCCACTGGCCCCCACACTTGCTATAAATTCCCTTTTATTCTTATTGTATTTGGACGTGAACCCAATCTTCTTCTCTTACTGCAAAACCCCACTGCAGTGGTCTCTCTACACCTATCTTGGTGGTCCTAAACACGGTCTTTAAAAAGTGTCTTGAATATATTTTTTCTTTAACGCTACATCTGACTTTGCATCCCTGCACGTGACTAGGGATCACAGATGCACCCCTGGCCCGTGGCAGGCTCTCCAATAAAAAATGAATGGATGCTCTGCTTTCTTTCTAGCAGATGGACATTTTCTGAGGTTATCATTTTCACCTGTCTGGTATGAGATTGGTTTTGGAAAACCCTAGCTAGATACCATTTCTTTTCCTATACGATTTACTTTTTAAGATAAATAAGGGATCACAGTAGAAAACAAACAACAACAACAAAAATCATGAATAGACGATTGTCTATTTCCATAAAGCCCAGAAGCTAACTTTGAAAAAGCTGGCTTTCCTTTGTTAATAACTTAACAATAAAAGATACAATAAGTTTGAAAGGAATTTATGGCTGTCTGCAAAATTGTCGAGGAGGCTGATTGAGGTTGAAATTAGAGCAGAAGAGTTTTAAATCTAACTCCCCCACACCGAGGTAACGTTTCTCTCCTTCTTTCAACCCTATTTTAATTGCTTTCTTCTAAAGTTTCAGTAATTTTCTCTTGTGTTAGTTACCCAGCTCTTGTACTAAACACTGAAATAAGTATAATACTTATTCTTACCTTGGTGAGTGATGTTCAGACAATTTTTTCCAGTTCTAAACATTAAGTTTTAGCTTGGTGAGGGAGAACTGCATAGTTGGGTAACTCCAGTACCACCAACAATGGTAGCTAGCTGGGAGCTTACGTTTCTGTTTTTACCAAACCCTGAATTAGATTTGTATAAGTAAGTTATATTCTCAACTTTCGTTTTTATGTTGGTATAGATTTGCAGGCATATAATTACTGGAGGCTTGAATCCTGGTCTCACCCATACAGGACTTAATTTCAAATGACGGGAGGCAATAACAGCATTATTTCAATTGCACACACCTCATTTACTTTATTTCTGGTAAGAAAATGCGTTCCATGCTCCAGCAATGGGACACCAAGATGGAGGAGCCCTGTACGTCTCATTGATCTCCTTGAGGTTAGCTCTTCTAGCTGTAGCCATAACAGGAGCTAAGCAAGTGAACTACCCCTGGCTTTATTCTCTGCAACCACTTTACGTCTTTGCAACTCTCCACCTCCAATGAACTGCTGTCCCTACAGAGGACATTCTCTGGGAGCTTTAGATTAAGACCACGTAGACAGAAGTAGAGGCCCCAAGGCCCCTGATTGAATGTTTATGTGTAGAAATACCTGCGCCCTGAATTCAAAAACAGGCAAGCCCATGAACAGGCCACAGGATTCTTTAGAACGGTGGACTTTCTTAAAATCGATTTCATCACTTTCAATGCCAAGTGATGTGGAATATTCAGAGAATTCTAGCAGCAACAGCTTATCATGGCCATTGATATGCATTCCCTCACAAGGAGCTCATCTTCCTTAAGTTCCTTCAGACAGCGAAGTAGAAATATCAAAGTATCTTGCTTTACTCACCAAAAGTTTTGTAATTATGACTAAGCTTAAGTCAGCTTGCTTTAACAAAGCCATGGCTAAAAGATGACATGCAAAGACTGAGAATCACTTACTTGGGCAGCTTTACAGAAGGAAGACTTCAAAGTTATGCTAATTAGAGGTATTATAGCCTCAAGATAAAAGCCTTCTAATGAGTGAATTTTATAGACCTAGAGCACTTCAATGTGGAGTCATTCCTCACTTAGGCTGCACACTTGGGGATGCATATGTTTTTGTTTCGACACCAGCACCTCTTTTACACCTTTTTATAACACGGAATTTGTCCTGACTATCAATCAGTGCTCTTTTACCAGAAAAAAAAGTAAAAATGGGAGAGAAAGGAATTAGTAAATTTAGACATAGTATTCCCTTTCAGAAAACAGAAAAAAGACAAAGGCAAACAGCCCAAGGAAAGAAAATCATAACTGGTAAAAGTTATCTTCTCTTTCCCTCATTCAAGCATTTGCTAATATGCTATTATGTAAAAGATAGCATAGGTAACAATATGAGCTACCTGTTCCTCAAGAAGTATCACAGGTTCAAGTCATCAGGATGAAGCAGGTATGGGCCCGTGCTGTATTGGAAGAGCCCAAGAAGAGGTACTTGGAACAAAAACAAACCCAGGAAGTGTGAGTTGGAGGGGTCAGGGCTGAGGAAGTGGAAGCCACCCCTGCCCCATTCCACCTCACCCCCCACCTCCACCCCATGGAGCCTGGAGGAGAGCTCACCAAACAGAAGTGTGAAAGGAAAAAATACTTCTCCAGCTACAACCTAAAAATGCTGGAAGGACAGCAAGGAAGCAAGAACCAGAGAAATGTGGAGCTAGACTGACATTGTTCAAGGGAAACCTGTTTCCAGATGGTATCAAGAAAATTTTAAATATCATAAGACCAAAATGAAAAAAAAAAAACCTGCTTTCAGATATGCATCTCAGACCACATGTTGAATTGGATGAAAATAGAAACCTGTGCCCTTTTTCTTTAAGCTTGTTCCAGGTTATGGCACAGAATTGGGGCTGGGAGAGAGACCAGGGACCTGAACAAGAGGCAGCTCCTCTGGCATGTGGCTATAAGATCATTCTGGGTTTCATTCTCAACTCTTAACTTATTTGAGGAATTCTGACACTATAAGTTTCCAAGGGTGATAAAAATAGCCTGCTGAAAAGGTAGCATATGGGGAAAGAATTTTGATTATGCTTTTTTCAAATATGAAAGTGCTTCAGCTGCAACATTCTGGACTTTTGAAAATTTACTTGATTCTTGTAATGTCATGAAAAAGGAAACTGCAACAGATGAAGCAAGACAAGTGTTAGCCTTGTTTGAGCACTTAAAGATCAAGGTATTCTAAAAAGAAGGTTGGATTAATTCTAAAAATGCAAGAGAGAGAGCAGGAGATGAACAGGAAAATGGTTTTTAAGGTATATTTAGGATGTATGCATCTATAAGCATGCTCTTACCTGTGTATTTTGTGGTGGTGTTATTTTTCGAGTTCATGAAGTCTTAGCTGTTTTTGAGTATTACTCTGAGGTTATAAAGACATTTTCAACTGTTCTCACTCTAGGGAGGAATTGGCATGGTCAGGGAGGATTAGAGGCAGGAGAGTGACAGGAAGTGTAGGTAGAGTCTAAGAGAAATGACCACAACAGTTCACACCATGCTTTGAGTTTAATCTGGGTCTTAAGTTAAAGCTCACCTCAAAAAGCAAAGACTTACTGAAGACAGAAAATAATTTAATTGAAGGACAAATGTACATGAGATTCACATGCTAACTACACTTTCCCACCTTTAGGAGTCTGTATATAGAGGAAAGCATTTTGGGAAGAAGATGCAATCATTTATTCTCTTACATGATACCTGCCCTCAAGGAGGTTGCATTCTAGTATGAAGACAGCCAGGAATGAAACAAATCTAAGAGAATATGGGGATGATGATGATAATGATGAGGAGGAGAAGGATGAGGGTAGGGATGATAAGATACCTTGGAGCATAGGGGAGGGATTCTCTATGTCACCTGGGGAAGGCACAAAAGACTTTGCAAAGCAGGTGTCATTTGAGTTGCACAAAAGGAAGGCACAAAAGACTTTGCAAAGCAGGTGTCATTTGAGTTCCATTAAGAAAGAAGAGTAGGTGTTTCCCAGTTGAGCAAGGTGATAAGAGGTTCATTCCAGGCAAAAGATATAGAACAAGCAAATACATGGAGTTCTGTGAGGGCACAGAATATTTAGAGAATTACAAATTCTTAAATACAGGAAGTTAGGGGGATGCATACAATGACAAGAGATGCAGGTGAACAGATAGGTGGAGCCCAGATTACCAGAACGATGTTACAGAGTTTAGGTTTTATGCTATAGGTGATAGAAAGATATGAGAAGTTTTTTAGGAGGACAATGACATGTCCAAATTTTCAGTTTTGGAATATTTTTAGGAATGAGTTTGTCAAAGCCAATAGTTTTCTCATCATATTGATTAGTCAGAATAAGATTTATTTCTCTTATTTGAGCCTTTGAGCTTGCCTTCAATATATTAAATGTTTCAGGCTTTTCTTAGAATTCCCTGCATGCAACTGAATGATTTCCTGACCTCTAATCTTATCCTCTAGAAAATTTCTAGCCCTACTCTCCTTAGGTAAATAAATGTAAATAGACATTGATCTCCAGAGGAATAGAAAACTAACCACTAGAGGAAAAAAAAAAAAAAAAAAAAAAACCAGATTCATTTTTATATTCTTACCTGCTGGTAAAAAGGGATTACTCATGGGATATTTTATTTATTTACTTTTTTGGCACTGTTAGAAGTGCTCAGGGTGTCAGTGCACTAACTCTAGGAGATTTAGTCTAGATCTTTCTTAATGAGGAGGAGGGAAGGAAACGACTGCATCATTTGTCAAGAACAACTCATCTTTATAAAAATCATTGTACCGGCAAATCCCCAGAATGTGTTGTTGGGGCATAAAGTTGCCAAAACCGGGCAAGAAGAAGGAGGTTAAATTAAGAATGCCAGCGATTCTTGAACGAGCTTTTCGGGTCAAGGAGACTCCCAGGATCAAGACTAGTATTCCTGAAACCCTGAGAAGTACCGCAGCCCTGCCCTGTGTTTTTCAACCACCAGTTATGCTGTAGAACTGTAGCTGCCCTGCCCATGACTTTTCAGAGTGGGAAGCAAAGTGATTTGAGGATTACAAAAGAAAGCCACTTTACTCCTGAGAGGAGAAAATCAAGTGTGACAGCCAGATATAAGTATTCTTAGAAATAGGCTCACATGATTTTGTGTAGAAGTTATGAAGAGCTGTTAGTGAAGTCTAGTGTTTCTCAATCTCTCTGGGTTAGATGTAAAAACTTTCTCACCCCTAGGATGAGTCAAAATCTACCTATATTACACCTGGGTTAATTTGGAATTGTGCATCTTGTTCCAGAGAGATGTAAGATTGCCGTTGTCTTTACAGTCTTAATGGCTCTTGAGCTTTGGAGTTAGGTCCAAAAGTGGCAAAGTGAAAAAAATCATCAGTCTAGGGATCAGAAAACCAATTTCAGTCCTGGTTATGCCACCCATAAGTGGTCTTGTGGGGCCACTGGGTCTCAATTGAACCTCACGGCTTTGATTTTTAAAATTGGGACATTATTCGCCACTCCTGCTAGATTGCTTCTGCTAGACGATGCTGCGTGAATGCGGGACATTGTGTAAGCACCAAACTAATGTTTTAATAGAGCTATATAAACATACGCATTGGTACTAGTGAGAGTAACGAGAGCCCTGTTAGGATGCTATCTGTTTAGGAGAAGACATGAGGTCACAAAGTGATATTTTCATCTTTGAGGGCCTGGGTGAATGGTAGAAGGGATGAGAAATCGGCAGGTTTGAATTTTTCTCTTAAGAATTGAGATTTTGGCAGGAGACAGGTGTCAGGCTTTCCAACTTAATAAAAGTACAACTTTGATATGGTTATAAAAGCTATAGACTGGCCTTGAATTTTAATGATTCACAAAAGCAGACTAAAGTTACTTCCGCTAAGAGGCCTGAGGTCTGAAGCCCCACATCAGATTGAGCACTGCTTTCTTCTGTCTGGTGGGCAGCATCCGGTTGGCCCAGGTGGCACCAATCCTAAGTGTTCCCTAATGTGTAGAGCCAGAACATCGGCATGATGACATCAGACTGTGTGAGAAGGTCCATGCAGGTTGTTCAGGGAGAGCAGCCACGCAATTTAGGATCCATTAAATTTACCACGTACAAATTAGAGCATATTATCTCCTTGTCAACGCAAGCTTGCTTTCCTCACTTTTCTTCTAGGCACTTAAGTGTGCAATTATTTCTGACCTTCATATCTCTCTCCTTTGCTCTGTCAACTGAACAGTTGCCAAAAAACTCAATATTTTTGCTGCAGATCCTTTCCTGCTTTCTTCCCCCAATAAGGGGGCTCCCAAGGACTCACAGCTATCCACAGCAATCCAGACTTGAGCTCCAGACCCAGATGGCATCTGCAAATGTAGCCTCTGGTAGACTGTGTGGAGTTCAGTATACCAAGGGACTAAGTCTAGAGACTACTCCCAAATTCTGGTTTTAATTGGGAGCCCCTTCTTGTCATCCTGGCAGTCGCTGCCTGGCAATGACTTTTTTAGCACCCTCCCTCCTCTCCTACCTTCCAAGAATATGCTCCTATGTGTGTGCCAACCCCCTACTTGCCTCCCAACTTAAAGAGCTCAGACTCTTTACCAACAGGATAAATCCTTTCATCCCTGCCTGTCTAGTTTCCCCCAAGAGCTGTGGCAGTTTTGCCTGGAAAAGCGCTTCTGTCTGTAACTCCAGCGAGTCACTCTTGCCTCGAAGGCCTGGGAGGTGAGCTGGATTGTTCTGTGCTCTCACTTCACAGGGCCTGGTTTCATCCTTGCTTCCTGGCTCCCTCTTCCTTTTCTTTCCTTGGCCCATCGGTAAATACCACGCCTGTTTTCTCTGCAGAAAAATTTGGGGCGGAGTAAATACCGACCATAAAACTATGCATTTAAAAGGTTAAAAATGAAGCTATGTTGTTCCCAACTGCAAAAAAAAAAAAAAAAAAAAAAAAAAAAAACTAAACCCAAATCTAAATTGCTGGCTTTAAATACTAACATTGTAATCAGCATAACCTGGTCCTTCCTCAAGTTCCTTCTGTCCTGGGGAAGCACTTGGGAGATTCACTATTCTCCCCTGGGCAGCTGCCCCCACAACTCCCTTGGACACTGTAGGCAGAACGTCTAAGTTTCCAGGCCTTCCCAATGGCCACCTTCGCCTGTGATGTCAGTGCTACGACCACTGTGTGCCCAGGCACTTCCTCGCTAGTGCTTCCTTCCCTGTTCCTGCTGCTGCGCTGAGCTCCCGCACGCCTGGGGCCATCCTCCAGACGGACGTCGGAGACCGAGTCTGGTGGCCATCAAAGCCAAGCTGCACTCTCAGGCCACCGTCCAAAAACTGGTTCTCCCATTTCCCCATTGTAGACTCCCCACGAGTGAAATGAGCAAAACCATACCCATGATCACCTTGTCACGGGGAATTAATGAGATAATACGCAGAAAGGTCTCAACACAGAGCATGGCCCAGCAATGGCTTCATCAGTAACAGGAGAATTGTTGGCACAGTCATCAGAGAGGACGACAGAGAGCAGCGTTTATGAGACCAGACTCTGGAGACAGACAATGCTCCAGACTCTAATACTGACACAGCAGCTTACTGGCCGTGTGAGCTTGGGCCAGTTACTCAACCTGTGTCTCTTTCCTCATCTGAAACATGGGGATGATGATGATGATGATGATGATGATGATGATGATGATGATGGAACTCATGTCATTAGCTTGTTATGAGGATTAAGAGAGCAAATATATGTAAAGGATTAGAAAGAGTGCACGGGTTGGGCGAGGTGGCTCACGCCTGTAATCCTAGCACTCTTGGAGGTCGAGGCGGGAGGATTGCTCGAGGTCAGGAGTTCAAAACCAGCCTGAGCAAGAGCAAGACCCCGTCTCTACTATAAATAGAAAGAAATTAATTGGCCAACTAACATATATATAGAAAAAATTAGCCGGGCATGGTGGCGCATGCCTGTAGTTCCAGCTACTCGGGAGGCTGAGGCAGGAGGATCGCTTGAACCCAGGAGTTTGAGGTTGCTGTGAGCTAGGCTCATGCCAAGGCACTCACTCTAGCCTGGGCAACAAAGCGAGACTCTGTCTCAACAACAACAACAAAAAAAGAGTGCACGGCACATGCATAGTAAGTGGTATATATGTGCTCACTTTTATTGTTATTACTGTCATTGTTTTTATCTCAAGAGATGACAGTGGGCTCGGCTACTGCTCTCACCAAGAATACGAACACGGATTCTGCTCTGAAACAGATTTTTTTTTCCTTTTTTTTTTTTTTTTTTGGTGCTAGGTCTTCAGCAACATGAAACAGATTTTTGTCATTCTATATTCCATCCCGCCCCACCACCTTCTTCCTCATCCTCTTCCTCACCCTCTTCACCACCACTGCCACCCTCCCCACCCCCAGCCAGGGAATAATTCGGAAATCGTCAATCCATCTATATTATTTCCATGCCTAAGAAGTATAACACCCAAGGACTAAAGTGGATATTCTCTGCCCACACCTGTACCCACCACAACCCCAAACACAGGGCCACCTCTCCGTGGGCACTAGAGTGGAAAGTCACAAAGTTAACTGAGCATTTCTTTCTCCAGGAGAAACCCCCAGTGCTGAAAGATGAGAGTCTTTTTCATCCCACAGTTTGCGTCTGTTTTTCTCCCGCCAGGTGACTGAAGTTCCAGACCTTCCTATTTAGCTACTTCTTTTCTACCTACCAATGTAAGGAAAATAAAGAACTTGCCTCAAGCTTCTCATAAAAATACTACTGTTAAACGTTGCTTATTTCCCATTTTTGACAAGTAGTGTAATAACTTTGAAAAATACTTCAGCAGGCCACTGAAATCCTTGGGGGCCACAGCCCCCAGAGTGGACTGAGATTGCCCTGCTAGCCTTCCTTTTCTCCTAATTCCCGTTTAAAGCTTTGATGTTACACAGACAGAGCTTCTGTAAGATGCAATGCAGTTTAAAAGCAAGAAGATTTCATCAACAGAGCATTAAACTTAAATATCTACACGCTAAAGGGCTGGAAATTCAACCTAATTAAAATGGCTGAACACAGAGTCACAATTAAACAGCCAGAGAATTATGGAAAAGTAAATATTTACACACACATTGTACACTTATTAGGGTTTACAGAGAAATGCTTCTCATCTGCACAGCTTTCCTTTGTAATGATATTGTTATGAGGCAATAAATGTGGTTATAGTTAATAACAGATGTTAAATGGCATAATTCATCCAGAAATCTCACTAATTACTGCAGAAGCGTGAGACAAATGCACAGCATCATATGGGAGGAATTTCTTATCTCTTGGTTTGTAAACTGAAAAAAAAAATGAAAGGTCACTTGTACAAAAAGAAATACTTGAAAGTAAAGCCATAGTTATTTAAATGAAAATTTTAAATGCTTTAAAATTACAATGGGCTTCCCTATCCAGAGAGTTAGTTCATGTTTCATTCAGAGAAAACAAATTGGCCTAAATGAGTTTGAGTTAACTTGGCCACTCTGGTGGTGATCATTTTCTAAATGAGTCTAGGAAGAGTGTTCCATATTTTAAACGGCATTAGTTACTGTCTTTAGAATGATGTTTACCACCAAATATTTCATTTTCCTTCAGCCCAATCCTTCTCTGCTTACAAGGGCATTGGGACAAATAAGGGGGAGAAGAGGCAGGGAATAATGTCCTCCAAAGCGATTTCATTTTACAGGGATCATAGAGGGAAGAGGTGGAAAATGCAAATGCTTAAAATAATTTTCATAATGAATTTGGGAAGGGTGATTGGAAAAACTAAAATCAGGAGGCATCTTTTGTCATCTTCACAAAAGCTCAAAACCCAGATAGTCATTGTGAAACTCCCTACCCTTTAACAGAGTCGGCTTTCGTTCTACTCTGTAACGTTGTTCAGTTGTTTCCTCCCCTTCCATGTTGTCTTAATCGTGGTGCCCTTTGAAATGTTTGCGGTTGATTTGCACCATATTTTACAAAGCTTTCCTTCTTGGATTTAGTTTCTGTTGGTTTTCAAAGCCAAAGAGGTTGATTTACATCTTGATTCAAATAAAGTCAGGATGCCAAAGTTAAAATAGCGAAGATTTCCAAGGTTTTTGCTTGTTCAAACACATATCTGTGCTCTGTACGTGCACATATGCACACATACAATAACAGAGAGAGAGAGAGAGAGAGAGAGAGAGAGAGAGAAATGGAGAAAGAAGGGCAGAGAGATAAAGGATAGATATTGGGACAGAAACAGACAGAGTGAGAGATAAACACTACCTTTAGTTTTCTATAAAATAGAAACCAGCATACCAGACCTCTATTTCTTCACAAGGTTAGATTTTCCCTTTTCATTGTAGAAAGCCTGGTATCAGGTGATGTTTTTAATGCCTCTGAGTGTAACAACTTTAAGTCTCCCTTTTTGATTCTCCAGAGAATAATTTTCCCAATAATATAGAAACTTAACAATAAAAACCAATGTATGCCCATCAATATAATCATTGGAGTTAAGAGATAATTTTTTTTCTTCTATATTATCTCTTGGAATAATCTGGAAAGAAATATGCTTAGGAAAAAAGGCAGGGACAGTTTATTCTAAGGAGACAGAACGGACTAGACTGGTGCTTCTCAAAACTCAATGTACATACACATCACTGGGGGATCTTTTTAAAGGACAGATCCTGACTTAGGAGGTCTGCAGTGGGCACAGCATACTACACACCTAATGAACTCCCGGGCCGTGCTGTTGCTGTGGTCAGGGGACCACACTGTGAGCAGTCTAATCTATTAATAAATCTGGTATCCTTACAGAACAGCACTAAAGTCATCAGTTGCAGAGTTCTGAAAAAGGAAGCAAAGTGCAAGTTCATACTGAGCCTTAAATTAGAAGGCTGGAAGGAAACTTAAGGGGAATCCTGATTTATTCCCCATCACATGATGTTCTGTCGTGTCACAGAGAAACCATCCCAGATGGCTAAAAGAAAGTACGTATTTGTAACAGTCTCCTCTGACGATAGCCTACAACGTTGCATGTAGTTCATTCAGTTTTTAATAACCTCCATTATATCTAGCAAAAGTTCCCTTTCTTAGATCATCAGCTAATTCTTTATGTCCAGACCCCATTAAGGCAGAAAATTCCTCTAAATGATACTCCTTTATAAACTCAAAAACTATTCATTAATATGTAATCTCTCAGTTTCCATTCTTTAGACTAAGCTATCTCAGATGGTTTAGACTTTTCTCAATGGGACATTTTCCAGCCCTTTAATCACTGTGGTAACCTTATCCAAGTGATGTCATTCCCCTTAGAGAGTAATTTATTCTATCCTCAGTTAAAAACGTCCATCCTCTTCTTTTTTTTTCATTTTTTCAATCCCTAATGGCCCACTTCTTTTCAAGAATTTCTATATCATCTTTATGGATCATCACCATCTTCTTAAGACCTCATGGTGAGTAACTTCCAAAATCTCAGTGTCATTAAATTATTCACTTGCAAAGGAAGAGACCACAATTAATATGCAAATTATCACCATGTTGCACCTCCAATGTTAATGCATTTTCGTGTTTGGTCCCTGAAATAATCTAACGATTTTCTATGTAGTTTCTAAACTATTCACATATAAGATACATGGACTAAGCTAAAATATACAGACTTCAAAAACAATAGTTTCTTACATTTAGCTTTGTGTTCAATGCATAAATAAATGCATATCAAGCACAAGTAGGTATAAATCCCTATTATACCTCTTACTAGTTCTGTGACTTTAGGCAAGTTAACATTATTGAGTGAAAGTTTCCTTATTTTTAAAGCAGAGATGATAATCCCTACCTTACAGATATTCATACAGATTGTTAATAAATTAGATCTTATATGTATAACATGCCTAGCACACATTGTTCATGCAACAACAATTACTTCACTTTTCTCCAAATAATGATATTTTTCAATCAGACCATCACTAGGATTACATTTTTCACATAGCAAATAGTCGATAAATGTGTTGAATGAATGGATCAAAATATAGGTAAAATCACTCCGGCCAAAGAAAAATTACTGGAGTTGGTTAAGTCCCACTTTCATTATATCAATAAACTTACATCAATTGCTCAGACTTAGCTTTTAAAGGTTTTATTTCCAAGGTTAAGCACTCTAACAAAACCAGATACCAGACTGAGATGAGACTCATGCCTAAGTCATTAGAATCCTATTGGTGTAAAAGGTCATATAAGAAGGGCTCAGAGTTTTATAGAGGAAAAATATGTAAATGAACTATATTATATTAATAAGGATATATTAATTTGATGAAAGCCTTTCTTTAGATAGGCAAGACTTTGACCATTTACCTATAGGGACTGTGTTCAAAACAATATGAAATGTCACAGTTAACTGACACTAAGGTCAAGACGAAGAAGGTGATAACAAGCAAATTTGACCTCTCAGTGCTAGTGACACTTCTGTCTCTGGAAAAAAGGCTGACTTTGGCATAGTCACTGATTTGTAGGGTAAACTGGGATGCCTTCAGCTACCTAAAACTATTTTCTCACATATAATAATGAAAATTATATTATTTCAAAAGTTGCATGTCTATAAAATAATACTGTTTTATTAAAGTCTTTGTTACAGCATCTGATAAATTTTAATTGTTTTCCATGGATACTCGATGTTTACGTAGGCTTTCTTTTGAAAAAGAAATCAGAACTCTAGAATTCTACAACTGAAATGATATGATGCATCCAACTATGTTCATATCTAAAATGTAAAAAAAATTGATTATATTTGTGGCTGAAGACTAAGTGATGATTTATGCCATTTATTTTCATATGATGATGCTATTATTTCTAGGTTTTAATAACAAGCCAAAATGATTGCATCATTATCAGCACTTCCAGGTATAATTGATATACAATATTTCCCCTGTAAAGAAGCATAACTTCATTATTAATCAAGTAACAATAGTATTAATGAAAAATGTATTATTAAAACTACCAAAATATAACTTAAGGCAAAGTATGACAATGTAAAAATCAAAAACTGCAAATGCAAACAGATTTGAGTATTTAAGGCAAACGTGAAACAGTCTTTGTCATGAATTTTGGCATTAGCAAAATTGTTGGCAAGTTCTTTTAATTAATGTTTTTAAGCTGTACTTGCATGTGGTTTAAAGGCACATCAGCAGTTCCCATTAGGAAAGACAGAAAACCTCCATCTAACGCCCTTCCCTCAAATTCCCACTCTCCAAAATCACTTTGAATCTTTTAGCTTATTCTTTCATGATTTATCTTCATATCTTTAAACAATTAGCCCACCATCCTACAGTTGACCCTTGAACAACATGAGTTTGAACTGCACAGGTCACTTCCCCGTGGATTTCTTCCAGCTCTGCTGCCCCTGAGACAGCAGGACCGACCTCCTTTCTTCTTCCTCATCCTACTCGGTGTGAAGACAGCAAGGATGCGGACCCCTATGATGTTGTACTTCCACTTAATGAACAGTAAATATATTTTGTCTTCCTTATGACTTTCTTAACAATATTTTCTTTTCTCTATCTTACTTTATTGTAAAAATACAATATATAATAAATATACAAAATACATGTTAATCAAGTGTTTATGGTATCAGTGAGGCTTCCGGTCAAGAGTAGACTAATAGTAGTTAAGTTCTGGGGGAGTCAAAAGTTATACATGAATCAGCCTCCTGCACCCAGTACCGTATTTCCCCGAAAATAAGACCTACCCATAAAATAAGCCCTAGCAGGATTTCTAAGCATTTGTGCAATAGAAGTCTTACCCCCAAAATAAGACCTAGTGATGGGCATGGGTATGCAGCGTATCTGCACAACCCATGCATTTCGTCGCCAAGCAGTAAAGAAGATGAGCAGCCCTTCTCATCTGCCCCATCGTGACAGTTACTATCCCAGAGGTGACCGGAAAAGTGTGGGCAGCCCCACCAACAAGATTGGCTCCCCCTGTCAGGTCCCGGCCATCCTGTGCGTGCTGCAAGCTGGGGCTTTGAGGGGAAAGTCTCCTGAGGGGAAAGCAGGACGCTCCACTTTAGGTATTGTGTGTCCCCAGGGGGAAGAAGGAAAGCTGTGGCTGCCATTTTACTATGAGGATGTTCCAGAAGAAAACGACTTAACTATATTTGAATAAATGTAGATTGTTGTACCGTACTTAAAAAAAATAACACATCCCCTGAAAATAAGCCCTAGGGTGTCTTCTTGAGGGAAACTAAATATAAGACATTTTCTTATTTTGGGGGAAACATGGTACTTACGTTATTATGACAATAACATTATTATTAAAAATATTATGCACAGTTGGGCTATGGTAGTATAATTACTCTTGCATTTTTTTACACCTTGGTGGTTTTTTTGTCCTTTGTTTATTTTTCCTGAAGATAATACTGATTTTTGTTTTATTTGCTTAGATTTCTAAACATATCACTAACTTACATCTAGACTCTCCTCCAGCTGGGAAAAAAAATCTCTCTCAATATGCTCAAACTCCTTAGGTATTTGATCACTATCATTTGTTTAAATAAACCTCTCCCACAACCCACAGAATGGGAGAAAATGTTTGCAAGCTACACATCTGATAAAGGGCTGATAACTAGAATCTATTTAGAACTCAGGAAAATCAGCAAGAAAAAATCAAACAATCCTATCAAAAAATGGGCAAAGGACATGAACAGAAACTTCTCAAAAGAAGACAGAATAATGGCCAACAAACATATGAAAAAAACATCTCTAATCATCAGGGAAATGCAAATCAAAACCACAATGAGATATCACTTAACTCCAGTGAGAATGGCCTTTACCAAAAAGTCGCCAAAAAACAAATGCTGGCATGGATGCGGAGAGAGAGGCACACTCCTCCACTGGTGGTGGGACTGCAAACTAGTTCAACCTCTGTGGAAAGCAACATGGAGATACCTCAAAGCGATACAAGTAGATCTACCATTTGATCCAGCAATTCCACTACTGGGCATCTACCCAAAAGATCAAAAGTCACTTTATGAAAAAGACACTTGCACTCAAATGTTTATAGCAGCACAATTCACAATTGCAAAGCTGTGGACACAACCCAAGTGCCCATCAATTCATGAGTGGATTAATAAAATGTGGTATATGTATACCATGGAATACTACTCAGCTTTAAGAAACAATGGTGATATAGCACCTCTTGTGTATCCTGGATTCAGCTGGAACCCATTCTACTAAGTGAAGTATCTCAAGAATGGAAAAACAAGCACCACATGTACTCACCAGCAAATTGGTATTAACAGATCAACACCTAAGTGGACATATAGGAGTAACATTTATCGGGTGTCGGGAGGGTGGGAGGGGGGAGGAGGGGATAGGTATATACACCCACAACGAGTAAGATGTGCAACATTTGGCTGGTGGACACGCTTGAAGCTCTTACTTGAGGGGGAGGGGGCCACGGGCAATACATGTAACCTTAACACTTGTACCCCCATGATACGCTAAAATAAAAATAAATAAATAAATAAACAAACCTCTCTCAGAGCCTTTGACTAGTTCTAATTTGTACTGGTAGCTTTTTAGACTTGCTGTACAGCACTCATTTTGGGAGGTTATTCTATCCTTTCCCAAGGGATTACATCTGTCCATCTCTTATGTTAAATCACTTGTTTTCTGGATCTCATGTGTTTGTTGTGTTGGGTTTATTTACTTATTTTATAGAGCACACATATACCCCTTACTTCAATAACTTTTTGGAAGGTCAATTTTAAAGACCTTATTTGTCACAAAATTAGTTTATTCTGCCTTTCCAGTTAATTGAGAGTTCACTGGATATGTAAGAGTTCCCTAAACCAGAAATCATTTTTCCTCAGAATTTTGAAGAGTATTGCTCTGTTATTTTTTACTAGCCAATGTTGCGTTGAGAGGTCTGAAGCCAATCTGTTCTTGTTTCTTGTGTGACATCGAAAATTTTTCCTCTCTCTGGAATGCCTTTGGCTTTCTCTTAATCCACCATATTTTGAAATTTTACAATAATGATGATACTATTTTCATCTATTTTCAGGACATTACATAGGCCTATTCTATCTGGAAACTTATAATCTTCAGTTCTGGGAAGTTATCTTAAATTATTTATTTGATGATTTTCTACATTTCATTGTCTCTATTCTCTCTTTTGGAATTCCTGTTATGTAGCTACTGGAACTTACAGACTGATCTAAGTTTCTCTTCCTCTCATTCACTTTTATGTTCTTTTTTTCTCTATTTTTCTAGGAGACTCTTCATTTTGTCTTCTTAATCTTCCTTTGAGTGTTTGATTTCTGCAATTTTAAACTCCACATGTTTATTGTCCTCTGAGTTTTTCTTAAACCATAGCCTTTTATTCCAATTCTACAGTTGCAATAGCTTCTCTGATGTCTACAACGATATTAATAACAGGTTTCTTCGTTGGCTTTAATTTCATTCTCCCTACATAGTCTCTATTTCTTTCATATTGTTTTAGTCAGCTGATTTTGATTTCTGCCATTTATATCAGATGCTTTCCTTAAGTGTTGGTGATATTTCCAGTCTGCTCCTGTTAAAGAGAAGGGCACGAAGATGGGAAGTTCTGCATTCATGGTTAAGGCTCCTTGCCTGTGGATTTCACTGTAGGAGCCTATGGTTAAGTCATTTTGTTGGATAAATCCCAGTGTCAGTAACATTTATTTAATCCTCCTGTTTAGCATGAAACCCTATCCGCAGCTGTACCTGGTGCTTCCCAGCCCAGAGAGCCTGTTTTATTTCTCCAGGGAATAAACCTCTAGTTCACAGCTCACATGGGGGAATAAAATCTTGGGGTCTATTGAATCTTAAGTATTTTTTTCAATTGTCCTCTTTTTTAAAAAAATAATCTCCATCTTTACCTCCCACATCTAGAGCTACTTGGTATGATCAATGCCTGAGAATACTAGGGATTCTTTGGAGTAAATCAGCTTCCCCCCCCCCTTTTTCCTCACTGACAGTTTAGGATTTCAATTTTTCAGGTCTGCCGCATTAGATCACTTTTTCTACATTTTAACTTCAAAAATGTATTGTTGTTGTCTCTTCTCTTCTTGCTTTGTCCTTGTGGGTTTATGTTTTTAAAGATCTGTATCTTTACTAATGTTTTAGTAGAAGGTTAGGAAGGAGTGAAAGTAAATGACCTCTCGTTGGAATTCTCTATAACACTATTCAGTAACTATATATTGAAATGGGAC
Organism: Microcebus murinus; assembly: GCF_040939455.1. Taxonomy (NCBI): domain Eukaryota; kingdom Metazoa; phylum Chordata; class Mammalia; order Primates; family Cheirogaleidae; genus Microcebus; species Microcebus murinus. The sequence goes on from NC_134115.1 coordinate 17,147,140, forward strand.
TTTATTAAAATTCCCTGTTAAAGTTCTACAGTCAAGAAGGAATCCAACTCTGTTTTTTTTTTTTTTTAATTTTTTGTTTTGTTTTCTTATACTATAACTGAACACCTTCTAGTGTTGTGCTCTTATATGTGGGGGAAAAAAAAAACAAAACTATGATAATGGCTGCCATACTGCCCAATAAAGTTTCCGTATTTCCCAAGCTTTCTGAATTGCCCCTCCATATATGTTTAACCTTCTGAGATTCTAAGCTCTTTTTAATCAAGACTTTCTATTACAAAACTAATCACAGGGAGACTCAACTAGTGCTTCCTAGTCACAGTGATGACACTTAGTTGGTTTTTAACTACCAAGAACTGCCCAAGTATGGAACATCATTTGCTTAAGTCAGAACAGTGCTACACAATAAGCAATATTCCAACTTCTCAGAGAAGATTATGAGACAGATCCTTATTTAAGAAAAATACTTGGGCAAATGCTTCCACTTTGTCTAGTTGGTCTCTCTGAATGGCCTCCTTGGGGCCCTGCATTTCTGAGGAGTGAATATGAGGAGATCCTATTTTCTCTTGAAGTGTCACTGTTTATGGCTCTCCAGTGGCATTAGGTCCTGTTATAGCTTGCTGAAAGGTCCACAGGTGAACATAAAAACAAAGAAATAAAGGAAGGAAGAAAGGAAGAAACTGAATTGACTTTCTGCTGGATTGCAATTCATGAAGCACCTTGAAGCTGAATGATTTCCAGGCCTATAAGGCAGGGGGCATTTTGTTGTTGTTGTTTTTAAAGATCTCTTTACTGATGTTTTAGTAGAAGGTTAGGAAGGAGTGAAAGTAAATTCATAGGTTCAACCTACCATCTCTAGTTGGAATTCTCTATACCTAGTTGGTAACTATATATTGAAAGGGGATTTTATTAAACTTCCCTGTTAGAGTCCTACAGTCAAGAAGAAATTTCAGTTTTATTTGGTACTGCTTGTTTTCCTCCCAATCCATACTCTACATATTTATATTTGTTTACCAACATCTCAAGTGTGGTTTCACAGATCCGTCAAAATTTACAGTAAATTAGAAAGGTAACGTTTCCAAGAAGATTTAAAATTACTGGTAGTAAAATAATAACCACAACCCAGATTGGACCCTCTGGAGAAGGCTGAGGTTTGCTTTTCCTGAAATGGTCAATTTTAGATTGCAATTGAGGCAGCTTCCTGAGTGATGAGTGAGTTAAGGAGAAGGAGTTTAACAAGCCCATATGTTTCAAGTTCTGTAGTCTCACCCTCCTGGTATAGATCCATCATGTTTTCTGCAGTTATTTTTATGTCTTCTTTTCCCTAAGCACTATAATATACAAAACTACACAAACACTGTAGTGGTTGTTTTGCTGTTGTTGTCGTTGTTATTTACAATTAAACATTTGTTAAAAATAAACTTGCTGTCTTGCAAAGGCAATTTGAGAAATGTTCAACATGATAGTTTCAGAGGCTTAATGAGCTCAGTGTTAAAGATATAAAGGCCTCTCTTAAATATTTTCCATTTTTTTTACAAACTAAACTATTCCTCCATTTTCAATATATAGCCAAAGTAGGGTCACACACTGCCTTCAGTTCAAAAGGCAGCAGGCTTTAAGCAGATATAAATTATTTATTAATTTATAGCAAAGCTGAGAGAAGAAAGAAAACAAGGTTGGGGTAAGGGCTGTAGTCCAAATTTGCCAGTTTCCCAGGTGAGTGCTCTATTTGAATTAAAATATTGGTTTTGCTAGCTCAAGTCAATAGAAACTTCTTTCCCCATGATTCCATGTGGTATATAAAGAACAAACCTCAAAGCAATTCAGTGGGCACATATTTGGTGGTTGAAGCAGTCTATCTTGCAAAGCACATTAAGGGAGAAATAAAATCCTTACTGGATTCAGACAAGGCTCCTTACCGGCTGAATGTAATATGACCACAACAAGGAGTACAGAAACTAGTTGCAGGTGAACCTAAAAGACTTGACTGTTAGGTCAGCACACATTCATTTATGTAATCTGCCTCCATGATTTATGCAATTGATTTGACTCTTCAATAAACTACAAGACTGAGCACCAAATTAATGTGAAAATGCCTCTGGAAATTTAGCTGCACCTCACTCCACCCAATATGCAGTGAAATTAATAAAAGAGGGATCTAACTTTTAGGTTTCCTTACAATAAAACTTATTTATGCAGTTTTAAACTTCAATGTGGAGAAAATGCACATCTTGAACTTTTCCATTGCCCTCTCAGAAATACTGCTGCCCTCTAAAAACTTTTATATGCAAAATTACACATAAGGTTATTTGTTTCTAAACATTTGATGCAAGATTTGCCTTCGTGAGGATTCCAAACATTGATCAAAGTTTTTCCCTACTTATTCTAAAAGAAAAACCTCCACACAGAAATTGTGAGCAGAATTTGAACTTGATTAGATGCATATGCCCAGCTTTGTTCTCTAAATCCTAGGAGTATTTCCAGCTTTGGATTTACAAAATCATTACATTTACAAACACAAAACACAAACTCAGACTTGCTTTAATATTGGAGTGGCATAGAAAAGCTTGGCTGAGTAGATACAAAAATTTTCTCTAAATGTTTTCAGACCACCGGTTATCTCATATGGGTGCACTGGGTGGAAGGCAAGAATTTCATGCTGAAAGGGTGCCCATGACAGCGACAGGGTTTCCATTATCCCCATGAGCACGCTGGGAGGAGGCAAAGACTTGGTCCACACAGGAAGCTGCTCTCAGTTCTTCTGTGGCTGGTCTCTGGAGAAGCACATGAATAGCACATACTTTTTTATTCTTCGTCTCCTGCCAATATATACAGTCAGTTGAGACCAGCATCAGAAGAAAAACTCAGTAGGGGCCTTTAAGCCCATGAGAATGAGAAATAATCATGCACAAATGCTGTCTTCAAATCATCTAGCAATGCTTTATGAGACCAGTGACGTACAGCATTAACCTTCAAGGAACTCAAGGCAGAGCATATGAGAAAGCTGAAAAGGTCAGACCTTACACCATAATTGCTACCAAAAATTCAAAGGACATTTTGTGTTAAAATTTCCCAATTATTCACACTTATAAAAAAATATCTAACAGCATTGAAGAGGGAAATGACTTCCTCTTCCAGTTTTTAGTTAATTGGAAAAAGCTATTTGTACGAGTTAGCAAACACAATACACTCATTGCATTATTTTTCTGCTATGAATTTTAAGTACACTATGGCAAGAGAGGGGTTTTATTTGGTTTGAGTATTATAAAATCCTATATGTTTCTTCAAGGGCACAAAAAGCAGAAATCTAAGACAAAAGCTTTGGAGACCATTTGGATTTTCTGTCCAGATATATATTCATTTCACAGTGTTTGGAGCCACGTGACTTAAAGTGGTTTTGTTTTAAAGGACTGGTACCATTTCTCAATTAGAAGACCTCTCATTTTATAAGACTCCCTGACACCGGCTTAAATTCTCTTCTTCCTCTTTGTCTAATACTCTCAGAAAACTGGACTTGCTTCTGCAGAGCATTGTACAACTGTGTCCAAGGTTTAATATTAGATTGCATTTCCACACACCCAACACACAAGCAGTGGAGATGCAATTTATACCACTAATATCCAAGGAGTGGCAGGAAGTAAATCTGTTCTACTTCTTGGATCCTTGTGAACCATGGTATATTTTACAGCAGGAGAAGCTTAGACCAGGATTACATAATTACATAGTTAAAGAGGCCTGTGAGGCAATCTGGGCTTTTCCAATGGTGGAGAGGGCAGGTAGGGGAACAAATATGCATTTCTATTACAATTTAAAGAACAATTAGACTTTATATGAAGATAAAGTGTTCTATTCCTGTAACTCTGCCCTGGGAACTTTCCCAGTTACTGTAATTACTAGAATTGTCCAGAAAGTCATTTATTCAGTCATTCTTCTAAACAACAATTGTTAACTGTTTCCTCTGTCCATGGCATTCTGCACAGAGCTACAAGAAATATATAAGTATATATCTAATATACACATACACATTTCTTTCTGCCATATTTCTTTCTTTATTTTATTTTTTATTTTTTATTTTTTTACAACTTCTTCTTTGTTGCCCAGTCTGGTCTTGAATTCCTGGCCTCAAGCAATCCTCCCACCTCAGTCTCTTTTGTGGTAAGGATTACAGGCACAAGCCACCATGCCCCAGCTATACACACATTTCTTTCTTTGAAAGCAAACACAATCTATACACACACGTATATCTAAACATACATATACATTTGAAGGCAATACTATATACTCACACATCTATTCATATATACATTTGAAGGCAAATGCACATATATGTAGTGTATATATGTATAAAATATACATATATATAGTATTTGCCTTCAAATAAATTACAATCCACTGGAGAAGGGTATCTACCCATAAGACTCTATCATACAAGACAAAACTAAACCAAACCATCATGATACAGTTACATAAAAAGGTATGAGGGGAGCCTGGGACATGGGTAGAAAAATTCCATTTAGGGCATTTAGAGGGGCTTCTTGGAGGAGGTAAAATTTTGGCCGAATAGAATTTTGAAAGGTGGAAGCAGGAGTAGAAGGAGTTAATCAACTGAAACCCTGCAATTAAATACAAGAGCCACACTTCCCTCCCCCATGGGGGAGTTCTGTACTCCATTCCCTCACAATGGTCCCCAACTAGACCAGACTCATGACATGCTGCCAGGTTGTCATCTCTAAAAAACACTGTTCCCATCTGCAAAGGCAAGAAGGCAGAATAACATCACTTGCTATTTATAAAATATAAGAGCAATTCTTATCAGATTGGTGCTACATGAAGAAAAATTTAATATTTGTAATGTTTATATAGAGATTTATCTCTGAGTCGCTCCTCTCATATACATTATTTCCTGGTATAATCTAATATTTGCCAGGACTCTTCCTCATGTTCAATACTTTTTAGAACTGTAATAAATAATCCAATTCAATTTAAAAAATAATAATGTTTTCCTCCAAATTCTAATAATCCTGTGATACAATCTGTCCCCAGTTGTGGTTACATGTAGTAATTTCCCTTCCTTTTCAATTTCTTTGTCAAGTTCTTTTCTTTGTCCCATTAATTTTTTAATATGTGGTCTTTTGGTTCAAAGGGGTCACGGGAGGTTGGTTGGGTTTTTTAGAATTCATAGTTTCATGATATCGTTTCAATTTATTTAATGTTCCAGACATAACTCTTCTAAGATATTATGTAAAACAACTAATGGACATCATCACTGACTAGCTCACATGTTTCATTTGTACATTTAAACTTAACTATAAAAGTTTTATGCGGTCCATTTTACTTTCTTGGTGCAAGAGGGGTAGGTATGAGGGAGACAATGCTGCCATGTGTACAGATTAAAGCTACCTCTAACATTATAGTGAACATCCTTTGTGAAGTAAATTCCTTTCCAAGTAGATGTGACTTCTTTTTGAAATAAGTATTTAATTGCTGTAAGCATTTGCATTTATGATTTGGGGATAGATTTTAGTAGTGATAGTATCTGGATTTTACTGTCAGTCTTTTGCAAACCTGGGTAGAAAATATTCATATGTCCAATTTAATTAGCACTATACGTGTTTTCTTGTTAATGAATGTGCAAGGACACAATTCCCCAACTTCCCCTTCCCAGGGGGCACCCTAATTGCCTTATAAGGAGTTGGCCCTCTGCCACTTTATGTTTATGGTCTTGGGGGTTAGGTATTAGCCAGACCAATTCTGCACTTAGGCCTCATTCTCCTGACACTTAGAGGATGAACACATGACCCAAACATGGACAATCAGACTGAGATCTAGAATCTCGGGTGTGTGATGCAAGGACACAAAAAGCCTGCGTGGGCAAACCACTGCGCTGGCAGCCGTACTGATGGCGATGGTCATAGCAGCGTCAGTGGGAATGGTGGTGCCGGTGACTGCATTGCATCAGATGCACCTGCTGGGTGAACTTAGCGGTGGTCCTGGCGGGGTAACCATCCCTGTTTCCTGTGTATTTTATGGTGCTCAAAAAACAGTAGTGTTCAACAGGGATTTGGGGAGCGGGTGACCCACAGCTTAAGGAAGTGGTGAGCATTGCTAGGGGAAGGGATTACCTCTATCCCTTTTTAGGGAGAGGTAAAGATATACATTGTAACCAAAATGTCTGGAAAAAAAATCTGTAATTGGGAAGTGGGCAGGGGGAAGGGGGGAGGAGGGGAAGGGTATGTACTTACACAGTGGGTTCGGTGAGCACCACCTGGAGGCTGGACACGCTAGAAGCTCTGGCATAGCAGGGGGGGGGGCAGGGGCAAGATATGTAACCCTAACAATATCTGTACCCCCATAATATGAAGTAATAAAAAATTATTTAAAAAATTTTTTTGGTCTTTAACTGATTCTGTAAGTCCTAATATATATCCTATACTCCCTTTTAAATTTTGTGATTTTTTTTTCTTAAGCTAGCCAAAGATTGTTTAGGTGTCTTACAATCAAGAACCTGGATGGATATAGGAATATCATTATGAGAAGAAACAGGATTGATATCAAGGTATCACTGAGTGGTCAGGAGGATTAAAAATCAACTCCTGTTGGAAGCACAATATAGCGCATGATCCACTTTTAAGCATTTGATTTAAAGTAAAAAGACTCTTACAGTGCCTATGGAATACGGGTTTTTATAATTTTGCAATGGTTACATGAAAGAACTCCTTGTTCAGGCCAGGCCTGGTGGCTCACGCCTGTAATCCTAGCACTCTGGGAGGCCAAGGATGGCGGATTGCTCAAGGTCAGGAGTTCAAAAAAGAACTCCTTGTTTTTAGGAAACATACACAGTTAAGTATCTAGAAGTAAAAGGGAATCAGGTCTACAACTTATTAAAGAGTTTAGAAAAAAGTATAGATAGGTGAGATAGCTAAACAGATAGACAAAGCAAATGTAAAATGTTAACATTTGGAGACATGGAATGATGGGTATGTGATTTCTTTGCATTATTCTTGCAACTTTTCTATAAGTTTGATGTATTATGAAAATTAAAAAAAATTAAGCCTTAAAATTATGGTGCCTTATAGGTTCATCTAACCCACCCTTCCTTTCTCTCACAATTGAGGCAACATTCCTTAGAAGTTAAGCAGGTTGTTCAACATCACATTGCTTGACAGTGGCAAAGCCTCTCTCCAAGAAGGTGTGAAACAATGGAAAGACAGTGGAGTAGAAGGTCTCATTGACGTCCACGATGAAGAAATAAGGGGAGTCAGGTCCATTCCATAATTGAAAGGTAGAGAAAGTTGAATTGACGAAGGGGGTGTCCATTATGGAGAGACAGAGCCTTGAGAGTTCCACAGGAAGAGTTGGAAGACGCAGGTGGGGTGGGAGAGTATCACAGGGAGAAGTGCAGCTCAGAAGGATCCCAATACATATGGTCTCGTTAATGTGAGAATTTACGTGTTCTTGCATACAGGCTTGTTGGTTGTCCTGTATCCTGGACGGAATCTGCCAATGCCTATGTCACAACATTTACAGACACAGGGGGTCACAATATAGCTATTATAGCCTTGGGTGAGTTCACTTCTCCGATCTCAGTTTCCTCATCATAGGTTTTAATGATTAAATGAAAATTACAGGTAAAGTGCTTAGAATAATGCTTGGCACATAACTAAGTGCACAATACATTAGCTATTAGCTATGTGGGAAGGGGTTAGATATATATACCTGTCTTATTTCTTCTATGTAGTTTTATATAAAGTGTACATTTATATCACTCTATGTATATATAGAAGAGTGAACACTAGAAATTTTGAGAAAGGCAAAGAGTTCCAGAAAAGGTGAGAGCTTTAACCTGACTTGTCAGAATTGATGAGTTCTTCTAGGCACACACAATGACCAGTGTGTTCCAAGAAGATGGATTGACCCAAAAGACTCAGGAAGAAAATTGAATATGCATAGCTTAATCTCTTATCTCCTGGGATATGCTGGCTCTAAATGACCTTATTAATTATAACACGATGGTAATGTGGCATCTTGAAATAAATGAACTAATTTGCAAAAGCCTGTGTTCCAACCTGGTTCTAGGTTCTTAGTATTTAGTGGTGAAAAAGAATGCCTTGTAGCATTTACAGTCTAGTTAGAGATACAGATAAACAGTGAGGAAAAAATGCAATATGGTTAGAATAGTGTGTCAGTATGTCATATAACAATAAGTTCTTTTAGGAATGATATAACAGGATAAAGGAATTAGGGGTGACAGAAGGGAGGTTTTGTAGATAGGGGGAGCAGAGAAGGCCTCTCTGAAGATAATGCCATTTGATCAGATTTGAAAGAAGTGAGGGGTGAACCATATGAAGTTCTGCTGGGAGAATATTCCAGTGAGAAGAAATAGCAAGTGGGAATAACTGTGGTGTATTTGTGGAAGACAAGAAAATCATGTGTCTCCAGGGCAATAAGAAAGAAAAAGGTCTTGGAGAATAGGTTGGAGAGACAGGCAGGAGCTGATTACAGAAATCCCTCTAAGCCTTTCTAAGGAGTTTGGCTTTTATTCTTGTTGAGCACTGCAGAGACAGAACCTGATATATGTTTTTAAGAGATCACTTTGGATGGTATGTGAATACTTGACCATGGGGAGGCAAGGTGCAAAGCAAGCCAGGGGGAAGACTATGTAACAGTGGCCCAGACAAGGTGGCTAAGACCATGGTAAAAGGGATCGGAACTTGGAAACACTTGGAGGGTACAGCTGATGGACTGGATGTGGAGTGCGAATTAAAAGGATGGAGTGAAAAAATAATCTTAGATTTTAGGCTGAACAAATGGTTGAACAATGAAGCCCTTCTCTAAGATAAGGAACACTGAAAGAAAAAAAGAAAGGTTTGATGATAGAAATCAAGACTTCTGTCCCGATCATGTTTAATTTGATATGGTTTCTAAACGCCTAGGTGAGGATTGTGAAGAATAGCTAGGCAAGTCTGGAATATACAGGAAGCAGCCAGGACCAATGTTAATAAGAGGGGTCTCTAACTGTGCCCTCTAATGCTGCTAAGAGATTGAAAGGATGGGAACTGAGAATCGATCACTGGCATCAGAAAAATGAAGGTCCTGTTTGAGATCATAAAAGTCCTGAGTGATGGAATGATAAAAACCAAAGCCTTATTGGAGTGGCTAAGGAGCAAGCAGGAAATAAATAGGTAGAGACAGCATAGATAGACATCTCTTTCTAGTAGTTCTGCAAAAGGAGAAGCAGAGTCATGGGATAGTAGCTGGAAGAGAACTTTTAAGATGTGAGGTATTATGGCATGTTTATAAACTGATGGAAATGCTTAATAGAGAGAAAAAAATGATGATGTAGGCCAAAGACAGGATAATTATAGAAGCAAGGTCCCTGAGAAAAAGAGAGGAGATAGGATCTGGCTCTTAGAAGCAGGACAATTGATCCATTCTCACACAAAGACAGATTATGCTCATGCTATTGGGATATCATACAGCAGTGAGTGTGTATGAACTCAGTGTGTTGCATAAATCTCGCAAGCAAAATGTTGAGCAAAAAAAGAAAAAAAACAAGTGATGGGAAAATACACGTGGCATAATCATTCAAATCAAGGGAAGCAAATAATATATAGATATATCTTAAGTGAAGAACTATTGTTTGAAAGCAAGGAAATGGTAAACATAAACTGCAAGATAATGGTGATAGGATTAGGGCAGAATGTAAAAGTAGATTCAATTTTACTAAATTGAAGGTAGGATCATAGATCTTCCTGTTTTTCTTCTTAACTTAGATATTTTATATGAAAGAATACATAACACTTTGAAAGCATTCCTCTAGGATTTTCAAAGTGGGTAATCGTGGAGGCATCCCACGTGACTCAGTAACATGCAGTCAGCACTTCCATTACCTTTGGGAAGACGTGTACCCATGAGAACTCTGGGCTTGCAGTAATCACTTAAGCCCACAGGCCCTCCATCCATGCTGGAAAATGTTTCAATACATTTAGCTTTGCAGATACCCGGTCAATCCTACTGAAACACTTGATTTTTTTTTTTTTTTTTTTTACCCTAGATCATATTTATCTGGAAAGATGATTTTCCAGTTCTTTCACTCCTGGCCAGCCATTTTCCCTAGTTCAAAGTCTAAGACTGGCCGGGCATGGTGGCTCACGTTATAATCCTAGCACTTTGGGAGGCTAGGCAGGAGGCTCCCTTGAGGCCAGGAATTCAAGACCAGCCAGAGCAAGAGCAAGACCCCATCTCTATAAAAAACAGAAAAGTTAGCCAGGTGTGGTGGCACGTGCCTGTAGTCCCAGCTACTTGAGAGGCTGAGGCAGAAGGGACGCTTGAGTCCAGGAGTTTGAGATTGCAGTGAGCTCTGATGACGCCACTGCACTCTAGCTAGGGAGACAGAGCAAGACCCTGTCTCAAAATAAAAAAATAAATAAATAAAAAAGTCTAAGATAATATGGTAGTAACCACTAACAACACTTTGTTCCCACTTTAAAGCTTTTGCTCCTATCTTATAAATAATTTATATATCCTGGCCAAGACCCAATTATAATAGCACAATATGGAGTCTGTTTGTATAAAATAAGGCAATGAATGCTCCTTCCTATTCCTTCTCTGCCTCCAACTCCAGGACCTATGCTTTCTACCTTTATATTTATCAAATTTTTAAAAATTTATCAGACTCTTATTTTTTTTTCCTTCCATTCAGTATAGTAATTATTACCCTACATATACTCTCACATCTCTTTTTCATTTCTTCCTCCTTTATCCTGGCCTGGATAAAAACAACCCCGGTTAAATATAATTCTTAATCTAGTCCATGACTATAGCTAACCATTACTGGTGAAAACTATGCAAATAAGCACTACCTGATTTTCCTGGTCATTTTGCCCTACTCAACTCTAAAAGCATTTCACGGCTCTATTTTCTATATTCAATTAACTTATGACACTAAGGGAAGCAAGCAGAAGAATCTGCTTCCTACCATCAAATTTACTTACCTATTTGTTCCTTTTTGTCATGGGTTCTGTCAGTTCATGTTTTATCTTCTATTGTCTAGCTAATTCTTCCTTGAGTTTGTACATTTCACTTTCATTATGGTGAATAAACAGGAAATGATTTAATCACAATTTCTATAGGTTTCTTGCAATAGTTTTTCTAGTAGTGTTCTTTTCGTGCAGATGATATTTACTTTTTTCTGTTATATTTATATAAATGTTCATTTTTGTCTTACGGCACCTTTTTTTGGACATTGTGCCAATACTTTTTTCTTATTTGTCATTAAATAAGTTAGATTTTCCTGTTAAGAGTGGAAAAGGGTCCACAATACCTACTATGTTTCAGTACCATTTATTGCATAGACAAATTGCTTCCTTCAAATATGGCTACTTTAAATAACCATTTGCAGAGCCCAATTTCCTATGTTTTCTGATACACACTATCTAGTAAGTCTCCTGCTTCTGAGCTGAAACAAGCCATTACCCAGTTACATTTCTGGAAAAAAATGGCAGGAGAAAGATTTTGCTTGATATTTTTTATAAGTAATTTTAGAGATCTGCTGCCACTGGAACCTCAACATTCTACATGTCCTTTCTCTTCCCCTGTGTGGTTTCTGTAAAGTTTCAGCGGGTTTTTCATGGTATTTATTGTATGAATTTTATGTTTCCTAATTTTTAAAAAAATGTTTAAAAAGAATTTTTTGTGTGGAAAAATGGGGGTTGGAGTTCTCTATTTTGCTTCTGTATGATTTCTAGGACAAAATAAAGAAAGACATTGATGTTTATGTTCATCTAAAATTGTGTTGCTATTCTTTTTTATGTCTTAATTGTATGCTAATCTTATTAATTTGTAGACATTCTTCTGTATGAATATAAGCATTTGACACTATACATTTCTAAGTATTTCTTAATCTGCATCCTGCAAGTCCTGAATAACATTTTTATTTTCGTTCACGTAGAAGTATTTAAAATGCTTCAATATGATTGGTTTTTGTCTCATGCAGATTATTTATAGGTGTGTTTTACAATTTCAAAACATGTTTTATCTTTTTATTATTGATTTCCAAATAGATTACATTGTAATCAGAGAACACAGCCTGGACTTTCAGTTCCAAAATGGTGGCACAAAGAAGCAAGCTGGTGTCATTCCCCAACCTGCCCCCAGAAAACCAAAAACAAATACAGCGCTGATATTATCACCAGCAGTATCCCAGAACTCAAATATGTGGATGAGACAATTCCTGAGGCCACAGACAAGTGAAAAAACTCTGAGCAGAGGGTATGAGAATCTGACTTACACATCCATGACACTTCTCCTCCCAATCTGCCCAGCACCAAGCATGCAGAATATTTTCCCCAACTTACAGTTTCTAAAGATAAAAAAGTAAGATCAAGATAGACAACCATTTTTTTTTTACCATTTTGAGTTTCCTGGAAGGAGACTCGTCCCTGCCTCAACCCATAGGAATCATCACAAATCCCTGAAGAGAAAAATATCCCAAAGAACAGCCAGAACCAAAGGGAGAAGGTAGGATTATCATCCCTAACCCTGGAAACTGCTCTGTACCTTGACCAAAGGAGACACCAAATCAAAGTGCCTGTTCAACACCACACTGTAGGAGGATAATCCCTGGTTCTCTGGGCACCAACACCTAGCCAGCCCTCTCACTACCATGATATTCCCTTTTGGACCTCTCCCATTCATGATTGGAGGCACTATGATTGTTTACCAGAACTAAGGGAAACTTGGGCTTAAGGTGCCCTCAGTGCCAAAAAGGAGGCAGTGAACTAGCAGAGGAAAAAAAGAAAGAAAATCAACAGATAAATTACAAAGAGTCTCTAAGCAAATATATCCAATAAAAATGAAAACAAGCCAGACAGAGAAGATTAGAATCAATGATTAATCCTTCAATGCAAACACATAGATGTACATCCACAAGAAACAATCACAAACAGGAAGCCATGACCTCTTGACATGGACAAAGCAAGGAACAAGTGACTGACCCTAATGATGCAGTCACATGTGAACACTCTGACCAAGAATTCAAAACATTAATTTTAAGGAAAATCAGTGATCTCCAAGATAACATTGAAAAGCAATCCAGAAATTTATCAGAGAAATTTAACCAAGAGATTGAAATAATTTTTTTAAAAAATCAAGCAGAAATCTTAGAACTCAGTAATACATTTCTTTAACTGTAAATTCATAAGAGCCTCTCAGCAGCAGAATGGAGCAAGCAAAAGAAAGAATCAGTAAGCAAGAAGACAGATTATTTAAAAGTACACAAAGCAGAAAAAAGAAAAAGTATGAAAAGGAACAATGATCTATGAGGCATATAAAATTACCTCAAAAGAACAGATCTAAAAATTATTGGTGTTCAAGAGGGAGGTGAGCAAGAGCAAGGGGTAGAAAATTTATTCAAAGGAACAATAACAGAAAAGTTTCCAAAACTTGGGAAAGACAAAAAATACCCAAGTATAAGACACCAGACAGCTTAGAACCAAATAAAACTACCCCAAGGCATATATTAATCAAACTCTCAAATGTCAAGGATAAAGAGGAGATGCTTAAAGCATCAAGAGAAAAGAATAACATATAAAGGAGTTCCAATTTGTCTGACAACAGTCATCTCAAGGGAAACTGTACCGGCAAGGAAGTTGTGGGATGACATTTAAAGTGTTGAAAGAAAAAAACTGCCATCCAAGAATACTTTTTTCAGAAAAGGTATCCTTCAAATATGAAAGAGAGATAAAGTCCCAGACAAACAAAAGCTGAGAGAATTCACCACCACCAGACCTGTCTTATAAGAAATACTAAAGGGAGCTCTTGAATATGACAGAAAAAACACTAAATCCAAAAAGAAGCTATGCAAAAAAGAAGATATTTTACCAGTATACAATTCACTGGTAAATTAAGTACCTGGACAAAGAATACTTTAATACTCTCACTGTAGTATGCAATGCACTCATAACTCAAGTATAAGGCCCAAAAGACAAATCTATGAAAAACAACAATAGCTACAGTAACCTGTTAAGAGACAGACAGTATGAAAACATGTTAATTGAGAAAACATAAAGTCAAAATGTTGGTGAAATAGAGTTAAAATGTAGGGTTATTTATTTATTTTTATTTGTTTGTTTGCCTCTATTCTTTTCTTTGTGACATAAGTTGTCATCTCTTTAAAATAAATTGTTATACCTATACGTTTTTTGGTAAGCCTTATGGTAAAAACAAAAGAAAAATCTATAATAGATTCACTAAAAATAAATAGCAACAAATTAAACCATGCTATCAGAGAAAATCACATACTCACAAAGGAAGATGGTAAGAAAAGAAGAAAGGAACAGAGGAGTTACAAAACAACCAGGAAAAAAAGCAGTAGTAAGTTCTTACATATCAATCATAACACTAAATGTCGATGGACTCAGCTCTCCAGTTAAAAGGCACAGAGTGACTGAATGGATAAAGAAACAAGACCCAACTGTGCAATACCTATAAGAAACTCACTTCACCTATAAAGCCTCATAGCCTAAAAGTGAAAAGGTAGAAAAATATTTCATGCAACTGAAAACCAAAAGAGATCAGGAGTAGCTATACTTATACCAGATAAAACAGACTACAAATCAGACTGTAAAAACAGACAAAGAAAGCACTGTATAATGATAAAGGGGTAAATTCAGCAAGAGGATATAACAATTATAAATATCTATGCATCCAACACTGGGAGTTTCCAAGTATATAAAGCAAACAGTAATAGATCTAAAGGGAGAGATAGGTTTCAATACAGTAATAGCAGCAGATTTCAATGCCCCACTCTCAGTAAGGGGCAGATCATACAGACAGAAAATCAACAAAGAAACCTCAAAGTTAAAATACACACTAGACGAAATAGGACCAACTGACATTTATAGTACATTTCATCCAACTGCTGCAGAATACACATGCTTTCCATCGACACTTAGAACATTCTACAAAATGTACCATATCTTAGACCACAAACAAGTGTCAACAAATTCAAAAAGGTAGAAATTGTACTGAGTATGTTTTCTGACAACAGAATAAAATTAGAAATCAATAACAAGAGTAACTTTGGAAACTATAAAAACATAAGGAAATTAAACAAGATGCTCCTAAATTGGGAGCAATTGGGTCAATGAAAAAATTAAAAAGGAAGTTTAAAATTTCTTGAAATAAATGAAACTGGAAATAGAACACACCAAAATCAATGGGCTAGAGAAAAAAAAATATTAAGAAGGAATTTTATATCAATTAATGACTATATCAAAAAAGTAGAAAGAGTTCAAATAAGTAACCTAATTATGCACCTGAAGAACTAGAAATGCAAGAATAAACTAAACCCAAAATTAGTAGAAGAAATGAAATAATAAAGATCAGAGAATAAATAAATAAAATTGAGACTAAGAAAATAATGCAGAAGATGACTGAAATGAAAATTGGCTTTATGAAAACATAAAAAATATTTTTAAAATACCATTTAGCCAGACTAAGAAAAACAGAGAGAAGACCCAAATAAATAAAATCAGAAATGAAAATAAAATCAGAAATGAAAATGGAAACCTAACAGCTGAGACCACAGAAATACAAAGAATTATAAAGAGAGACTATTATAAAGAACTATATGTCAGTAAATTGGAAAACCTTGGATAAATTCCTGGACGCATACAACCTGCTAAGATTGAACCATTAAGAAATAGAAAATCTCAACAAACTAATAACAAACAATGAGATTGAAGCTGTAATAAAAGCTCTCCCATCAAAGACCAGGACCTGATAGATTCATTGCTGAATTTTACCAAACATTTAAAGAGCTAAAACAAATTCTACTCAAATTCTTCAAAAAAAATTGAAGAGAAGGGAATTTTTCCAAACTCATTCAATGAGGCCAGCATTATTACTCTGATACCAAACTCAGACAAGAATACAAGTAAGAAACCTATAGGCCAATATCCCTGATAAACATCACTGCAAAAATCCTCAACAATATACGAGCAAACAGAATTCAACAATACATTAAAAATATCATTCACCATGATCAAGTGGGATTCACCCCAGGGATACAAGGATGGTTCAATAAATGCAAATCAATAAACATGATACATCACATTAACAGAACCAAGAACAAAAACCATATGATCATTTCAACAGATGCTGGAAAAGTACTTGATAAATTTCAACATCCCTTTATGATAAAAATTCTGAACAAACTGTGTATAGAAAAAACATACCTCAAAATAATAAAGGCCATATATGACAAACCTACAGCTAACACTGTACTAAACTAGGAAAAATTGAAGGTCTTTCCTCTAAAATCTGGAAAAAGACAGGGATGCCCACTTTTGCTACTTTTATCCAATATAATGCTAGAAATTCTGGCCAGAGCAATTAGTCAAGGGAAAGAAATAAAGCACAACCCAATTGGAAAGAAAAAAGTCAAAATAGCCTTGTTCACAAATGACATGATATTATACTTAGAAAAGCATAAAGACTTCACCAAAAAACTGTTAGAACTGATAAACAAGTTCAGTAATATTGCAGGATACAAAATCAACATACATAAATAAATAGCATTTATATACACCAACAGCAAAAAACTGTGGAAAAGAATTCAAGAAAGCAATCCCATTTACAATAGCTACAAAAATATAAAATACCTAGGAATAAATTTAACCAAAGAAGCTAAAGGTCTACACAAGGAAAACTATAAAACACTAATGAAAAAAATTGAAAAGGACACATGAAAAGTACAGAAAGATATTTCATACTTATGGATTGGAAGAATTCATATTGTTAAAATGACAATTCTGCCAGAGCAATTTACATATTTAATGTAATCTTTATCAAACTATCAATGAGATAGTTTGAGAAGAATCTCACTTCACAGAAATTGAAAAAATAATCCTAAAATGTATATGGAAGCACAAAAAAACCCAAATAGCCAAAGCAATCCTGAGCAAAATGAATAAAGCTGGAGGTTTTGTTCACACTACTTGATTTTAAAATATAATACAAGGATGTAGTAACCAAATCAGCATGATACTGGCATAAGAACAGACACACAGACCAGTGAAATAGAATACAGAACTCAGATATAAATGCATTTACAGCCCACTAATTTTTTACCAAGGTGCCAAGAATATACAATAGGGAAAAGGCAATCTTTTCAATAAATGATGCTGGGAAAACTGGATAAACAAAGTAGAAGAATGAAACTAGACCCTTATCTTTCACCAAATATGAAAGTCAAATCAAGAGTGGATTAAAGACTTAGTTCTAAAACCTGAAACTATAAAACTACTAGTAGAAAACATTGGGGAAACACTCTGAGACATTGGCTTGGACAAAGATTTTGTAAGACTTCTGAAGCACAGGCAACCAAAGCAAAAATAGACAAATGGGATTACATCAAACTAAAGAGCTTCTGAGCAGCAAAGTAAATAATCAACAAAGTAAAGAGACAATCCACAAAATGGGAGAGAATATTTGCAAACTCTCCATCTGACAAGGGATTAATACCCAGAATACATAAGGAGCTCAAATAATTGCAAAATACCAAATAATCTGATCACAAAATGAGCAAAAGACCTGAGTAGACATTTCTCAAAAGAAGACATAGAAATAGCCAACAGGTATATGAAAAAATGCTCAACATCACTAATTATCAGAAAAATGCAAATCAAAACCACAATGAGTTATTATCTCACCCCAGTGAAAATGTTTTTTGTAAAAAGACAAGCAATAATGGATGCTGGCGAGGATGTAGAGAAATGGGAAGCCTTGTACACTGTTCATAGGAATGTCAATTAGTATAGCCAATATGGAAAACTATATGGAGATTCCTCAAAAATCTAAAAATAGAACTACCATTAGATCTAGGAATTCCACTACTGCATATATAGTCTCCACAAAAAGGAAAGCAATATATCAAAGAGATATTTGCATTCCCATTTTTATTGCGGCACTATTCACAATAGCCCAAATGTGAAATCAACCTAAGTGCCCATCAATGGATGAATGGATAAAACATGAAATATTACACAGTGGAATATTATTCAGCCACAAAAAAGAATGAAATTCTTATTTACAGCAGCATGGATAGAACTGGAGGGCATTATGCTAAGTGAAATAAGCCAAGCACAGAAAGTGAAATATTGCATGTTCCCATTCATATGTGGAAGCTAAAAGGTGAATTTCAAGAAGATAGATTGGTAGTTACCAGAGGCCAGGAAGGGTATGGGGAAGGATAGATTAAGAGGCGTTAATTAATAGGTATAAATATATAGTTCAATAGAAGAAATAAGATTTAGTGTTTGATAGAACAGTAGGATACTACATAGTGTATAATAATCTATTGCATATTTGCAAATAATTAGAAGATAATAATTTGAACTTTTCTAGTATAAAGAAAAGACAAATATTTAAGGTGATGAATATACCAATTATACTGATTTAATCTTTTCGAATTATATAAATTATCACATGTACTCCTCAAATATGTACATTTATCATGTAGCAATAAAAATAACAATATTTTTAAAGTTTTAAGTAATAAATAAATAATAAAACTAAGGTTTGAATTAAAAAATAAAAATCAAATCAATATAAAAAAGAAAGCAAACAGTCTGTATGATTTCTATTCTTCAGAAGTATTAATATTAAAACTTATTCTATGGCTCATACATGATCAAACTGAATAAAAAAACACAATCCTCCTAGTTGTGGAGCTCTATCGATGGCTATTAAATTAAGCTTTGTAATTATGTTGTTCAGCTCTTCTACATCTTTATTTGCTTTTGTCTGCCATGAACAGACAACTGCCATGAACAGTTAAATGTTTGTTAAACTTTTCAAAAAATGATGGTGAGTTTTTCTTCCTACATTTCTATATTTGAAACTATGTTACTGGTTGAATGTATGCTTGGAATTAATTTATTCTCCTAGAAATTGAACTCATTATTCTGTAGTGATCCTCTTTGTCCCATGCATTGTGTCTTAAAAATCTATTCATTTGGAAAAATATAACTAAAACAATTTTTTTGTGTTCTCTTTTATTTTATTTTTAATTAGTTTGCTTTTACTTTCAGCTGCTTCATGTTCTTACATTTTAGGTGGGTTTTTTATTTTCCAGTGGGACAATCTCTGTCTTTTGAACCAGGAATTTAGTCCATTAACACTTACTATGGCTACAGATATAGATAGTAAAACTTGATTCTACTATCTTGTATTATGCTTTCTTTTTGTCTGTTTTTTCCACATTTTTTGTTCTCATCCCTTAATTATTTTTTAAGTAATTAATGGCTTAATTAGTTTTTGGTTTATTGTCCCATTCTTTTTCCTTCCACTGGTTTAGAAATTATAGATTCCTAGCACTCTGGGAGGCCGAGGCGGGCAGATTGCTCGAGGTCAGGAGTTCGAAACCAGCCTGAGCAAGAGCGAGACCCCGTCTCTACTATAAATAGAAAGAAATTAATTGGCCAACTAATATATATAAATATAAATTAGCCGAGCATGGTGGCACATGCCTGTAGTCCCAGCTACTCGGGAGGCTGAGGCAGTAGGAACGCTTGAGCCCAGGAGTTTGAGGTTGCTGTGAGCTAGGCTGACGCCACGGCACTCACTCTAGCCTGGGCAACAAGCGAGACTCTGTCTCAAAAAAAAAAAAAAAAAAAAAGAAATTATAGATTCCATATCTAATATTGTTCTCATTACCTTTGAAATAAACAACTGTATCGATATCTATTAACCTATATATTTCCAATGAATTCTAAAATAAATAAATATCTTGATTCATCTATTGAGAATTTACATACTTATCACACATCTAAATTCCCATGACTTTTTGTCCAGTATTTAATTATCTTTTCTAATCTCATAAATATTAAAAATATTTATACTTATCTGTTTATCAATTTCTTCATAGTATCTTTCCTTATTGCATCTAAAGTTTTTTTCTGATGTCATTATTGTTCTTCCTGCAGTATATTATTTTGAAGTTCCTTTAGAAAATATTTATTGGTGGTAAATTATTTTAGTTTTAATTTCTCTGAAAAACTCTTACCTTTTCTAAGTCTTAAAAGATAGTGTGTGTGTGTGTACATAATTTTAATTTGACAGTTATTACTTCTTGTCCTTTCAAAGTATTATTCCACTGTTTTCAAAATTTTATTGTGGTTACTAAAATTCTATTATGGCTAATTATTATTTCTAGGTAATTTGTTGGCTTTTTTTCTATAATGTTTTTGAAGTTTTTAAAATTTTTCTACAGTTTCTATGAGAGCTTCTTTTTATATATAAATGTTAGTGAGGGTTTCCTTTTATATATCTGACACAATATTCATTGCACTTCCTTTTACTTTGGAGTCATCTTACTGCAATTCTAGTAATTTTTTGCACTGAAGTGTATTTTAAATGAAGCCAATATAGCTTAAGTTTTAAGGTCCTTCACTTGCATAGGTGATTTCCAAAGACCTGAAAGAGACCCATCATTGTGTTCAAATGTTTGCATATGTTGTAAAATGTCAAAATAAGATACTTGAATCACAGCTTATTGAAATTATTGTCTATCTCCACTCCAACTTTCATTCCTTTGCACCTCCTTAGTGTTTAGGCTTCCAGTGTGCTGAACAGCACTGGAGAAGTTGCAGAACTAGGACAAGTGGTTTGAGGAGGAAGGAAAGAGTTTACTTTGCTGACAAAGGAGGAAATATGGTAGACCTTCTTGTCTCAAAATCCCAAATTTCCTGAACATAGGCAGAAATACACAGATTTTAAAGGAAGAGTTCTTGGCTTCAGGGAATTGCTATGGTTAACTATGCTAATCATCCCATCTCTGCCAAAAACAAAGCCTGTGAATTCTAATAGCCACAGACCTGGGGTCTGGCGCCACCTGGGAGTTTTAACAAAAGACTTAACCTGTCACAGGGATGCAGTTCCCAAAAGAGTAGGGGAAGTTTTCCAGGCCATTCCCTCTGTTACATATTTAAAATTGTCAGTATTTCCCTTCCATATCCATGGGAGGAGGGACGACTACTTTATTACAGTATTTTATTCTGCATCTGATCATTTCAGTATTTGAAGTCCTTTGGTATCTATATCTGGCATGTCTTTTCTGCTGACTACCCTCAAGGTGGCTTTTATCTTGTGTGTTTGATGATCTCTCATTATGAGTTTACGTTTGGTTGATTTTAGAGTGATATTCCTAAAGGATTAACTTGGAGATGGTTTTTTCCAAGAAGGATTTGCTTGTTCTTCCTCGAGGATCCAAGGATATTATCAATCCAAGATTTCTTTAGCTTCCTCCAAGCACTGTGGTTTAACATTAGAGAGGCAGGTCAGCATATATGTTAATCTATGATCCCTTTGGGCTTTGGGCTTTCAGTTCATTATTTTTTCTTTGTATATTTTGGATATTATATGCCCTTGAAGTTTTTGGTTAGTGCCTGCAAGCCTAAGAATACATTATGACGTCTGTTTTGATCCAGAATCTGATTGCATTATAATAGAAGGGCCATTAAGAATATGCGGCACAGGTCATACTGCTGGAGTCTTCTAGAAGAATCCATTTTGTTTTATGTTTTAAGTGGTTTCTCAGAATTAATAATGGTATATTTCTTGGGATCTGGAGGCTATTTATTAATAAGTTATACAAATATACAATCAAAGACTGATGAAACTGACAAGTAACTTAGGAGGAATTTATTCAATACCCCTAAGGATTCAGTCCCTTAACATCCTGATATTACCTATTTGACCACAAATTTATCAAAGTATCACTGACATGAACTAGCATTATGAAAGAATATTCATTCTGCAAAGAAAAAAGGAGACTCAATATTTAATGCTAAACTTTTAAAAAATATCGCAAATAAGCCGGGCGCGGTGGCTCACGCCTGTAATCCTAGCTCTCTGGGAGGCTGAGGCGGGCGGATTGCTCGAGGTCAGGAGTTCGAAACCAGCCTGAGCAAGAGTGAGACCCCGTCTCTACTATAAATAGAAAGAAATTAATTGGCCAACTAATATATATACAAAAAATTAGCCGGGCATGGTGGCGAATGCCTGTAGTCCCAGCTACTTGGGAGGCTGAGGCAGCAGGATTGCTTGAGCCAGGAGTTTGAGGTTGCTGTGAGCTAGGCTGACGCCACGGCACTCACTCTAGCCTGGGCAACAAAGCGAGACTCTGTCTCAAAAAAAAAAAAAAAAAAAAAAAAAAAAATATCGCAAATGCCTAGCAATTTGGACATTTTTCTTAGAAAACTATTTCATATAAGCATTACTTATCTCAGTGTCATTTACCTAGAATTAGTTCCTCTGTCATGGTCCTGTCCAAGGCTGGACTTTGAAGTGTTTTCCCAGTTCTTGGGCTCCTGTCTTGGAGGAATCACAAGCCTTGGCCTACGGAACAGAGAGAAATGACGGACACTGAGCAAGTATGCGTGAAGAATTTATTGTAATGAAATTTTAAGGGTGCAAAGCAAAAGTACATTTTCTAAGGGGAAATGGGTCTGTCTCCAGGAGTGGAAAAGACACTGTTGTCTTCTTCTATGTTTTTCCTTTTATATGCCAGTAGTATATGCTGGTGTAAAGGTCAGTTGTAATTACTTATGACTATATGTCACGGGTTTGGGGGTCTGGATGTTTCCAGGTATGGACATAACTTAAAGGTTATGTTCCAGACATTTCTTTCTCCTCTATGTGTGATGGGAAAAGTCACCATTTATGGTGTTTTTCTATTTTCTGATTGGTGGTCCCTGTTCCATGGTCTAATTACCCCATTCTTTAAGACTGAAATAATTGTTTCCCCTGGTTATTTTTCTGTAACTATTTCCTTCTTGTTGTTTTTCTTCAACTGTTTCCTCTTTCTTGTTTTTCTTCTCTGATAATTCCATCACCTCTTGTTTTTTCTTTAACTATTTCCCGCTTCTTGCTCTATCATTCCATTACCTCTTGTTTTTCTGTCCCTAACACTTCCATTAATGGATTTCAATAGACTGAAAAATTAATTATGAAAATTTCTCCACAGAAGAAAATTACAATATTAGGACAATATTAGGACTTACTTGCTTAATGTGCCAATTCATTTCAAGGATTGTACTAAATTACAATAGATATTTCTTCTCAAAAATGGATCCTCTATGAAAATACATCTGGTCAAAAGCTAAATCTACAACCACAATGAGTAAGATGTGCAACGTTTGGGGGATGGACATGCTTGAGGCTCTTACTCGAGGGGGGAGGGGGGCATGGGCAATATAAGTAACCTTGACACTTGTACCCCCGTAATACGCTAAAATAAAAAAAAAATTTAAAAGCTAAATCTAGGGAATATTCAAGTAGGAAATCTAATTTTAAAAAGGCAATATTTGGTAAAGATTATTTTTAATGGCAATATTCAATCCTAAGGGGAGGATGACCTAGACTATGTTCAATGCTGTGAAGAAGTATATGTTGGTACAAATATTCTGGAAAACAGTCGTGTCCTTTCTTCTCAAAGTATTAAAAATTTACCTGTCCTTTTGATTCAATAAACTTATTTCTATAGCAAAGGCATTTGTAGGTACTAAGATTAATCATGCTCTTAAATTTTTTATTTATACCTTTCTGTATTTTTTCAATTTTTCTCCAGTTACCAAAAATTATATTTTAATAACTTATACATTAAGTTATATATCGATTCATAGAATCTGTCCTTGAGCAGACTGAGAGACTTACTATGAACAGAGCACCTATATCAACCTGACAATTTTCAATACACCGATAGAGTATCACAGAGGATTTCCAAAACAGTGTCATCAATGTTATCAATGAATTTGTTATTCTTAACATTAGCTATTTGGGGTAGAAATAACATGGGCATAAGATAGAGAGGACTGATCTGGTTGACCTCTTATGAGCCTTCTAACTTTGAAAATAATCTTTATCTTGTTGGATTTTTCTCCATAAATTACAAAGAGACTGTTGTATATCAGCCCACTGAGGTTAGAACAATAAGCATTTTCATACTTGATAGATAAAATTTGCCATATCAACACTATCACTTCTATCAGATACTTCTGATGAGCTAAAGATGTAAAAGTCAGTTAATGAAAAGTTTGTCAATGATGTCATGATGAAGTAAAGGAAGAGCAGGAAAAAAGCTACATAAAAGTATTCTGAAGTATAACCTGTGTAACCAGGATAAAATATTAGGCTAAATGAATATTTGGTGGCATGCAAATAAAGCAAGTATTGTGAAAGTGATAGATGTATGACTGATATTTGGAAAACTCACCATTATATCTGTGGTTTTTGTATGTGTCATATGTGTTTTATGTGTGGTACATATTGTATTACTTGCATGTGTTTGTTATGTGTTGGCCACGTGATAACCATGTATTTTGCACGTGTGGTATAGTCACTGAATATATTATGTGTTGGGTATGTTTGTGTGTTACGTGTGTTTGTTTGTTGTGTGCATTTTGTGTGTTCTGTGCGATTATTGTTTGTATTTTGTGTATTTGCTGTGTTGGGGGGTTAAAAAACAATGCTCCAAAATATGGCACTTTGACATGCTCAACCCTTTGAACTAAAATAGGAAGGGCTTAGAAGCTGCTTCAGAACCAAAGACTTTCTAATCTTCTCTTGTTTCTTTCAAAGTTAGAAGGCCCCAAGTACAGTGAGGGACTCCCTCTGGCATTTCCTTATCTAACTAAGAAAACTTCTTTCCAAAACAAATGCAGTTGACCTAAAACCCCCTTCCTAGGAATCTCATCAAATAACCAGAAAAGCTTAACCCCTGGAGAAGAGAGGAGACTACAAAGTCCGTCAGCACACCTAGATAGATGTCATTTATTCTTCATAGGTCAATTTAGAGAGATTACTCTAGAGACATCATCTGAATTCTAAGACAACATATGTCTGCAGTAACCCACCCCTCACCTTCCCACCACCTTCCCCAGAGCTCAGAGGATTTTGTCCCAGGCCACTGTTCTTTGGGTACATTCATTTCTCCTGAAAATCATTTTCTATCCCTCTAAAGATTGCCTATAGCCCACTCCATTTCCCTCCCCACTACAAAGATTATTTAAGCCTCAGCCATCTAGCCCCAGTTTGAGTCTCACATTTGAAGGACTCCTGTGTCCATAGCACATTAATAAATTTATATACCTTTTTGTCCTATTATTCTGTTTACCATCAGTCATTTCAGTGAATCTTCAGTGGATAGAAAGGAAGCTTCTCCTCTTCCCCTCTGCCCCTCTGCTGTCCTGTGCGTGCTGTAGCTGTGGGGGTATGTCTGTGAGGGTACCAGGGGCACTAGATCAAATAGTGACTGCAGAGCCAAAAAAAAAAAAAAAAAAGAAGTGTAGAGGCTGCCACCCTGGCCACATATCAAACATGCACATCCATGGAGATTGCAAATAGCATTAATAATAAGACTGAGGGAAGAACAATGAGATTTTAAGTGCGCTGTGCATGGTTGTATGATGTGTGGGAGTGCATGTGTGTGTACATTCACACATACAAAATGCTAGGAGCCTGAAAGCACTGTGGGAAGGGCCCTTTTACAAGGATAATTAATCTCACGGGTCCCTCTAGGCTTCCTTTTCCATAGGTCTGGTTTTCTGAGCTGGCTAAAAATGTGGTAGGTGTGGATTTCCACCAGCATATTAATAGTTCTTGATCTCTCCCTTCTCTGTTGGAGATGAGGTAACCAAGAAAAGTTGATGCTCTCCAATGCTTTCTTCATATTATAATAACTTACATTCAAATAATAAACTACAGTTTGAAAATGCTTTCCCAACCATTAATGTATTTTCCCCTACAGTCCTGGGAGGAAAGGATTTCTTTCCAGCAGTCTTCAAAAGAAAACAGAACACCTAATTTTCTCCAAAATAGTAACTGACGGTCAGAAAGACTAAGGAATATACTTAAACAAATACGACTTTATATGGCAAAGCTAAGATTGGAAAACACATTCTATGGTTTCTAATTATTTAGAAATAAGTTATTCTCTTTAAAATTAAAAATGAGATTAATTTCATTATTTCTATCACATTATACATTAATGTTTCCTTCTCTGACACATGTAAGACCTGGCAGGAAAATAACTAAATATGATGCTATGCACATGGTGCTCTCACCTCGCTTCCAACCCTTGTTATGAGGGTTTGGACCACTATCTGTAGACCCCATGACTTGGTTTCCTTACCTCGAGTCTTGCTTTTTTTCTGCTGCATCATTCACAAATGCTGCCAGGTGTAGTCTTTCAAAATGCAAATAAGATCACCCTATTTCTAGGTTAAAACCCTTAGGTTGTCTCTACTGTCCTAGCAAAATTGCAGAGTCCTTAGCGGGACTTCCTTAAGGCACCTGCAGACTAATCTTTCTACCCTTATTTCTTACTCTGTTTATACTATGCGTCAACAGTACTAAATCATGATTCTGTTTTCAAACTTTCCAAACTCTTTCATGCATTTCGATATCTCCAGTGCCTGGCACAGGGCACACGACATACAGTAAGTAATTAATGAGTAATTGATCAGGTCTTGTTGAGGTTCAGGGATTGGCAAAGTTTGACACACAGGCCAGACAGGGCCCACTGCCTATTCTCATAAGTTTTACTGGCACACAGCCCTGCCCATTCATTTATGTATTATCTATGGCTGCTTTCATGCTACGATGATAGAGCTGAGTAGCTGCAGGAGAGACCATATGGCCTCAAAGCCAAAAATATTTACCATCACGCCCTTTACAGAAAAAGTGTGCTGACCCCTATTTTAGATACTCTGTAAGAATCTTAAAGTGCTGCATATGGACTTTGTTTTTTTTAATTGCATCAAAGAGAAAAATATTTAGAATTGCTCACATTTTTCTCACTGAAGTATTAGAAATGTGGCATTAATTCTATTAATTAATAGAATTATTAATTACAGGCTTATAATTTTTTGCTGCAGTTTGAATCTGTGTAATCTCAATGGTATACAGTTCAGGTAGCAAAGAACAAAACTTCCAGTTAAATATGGGTAAATGTTTAATTATGAAAACTATAGAACATATTCTTTACTCAGAAATGTTTAAAGAATAATACATTTCTGAGTTTTCAAAATTATAAAAGCATATTTAAATACCTTTAAACACACATTTGGATTAAAAAATGTCAATTAAATGTCTGAATAAATCTAAGCCACATCAGAGAGAGAATGTATTCTTGTAGTTTAAAAGTAGCTAATCAAATAATAAATTTATTTTTTATTATGGTGATCAACTTAATTTCTGCAAAATGATCGATAATTTTGTAAAGTGACATTCTCTTTTCTTCTTTTAATAGGAGGAATATTTCATACTTTGAGATCTCTAATTTCCTTTGAATCACAATCTTGAATTTATTATTATCAAGGAAATGTATCCCTCAATCATAGCCTTATTCAGAATGCAAACCTCCTTTGCCCCCACAGAGACTTAATTATATTGAAAGATACAGTATTAAGCACTTCTTTATATTATATCCAGAAATGGAAAGGAGGGTTCTAGAAGGATAAGGAGGACAAGTCCATTCTTTTTCCTTAGTTTTATAATAATGTAACTTTTACCATTTTATTAAACTCTATTATTGTTTCTAAAATTCATAACCCTTCCTTCTTGGGTCTGCTACTATAAACATGCTGAATGGTATTTATTCAATTATAATACGTTTAACATAAATTATCTTTGAGAAATTTTTAACAGGTCTTCATACCCCTTGAGCTAATTGGAAATGTGCTGGGATGTCATAAAACCAGGGTTAGGAGTCATTTCAGAGTTGAACCTGTAACACATATCACTCACTTTAATTGCCACAAATTTTAAATATATTCCTTAATAAAGAATGTATTCCTTCTCATTACGCCCAAATATATGCTTTCCTAACACTTCATCTGTTATGTAGGAAGCATAATTATAATTGTTAATAATAATAATTCAAATGATGATAAAAAT
Source organism: Microcebus murinus (assembly GCF_040939455.1). Classification (NCBI taxonomy): domain Eukaryota; kingdom Metazoa; phylum Chordata; class Mammalia; order Primates; family Cheirogaleidae; genus Microcebus; species Microcebus murinus. The sequence goes on from NC_134115.1 coordinate 17,175,097, forward strand.
GGTAACAGTCCAACAGCAAACAAAATTCAAACCCAGGAGCTTTTCAACTCCTAATTTTCACACTGTTAAAATAATTACTATATCATGTATATCATCAAGACTCAGAAACAGATAAGTGATAAGTGAGATAATTGGTATGACTATGTGCCACACAGTATACAGTGATAGTACACAGAGACAAGAATGCCTGAAGTTCATTATCATTTATTCTGAAATTGCACCTGCTTTCCCATGATGGTGGAAATATGGCACTTAAAATAAGAGACAAAATTGTTCACTTCTACTTCTTAAAACATAGGCTATCTAAAATGTTTTATCAAGGAAAACTTCAATCAGGAGCGTTTCAATGGTCTGGTTTATTTAAATGAGAAATCCACGGGTGCAAAAATATAGTAAGTAGAATGAATAATATTTGATAACACAACAAAGTCACTATAATCAACAATAAGTTAGGGCATGCTTTAAACTAACTAAAAGAATGGAATTGGAATGTTCCTAACACAAAGAAATGATAAATTCCTGAGGTGACAGCTAACTCAACTACTCTGATTTGATTAATTCACATTGTATGCCTATATCAAAAACATCACACGTACCCTATTAAGATATACAATTATTATGTACACACAATAATTAAAAATAAACAGAAAAAAATAAATGGGAAGCCCCAAAAGTTATGCCAAGAGGATTTCTTCTATAAAAACATCCTCAGATCTATAATTTAGTCATGACATTCAAGTCAAAGCACTATGGAACATTTTTGTATTGGTTATGTAGAGGGAAAAACTAATGTCCTTGGTAATTGTCTAAATTTTTTATATCATTACTGATTTTTTTATCTGTTTGCTTTATTAATTTGTGAGAGAAATGTATTAAAGTTTCTCCCTCTAATTGTGAATTTGTCTCTTCTTTTTAGGTACGTCATTTTTTGCTTTATATATTTTGATTTCATGTTTTTAGATGCATGTAAATTTAGAATTCTATCTTCCTGGTGGATTAAATGTTTATCAACATTAACTGTCTCTCTTTATCTGTAACAATGCTCCTTGTCTTAAAATCTACCTTGTGTGATATTTGTAAAGTTATACTTTACTTTCTTTTGGTTATCATTTGCATGGTATATGTCTTTCCATTATTTTACTTTTCATCTTATGGTGATTAAAGTATTGCTCTCATAAGCTACATGGTTTTAACTCAGTTTGAAAAATATTTGCATTACATTTAGTGTAATCAAAGATGTATTTGAGTTAACACCTACTAAATTATTGTTTGTTTTCTATTTGTCCCACCTATTTATAATCCTATATATTCTCTCCTTGCTTCTCCTGGATTAATCTGTATTTTTGTTATTCCATTTTCCCTTCTACTAGCTAATTAATGACATAATCTTTTTAGTAGTTTCCCTAGAGATTATAACATACATCTTTGATTTATGGCAGTTTAATACAAATTATTAATTTTACCAGTTTCCAGGCAATATTAGGGTCTTAGTGCACATCGAATCTATTTGTCACCTTGCCCCCTTTCTTCATGTTTTTATGTATTTTAACTCTGCAGTATGCTTAGACCCCAAACAAAGTAATGTTCTGTTCAGATGATATTAATATATATAACTGTCCACACATTTTCACTTTCTGTTACTCTTCATTCCTTCCTGCAATTCTCGGTTTCCACTTGGGATTATTTTTTCTTGTTCTTGAAGACTTCCTTTTATATTCCAATTAATGCAGCTCTAATGGAGATGAGATCTTTCAGTTTTGTTTGCTTGTAAGTATCTGTATATCACTACCATTTTTGAAGGATGTTTTCAGTGAGTATAAAGTACGATATTGGCAAAATTTTTTAGCACTTTAAAGATTCCATTATTTTTCAGCTTCAATTGTTTATGTTGAGAAATCATCTATCAGTCTAATTATTGCTTCTTTGTAGGTAATGTGCCCTTATTTCCCTCTAGGTACAATTGATATTTTCTCTTTGCCTTTAGTGTTCAACTATTCAACTAAGATGTGCTAGATGTAGTTTTATTTGTACTTATTCTGGTTTGGATTCATAGCAGTTCTTGAATCTATAGATTGGATGTCTTCTACCAGTTTGAAGAAATTCTCAATTACCTCCTTCACTGTTTCTGCCATATCCTCCCTTTTCTCCTCTTCCAGGACTCCAATTACATCTATGTTAGGCATTTTTATCATATCAATAGGTCTTTTACCATCTTTTCTGCATTTTTTATTCTTTTTGCTCTCCATACTTCAGCCTGGTTATTTTCTAGTGACTTATCCCCAGTAACTAATGTTCTTTTTTTATAATGATTCAAATCTACTATTAAAGTCATCATTAAGTTCTTAAATTTTATTGCTGCATGTTTCATTTGATTTTTAAATAAGTTCCATTTCTTGGGTGTAATTTCCATTTTATCATTCTTTCAACATATTAATTATGTTTTATTTATTTATTCATTTATTTATTTATTTTGAGACAGAGTCTCACTGTGTTGCCCGGGCTAGAGTGCCATGGCATCAGCCTAGTTCATAGCAACCTCAAACTTCTAGGCTCAAGCAATCCTTCTGTCTCAGCCTCCCAACTAGCTGGGACTACAGGCATGTGCCACGATGCCCAGATAATTTTTTCTATATATATTTTCTATATTGGTCAATTAATTTCTTTCTATTTTTTAGTAGAGACAGGGTCTTGCTCTTGCTTAGGCTGGTTTCAAACTCCTGACCTTGAGCAATCCACCTGCCTCGGCCTCCCAGAGTGCTAGGATTACAGGTGTGAGCCACCACACCCGGCCTAATTACAAGTTATTTTAACACGTATTTGACAACCCAAATAAATGGTTCATCTCCCTTTTCTCTTGATTTTATTTTTTGGTATACCTGGTAATTTGTATCGAATGCTGGACATTTTATGTTAATAATTGTAGAGGCTCTAGATGATTTTAACTTTCTCCAGAGAACTTTTACTTTATCCTCCAGAAAATTACTGGAATCTAGTCAGGAGTCAATTCTGGGTTGCAGTTTTAATAAAGGTTGCTCTACCTCTTATTCATCTGCATTCTTAGAATGTAATTCTTTAGGGGTTCCAACTGAGCCTGGGGAATGCTGAACTTTGATTTGTATTTCCTCAGAACCATGAAACTACTAAGTATTCTACTCTGCTTTCCAGGTGTGTTCTGCTTAGCTTCTTACTCTCTTTTCCTGTGTAGCTTACAATTTCTGAATCATGAAGTGTTTGACTCACTTCTTTATGCCACTTTTATCTCCAGGGTTTCAATCCCTCAAGTCCTGACACTGGCAGTAGCAGCATTCCTCTATGGTCAAAATTCCTATTGGTCAGCGCTCTTCCTAAGTTCTGGAAACACCATTCTTTCCATTTTCACATTCATGCCTAGAGGTGATAATGGCTTTCCACTGTTGCTAGTCTCAGGATGCTTCCTCTCTGCTGCTTGTTCCTTTAATTGTGTCCTTGCCTCTTAAGTACGTCTTCATTAGAATATCTTTAGTTAAAGCTATTGCATATGTTATTCTTCATCTTATAGTGTCCTGACTGATATAGTAATAACCTCTAAAAATAAGAACTAATACTTTGAGGTATTGTTTTTTCAAGAAATCAGTAATCTTATGCAAAATTTGTGCTTTAAATGACTGCTTTAAGGTATATTGAGAAGTTTTGTTATCAATCTAATTTTTGGAATTTGTAAGTAAAGGGGCTACTTATATGAAATAATAAAAAAGCAATTTTATATAAATTGTTCTTTGCTTGAGCTAGGCTATGAAGTCTAAGCATTGGCTTGAATAAGATATCTCTTTTCTCTCTTCTTTGCCTTCTTTTGATAAATATATGGAGCTGTTTACAGAGCCCTTCTCACCAGCATCCTCATTGATCATAAGACATTTACATATTATAAATAGAATAAACAACGTGGTAAGTGTATTATTTCATTAAGTGCAGTGCCTGCATTCCTCAGATAAGTTATTCAAAAAATGTTGCATGAATGTCACACTCTAATCTCTTCAGACAGAAATCTTCATGCCAATCAAAACTCTGTACTACTTGTTACCTACAGATGAAGTTACCTCCCCATTTGAAAACATTTAGACTGCCCTTAGTCTAAATTTCAGTGTTTTCTCTATCACACTACATTGCTTTTTAAATTAACATATATGTTCTACTTTATAGGAGGTCGCAATCTAGAACACCAGACAATAATAAAAGAACTCAGAATATGATTAAAATTTAAATTATTAGATATACACTAAACTAAGACAAGAGAATATGGAAGGTCAATTGAATACAAGATGGAATTTGAATATCTGTAAATGTAAGTGGAAGTCATTTCTACCTGGTTGGGAAACAGCATGAACAGGTACCTTGACCAAAGCCAGTTACAAATTTCAGTGGCAAAGCTTAGGTTTAAAAAGAACTAATAGTCGTATTTCCAGCCATTTGACAAGTCCTTTGAGCCCCACTTCCTCTCATTTGATCTAATACTTCATAGCACATTTTTGCTAAAGAAATGAACTTTTACGCATAGACTGCCTCAGGTTAGTTCTCTGCTATTAAATCTTCGGAAGAGGAGGGAGCATGAAAAGGCTCCTAGGATTAGCAGAGTGAAGTTCTGAAGTTCCATTGTTTCTGAGTCCTGCTCTTCTGATAAAAGTATGTCTCTGTTTCATCAAAGAGAGTTGTTGGTGGAAAGGAAGAGAAAGTGTGATAAGAAGAGAGAAATGAGTTCCATGGTGTTTAAATCATCCATTTGGGCCTCAAGGTGAAAATGCTGTGCAAGGGGTTTTTTCCTGGCACCAAAATTAGAGAAGCTTGGTGAGATGTGAAGTCCTCAGAGGCCCTGAAGCAGCAGCAGTGGTCACCATTTGCTATCTCCGAAAGTTCTAGAAATAAAAAGAACTGTTTAGCTCTGGACATGGGACTTGAAAAGGACATGGAAATATCTGAGGAATGATGGCATTAGGACATGGATCCCCGACTATGACACTAATTGCTATCTTGGTACCAGAGCCAATCAGAGCAAATCAAAAAGGAGCTTCGATCTAATATCTTTCCTTTTTTCAGATGAAAAACTCAGCCCCGGTGAGGTTGGGAGGGCCCTTACCTTAAACCATGCAGTTAATCATATTAGTTAACATTAAGTAAGCACTCTGCTAAGAAATTTACAATCCTAGCCTCACTTAATCTTCATAACGATCTCATGTAGTAGGTACTATTGGAATAACAGAGAGGCAGAATACTAGTTCAAAGTCTCACTCCACCACTTATAACCACGGGCAAGTTATTTGGCCAATCTGTGACTAAGTTTTGTCATTTTTTAAAATACAGATAATATCAACAACAATCAAAATAATAATAATAAGTCAGCAAACCATTTAACATATGAATTCCATCCAGTAGAGACACATTTCTAAGTATATGTTCAACACTTGACTATTTCACCCATCTGGCATTTCTATATCCCTCCTTTCCCTATGAAAATGGATTCCTTGAGAGGAGGAAAGAGGAGGAGTTTCTCTCCAATACCTCCAATAGGGGGAAGAAACAGGGAGAGAAAGGTTTTCCTGTCCCATGCCCAAAGCCCTGTTGAAATGTGCATGCCTACCAACCACCCAGGAAAGGTTCCTGTCACCTTTGTAATGGGGTCAAGTGGTGATAATAATATTATCTTAAAGGGAAGGTGGGCATAGATTTTGGAAGTAGTGAGTTAAATAAGGCAGCTTTGTTGTGGACTCATGGATGCCTACTCACAGCCCTGCCTTTGGGGACCCCATGACCCTCTGGCATCCCATGGAGGACATGAAAATGTCAGCTCATAGCCCCAGGCCCTTGTTCCTGACACAGATTTCCTTCTACTTCCAATAAAATCAGTGAAGGCTCCCAGCTTCCCCCCACACGCATTACAAGTCCATCAGCACCACAACGTGCATCTGGGTATAAGATATAGCAAAGAGACTGTGAATAGGTCACATTTTAATTTTTCTTTCCATACTGACAAATGACACGAGACTCCTTTGGGTGTACATTTGACACCCTCATGAATACAAAATGAATTTATTATGATTAGTGCATTCACCTAGAGTACAACATTAATTCATAATGATTGATGGGCTACTTAAAATAACGTAGTAACCTTTTCCTGAGGTGTCTAGGTGACCCCACATCCACTTCATTAGTGATATTCCCTGAACTGTATTTATGTAAATGAAAAAAGTATCATAAGGCTACTTTATCCCTTACAGTTAAGCACTACTCTTAATGTAACTACACTTTATACAAACCAAAAAACAATTTTATTTCATTCCAGAATAAAGTATTTGACAATGTTTTATTTCTACTTTTGAAAAATGCTCACAAATTATCATTAAAAGTATGTAATGATCAAATTGAAATCATATTAAGAAGAGCTATTTACATTCCTTGTGTTGTCAAAACTATTGTTTAATTCCATCTTTGATAAATCCATGATGAGTCTTGCTCACATGATTAAAATTAGGTTTTCATTAATGTATATTTAATATATTTATGAAAAGATGAAACCTTGAGTCATTGAATATGGATTCTTAATCACTCCTTTGGAATAAAATATGTGAGCAAAGGGAATCTCTGCACCCTAGGTTCATGCTGTTGATTTGTGTTTAGAAACTGCTGAATAGGTAAAGGCAAGAGTTTAAAGGTTTACAAAAGATACATATAGAAGACCAACTAAGAATCCACACACTATTGGGTTCTCATTGCTTTTCTACTGGTTCTTTTGAATATGGTAATTGTTATAACTTGGATTTTTTTTTTTTTTTTTTTTTTTGAGATAGAGTCTTTCTCTGTTGCCCAGGCCAGAGTGCCATGGCATCAGCCTAGCTCACAGCAACCTCACATTCCTGGGCTCAAGTGATCCTCCTGCCTCAGCCTCCCGTGTAGCTGGGACTACAGGCATGTGCCACCATGCCCGGCTAATTTTTTTCTATGTATTTTTAGTTGTCCAGCTAATTTCTTTCTATTTTTAGTAGAGACGGGGTCTCACTCTTGCTCAGGCTGGTCTTGAACTCTTGATCTCTAGCGATCCTCCCGCCTCAGCCTCCCAGAGTGCTAGGATTCCAGGCATGAGCCATGGTGCCCGGCCCCAGCTTGGCTATTTATCTGCTCATTTTGTTACAAACGTGCATCTCTCTTTCTGGCATGATTTTTTTTTTTTTTTGCGACAGAGTCTCACTTTGTTGTCCAGGCTAGAGTGAGTGCCGTGGCGTCAGCCTAGCTCACAGCAACCTCAAACTCCTGGGCTTGAGTGATCCTTCTGCCTCAGCCTCCCGAGTAGCTGGGACTACAGGCATGCGCCACCATGCCCGGCTAATTTTTTATATATATATCAGTTGGCCAATTAATTTCTTTCTATTTATAGTAGAGACGGGGTCTCGCTCTTGCTCAGGCTGGTTTTGAACTCCTGACCTTGAGCAATCCGCCCGCCTCGGCCTCCCAAGAGCTAGGATTACAGGCGTGAGCCACCGCGCCCGGCTCTGGCATGATTTTGAAATAATGAACAAACTGAAGGTTGCACGAAAAGTAAAATAAATAAATCATGATACACTGAAACAAGAACAAAATGATGCACAAACTATCAACAAGGAAAAAAGGAACTGAGCTGCTTGAATTGTATTCTGTCTAAAATCATAGATATTTGTATCATAAAATAGACATGGTCCACTTCTTACTTGGTATCTCAGTCCATTTGCGCTGCTATAAAGGAGTACTTGAGGTTAGGTAATTTATAAAGAAACTGGGTTTATGTGGCTCACCATTCTGCAGGCTGTACAAGAAGCATGTTGCCGGCATTTGCTTCTGGTGAGGGCTTGAGGTAGCTTCCTTTCATGGTGGAAGAAGAGGAGCCAGCATCACAATGTGCAAGGAGCAAGAGAGAGAGGAGAAGGCATGAGGCTCTTTTCAACAGAAGGGCACCAAACCATTCATGAAGGATCCACCCCCATGGTCCAAACACCTCCCACAAGGCCCCACTTCCAGTGATGCTGATCAAATTTCAACAAGAGCTTTGGAGGGGACAAATATACAAACTATATCAGCTGGAATGTGGACTTAGGTTTTATAACTGAGTTGGAAAAGTGTGCACTATGAAAATTAACAAAAGCAAATGTGTCGGTTTGCTCACTTGCATGCTGAGGAAAACACATTGGTCCTTAGCAAAGCTGTGTGCATGAGGAGCTGGAAACTTAGGTGCTGGAAACTTAGCTGGAAACTCCATCCACTCTGCCTTTGATAGGGTGTGACCTTGAGTAGATCATTTAACATCATCATTGTGCCTCGGTTTCTTTTCATTTAAAACAATAATATCCATCTGTTTTATTTTCCCAGAGTTGTATGGAGGAACAAATCAGATGTGATATTGTATGTGGAAGCATCTCCAAAAATACACAGCATAAAACAAAGTCAGACATCATGAAAGCTATTTAAACTCTCATCATTTTATAATGTAGGAATCTCACATACCAGAAGCAATGGTCCTTCATTCAAGCAAATATTTATTGACAGATTTCCATGTGTAATGGGGAGGATGCAAAGATAAAATTGGTTATGTCTGGAAGAAAAGGGAAGACATCCACATAAATAACTGTAATAGATACAAGATAGGCGGTGAAAAGTAGCAGTGATAAATGAAACACAGATAGTGGTCTATAACAGTTCAAGGAGAATCAGAAAGGCTTGTGGAAGAAAGTTTACTGGAGCTAGGGTGCAAAGGACAACAGGATTCAGACTTGAAGAAGAGATGGCGAGACAAGTATTCTGAGTAGAGGAACCGTGTGAGAAGAGGCAAAACTGGGATTCCCCCAGCATGGGAAAACCTCAAGAGGTTCCTTCTAGCTCTAGATTAGCACGAGTGAGGGAGATTTAGAGGAAATATTCATTAGTGTGATTATTTCTTGAATGCCTACTATGTGCCAAGCACTTTCCAACCAATGGAGAAATAACAGTGACCAAAACAGACCAAATCACTGCCCTTATAGGGTCCACATTCTAATGGTTGTGTTTGCCACAAAATGCCTCTATCTCGTGATCTCTTTCTATAACTCCCTTCTCCATAATTATTCCCCCTCTCCCAGAGCTGCCAAAGCAAACACACATGCATACATGATTTATTTACATGCTACATTTTAGAGTGACACCTTTAATGTTGGCCGAGGTATGGAACTCTGTATTTGAGGAATCATGGCGGTTTTTCAAAAGTTGGTAAGGAAAAAAAGTAAAGGAATGGATCCAGCAGAGGATGAAAAGAAGGAATTTTCCAGGTTGTTTTCAACACTGAATGCACATTAGAATCATCTGTGGAGCTTGAAAAATACACTTAATGTCTGGACATCAACTTTAGAGCAATTAAATCAGACTCTCTGGAAGTTGAATCTAGACATCATTATTTATTTTTAAAGTTCCTCGGGTAATCCAAATATGCATGCAGATGAAAAATCATTGACATAATCAATACTCTAAAGCAGCAGTCCCCAACCTTTTTGGCACCAGGGATTGGTTTCACGGAAGACAATTTTTCCATGCAGGGGTGGAGGGTGGGGGAGGTGGGGAGTAGTTTGGGGATGTTTCAAGCATGTTATATTTGTTGTGTAGTCAAACCTCTCTGCTAAAGATAGACTGTATTTACAGCGGCTCCCCAGCGCTAGCATCACCACCTCAGATCATCAGACATTAGATTCTCATAAGCAGTGGCAACCTACATCCCTCGCATGGGCAGATTACAGTAGGGTTTGCACTTCTCTGAGAATCTAATACCCCCGCTGATCTGACAGGGGGCGGAGCTTATGTGGTGATGCCAACGATGGGGGTTATCTATAAATATAGATGAAGCTTCGCTCACTTGCCCACCACGCACCTGCTGCCATGCAGTCTCATTCCTAACAGCGCATGGACCAGTATTGGTCCATAGCCCGAGGGTTGGGGACTGCAGCTCTAAAGAACTATCTCACTTTTTTTGTTTGTTTGTTTCACTTTACATTTTAGATAAATGGATAGATAATCTGCATTCACCGCTACATCCTTTGTCATAATCCAGTCAGCAAATCACAGAATTTTGGAACTGGAAAAGGCATCGGATTTTGAAACTGCTGAGAGAAAGCCCAGGACAGTCAAACTGACAGTCATAAGGAGAAGTATTTGGAGGTGGCATTGAAGCTATGTGGGGAGAAATTGAAATGCAAATATACTTTCCTAGATTTGAGTCTTAGCTTTGCAGCTGACTTTGTGATTTTGTTATCTATTTGAACCTTGATTTTCTCATCTGTAAAGTGAAAAATCATTATTTCTCTTCTTCCTACTTTACAGGTCTCCGTGAAGAATAATTGGAGACAGTATTAGTGAAAATGTATTGTAACCTTAAAAATTCTAACACAAGTTTGAGAGATTATGTCCTAACAGCTGAAGCAACTGCAATAAACAAAATTTAGTCCTATGAGACAATGTCCAAAGGACATTGCATTTATAACACATTTAGGCAAGGCAAGTAAAACTAACCCTATAAGATGTATACTCACCAATAAAGCAATTCTTTTTCTATCTATGCAAAATATTTCTGTTATATTCTTTACCATCCAAAATACCTCTACAGAAGCCCTACTGGAAGTCCTTATTAATAATGGCAGGAAACCAAAACTAACTAATCAGCTGTTAACAATCCAGATTAGATTATGCTAATGTAGTTTAAAACCAAATAAAGTGGAGGAGGAAAGGAAACAGGGGAGGAGAGAAAGGTTTACAATTCTTGGGGAAAAAAGCAGTAAATCTCACTGACAAAAGATAAACTTCTTGGGCACCAAAGCAATGAAAATGGTGTTGATCTGAGTGTCCGCAGATGTGGCTCCAGGGTGTAATCTGTCCAGCTACTCAATATCAGGACAGCCACATGGGCACCACCTCAAGGAAGATAAATACGAAACCTCTTAGTCAGGGAGATAAACACAATTGCTGCTGCTAGTTCTTACATGGAAAACCTGCTGATTGTCATTGTCAGAGGGAGGAAGTGCTACTGAGATATTCTGAGGCACAGAGAGCAAAAGACCTGGCCACAAATCCAAGGAGTGATGGGGTACAGGGAGCAATAAGCATTGCGTGTACCAATTCTCTCAAGGTGGGTAAAGGCATGCCACTAGATTTCATTCGGTAGTGCATAGAATAAGTTTAGAAGGCACAGTACAATCGGGAATTTTGTATCATACAATATGTAAAATACTGTTACATGTAATAGGTATAAGCTACCCTTCTAGGTAACGGAAAGTCAGAAATATGGCAGTCTGGGTGGGGGGCGGGGGGAAGTGTGTTGGTATCCTGGCCAGTGGATCAATATCCCTGCTCCATTACAACCAATGGAAATCGCCCTACCCTTCATGCAAAAGGTGGTTAACCTAGCAGGCAGGAAAGAGGAGGAAGTAAGATTGTCTTCTGAAGAGAAAGTGGAAGAAAACTTTTCTCAAAACTCAACTCTTTGGCCTTCATAGAGAATTCAGTCAAGCAATACACTGAATTTAAGAAACAACCTGGATGTTTCAGGGAAAGTCCATGCCTTTATTTTAATTATTAAAGCCAACACGGTGTTATTCATCATGTGCATATTTATTCAGCAATTTACAACACGTAGGCACAATTGTGGGTGCCATGAAGAAGGAAAAGGAGAATCAGACACGGTCACCTTTCAAAGAGTTTGCATTGTACAAAGAGAGATGACGCCATATAAAGAGCACAGTAATGCCTATGTGCCCTAAAACAAAAAGGGACAGTGAAGAGAGGAAGGATATTCCTTCTTAAAAGGCTTGATCAAGCAAAGCTACAGCTGCTTTATTTTCCTGTTATTTATCACTTATGACTTGATGTAGAATTGTTTCTTCCTCATTAAAATCTTCTTGACTACCTCTCTGTAGAATAAATAATTTGGGGTTCATTTTCAATTTTCCTCCAGCTTCAATAGGATCCCAACCCTGAGACAAAAGATCTAGAATGGTATCCAACCTCTAAAAGCATTTCTCGGTTATTTCTGACCTTGTTTACACCTAGAGGAGAGATTTATTCCAAGGTTCTACAGATAAGCTCCTCAGTTAATGGGTACCTTGACAGTTTATGCAGAAGCGCTATGCGCAGGTACCTTTGTGGTTTTGTTCATAGTTTTCATCAAAATGTTTCAAACCAGGAGCTACTTTGAGGCATGCATACTATCTGGAGTGCAGCATCTATCAAATCAGCCTTGGGAGAGGTATAGCCAAGGTATACGTAGGCTCCCTACCACCTAAACTAAAATGGAATCAGCACAGTAAGCAAATAACAAATCAAGCTTTCTCTCAAGAAAGAAAAAAAATTTTTTCTTGGCTTAGTATTGGGATTTCCTTGGTCAAGCTGGGGCTTTTGCCTTTTCCCTAAAAGGAATATATGTGTTGAAATGCTAATAGCATTCTCAGATCATATACTATGTATGTGTTGAAATGGTAACATTGTCCTCAGATCACATGACGTTCAGCTATACCACTGATTCTAAACCAGAATGGTGAAAGCCATTGGATTTGAGCACATAATCTTAGCCTTTGTCTAACAATGTTAGCAACCATGTACCAGTGGGCTTTTTAGAGTTCTATAAAGTGGGTGTTGATGGTACTCATGAATAATCTTTACTGGAACAGAATGAAGTGAAGGAAGGAAGCTAAAAACTTTCTGTTTGGTATAATTATAGTATAATATACTTTATTACATCCTTGAATTGACTTGTATAAGGCATAAGAAACCAGTCAATTTCAATGAACAAAAAACAAAGTACCTAAAACCAGCTATTTATGTTATGTGTAGATAATCACTGCTTGACTGACTGAATTTTTCATGCTCTAACCAGCTGTTTTGGCATTTTGTAGACACAGCTTGAATAATTCCATCTACTTTCTATCGGTCCTAAATTAAAGTGACAGTGTGTTTGTGTTTTGGAACATTTTCTAAAGTTGATAACTTTGCAAACAATTAGATGGTGGGCCCAGCTTCCTAAAACATAGACATTTCTCATAGATTGGTTATTCTGAAAAATAGCAGTTTCCTCATTTCCAAAGGGCATTGCAGAACTAAACTGGCTACCACTTTCTTTGTTTCCAGGCCCGCTTTTCAACATATCACTTAAGTGGTACATAAATGTATTTTAAATGGCTCACCTTCATTTAGGTGCCTATCAAGAAAAATGGAAATGCCTGTTTCAAAGTTATCAAAAATTTCCTGATAGCAATTTTTTATTTAATTAAAAAAAGAGAGAGAGAGAAAATCAAATCCTGTCGCAGGCAGGTGGAGGGACACCGCAGGCAGGACTGTGTTTTCCAATGGCATCCAGCAAGATAATGAGTCCATGTCTATGGAAATTGATTCATTAATATTTCATCGAGGCAGCTTCAGAGCAATTCAAGAACCAGCTCCCAGGAATTCAATCAGCAAATTCAATGAATTGTTGAGCTTAAAATACCAGGGGGGCAAAATATACATATATTTGGCATGTGTGCATATTTATACATGCTGATGTGATGTGTATATGCACACGAATACAGGTACATATATTAAAACACAGCACATGTGAGAGAATGTCATTTCTAGGCTCAACCCCAGTCTCACCTGCCTTAACTTCATCTCATTCTTTACTTAGGAAGAATTTCCAAATAAAACTAAAATCATTCTGCTTAATATCATTTCCTTCAGCTCAGTACTGGCCTTGGAAAAACAAGTTAACAAAAAAGTCAGCTACAACTCGTTCACTGGTAAACACGTATTTATCAACAGAGTCCCTTCAACCAATTAACAGAGTACAAAGATGGCTCCCAAGGACCTGCGCTGATGCTCGAAAAGGAAGAGATCAAATGTTTAATGGAGGAAGGGCTGCTAGTTTGGGGTGGAACAGCCAATTTACCATGTGAGATGCACATTGAGAAAGGCCAGTTAGGGAAATATTTAATAGTCTCAAATTATCATGTCCGCTAAGTAATTGGTCTTTGGGTGTCCCTAAACACCAACCTATAAATAATTTTATTTTCATTTTGGATCAATGTCTTCTAGCCCTTGTCTAACTAACCTGTATTGATGTCTTTTTAATTAAACCATGCGTGATATGCTCACTCGGCAGTGGGGCATACTGAGCGTGCATGCTAGGAATTCCAGATAAGGTAATTATGCTATTTGTCACTGTCATGATTAATGTGTGACAGCTGTTATGACAGCTGTGCCACTGTTTTGTCACAATACTCTGTTCATCCATAACAAAATTAGCTGTCGTACTCAAAGGTACACACTTGCTGCTATTTCCTTCTGAAGTCAACAATGAGAAAATCGAGAGGGAATATTACATGAACTCCGTGACAAACAAGAAAAACGACATCTTTATTTTTTATTTTTTTTTTCCACTTTAAATGATGATATAACCTGCCTGCATTGGAAATGCAGATAGCTCACCTCTAGCAAACAAGCTGTCACAAGAAGCCAATCCACCACTAATCTAGCTAACAAGGTCTCAGTATGTGAGGGGTTTGCTTCATAATTTGAATCTGCCTTGTCAGGCAAGCCCTTTAGATGTTGCCCAAATTAGCATTGGCTGGCACTGTTTCTGCCTGTCAAGGTGGGGATCTGCAAATGCAGAGTTATAATAGGAAGTGGGAGATTGACTCACCCTTTCCTTTGGGCGTCAGTCAAGGAAAGCAAAATAGGCGGCTCTTCCTCCATCTCCCTCGGGACAGCCGTCCCTCCTTCCTCCGGTACCCCTGCATCTTTAATGGGTAGATGCTTTCAGGAGCTGACGCCAAATAGAGATGTAAATTGTCAGATGAAGGCAGTTATTAATGTTAACCAATATTGTTTCTTACAGAGCCCTAAAACTGGACTATAAAACCATGGAAGACACTGATGTGAAGAGACAGATGGCTACAATAATAGCATCATTATTCTATAGCTTTGGGTGAAGTGGATACTGCATATGTTCCATAAATTTAAAAGAAAAAAAAACAAAAAAGGGCTCACGTAGATGTCTATTCATAATGAAAAAGAAACATTGTAACATCAGAGACCCTGAGTGCCATAGAAGGAAAATATGTCATATCAGATATGCCTAAGTGAACATATTTTATCTCTTAAAAATTAAAGACAGAACAGCTGTAGCTGTTATTATTTTGCAACAAATGATTGGTTTGATATACTGACAATATATTTAAATTTGCCAATAACTTAATCAGCAAATATAATGTACACTTTTAATAAGGATACTGTTCAAATCAGGCCCATCTGCACTGCCTCTCTCAGGCCTCCTCTCCAAAAATAATCCTGGAACAGAAAAGTGAATTATTTCAAACAATTATAATGATTACAAAGGAACTATTACCACCTGCCACTGACTCTTGGCAGTCATCAGTCAATGAAAGATTTAATTAGCATATTTATCAACAAGGAACAAAACTTCTTTTGATTTGTCCCTAATTTCTCCAAGTAGAGAGAGTAAACTATTTGCAAATTTAAACAATTACAGGACGCTGAAAATTCTGGGGGTCTGTGTAATAGATTTCAAATCAGGACAATAGGGCACTATTCATTGGCTCTAATTTGGTTTTCTCCATTTCTGAAGGGTATGTGAGCCCTTGGTGGTTCCTTTTACTTTTGAAAAGTGTCTCCTTTCTGCTGCAGTCAAAGGAGACCAAGAAAGAACATTTGTCCCCACATATTATTACTAAACATACAGCGCTTAGCTACTACATCACATGGGAGATTTAGATGAAGGAGGAGATGGCTGTTTCCATGCACTGAATTTTCCTACGTTCTTGGCATTTAGAGAAAGCATCTTGTTAACTGCTTCCCTTCATCCTGTGAACTGCCTGTTGAAACCTGCCTGTCTTCAAAAGTCCACCTCCAATGCCATCTCTTTCATGAAGCCTTCCATGGAATTTTGCCTGCATGTGTTCTTGCCCTGCCTTTTCCCTGAACTCCCATAGCACTTACTGTTTATTTGTTTTTGGCACCAATTGCATTTGGCTTTGGAGAATGGTTGTGTGCTTTTCTTACTCTTGGGTTCCCAGACAGTAGGAAAGACTTCTCTGAATCTTTTGATTCCTCATAGAATCTAGAATGCTACTTCATACACAGTAGGCCCTTTTTATTCATATTTGTGAAGTAAATCAATTCATGCCTATTTGAGTGTTGAGAAGAGTATTTGTGTATCGTAGTATTTGTATTCAAGTTATGCTTGGGAATTCAGGAACTATTTAATGAGTGTAACTTTTTATAAATTAACATGAAATATTTAAATAGACAAAAGCTCCCAAGTGATAACAGTCAGACAAGTTTTAACATCAACTGCTATACCCAGAAGGGATGTCAGATACTGGGACACCTGAAACAACCGTAGTAAAAAGGCTGCTAATTAAAGGAGGTGTTCCAAACACATAGATAACTTATCCTTGTCTAAAGCCAGGAAGTTCTATGGAAAGCCTCTCATAGAGCTGAAAAGCCATCTATAGACATTCATAGGCAGTACCAAATAGAATGTAATTTTTGCATTTTTGTGGGAGGCAATTTTTGCAGAAAGCAATTATACTGAGCATAATTGCATTCTGTGAGCTTAGCAATTAAGCACAGAAATAGCTAGTGTAATAGAAACACAGAAAGTCCTAACTTAGCACCATTGGTAGGTTCTTGGAAACTGTGACTTTAAGTGAAATGCCATATAATGAAACCAACTTTACCATAGGCTAATTGATATAAACAAGAGTTACAGCTTTGGGATGTGGGAGGAAACTGGAGTACCTGGAGAAAACCCATGCAGACATTAGGAGAATGAGCAAACTCCACACAGACAGTGACCCCTACCAGGAATCGATCTTTTTTTCCCTCACCAATGTTATAATGAAACGATGTTAAATGAAATGATATTATTTGAGCATATGCTGCATAGTACATTGTCTGTGTGAAGCATTGAAAAGCTGAAACTTAGAACTATGTAACTAGGAGATAAACAGTAGTACCTGAACACTAGGATGAGATGGGGTGGGAAAGTCCAAGGTGATGCATACTTAGCAACAGGTAGGGAAAGGAAGACCCAACTCAAGGCCTGTTGGACCCTACATAGACTTCTCCCTAGCTAGGGAGATTCAATATGTACCATTACCCACTAGAGTTTAAACTTAATCTGTAATTGTTTGTTTGCTTTCTATGAGCTATTCAGTGGCCTGAATATTTTATTTCATTATGTGGGCTCAGTTCCTTTAAAGACAACTTAATCATTCTTATTTAAAGGCATAATTTCACTGATATTATTAATGAGGGGGCACCAAATGTGTGGACTGAATTGATCATTCCTGGGACCTTGATAAGGTGATATCATGTAAGCTGCTGAATAATGCCTTTTCCTCTTATATATACCAGCCCTTATAATTGTCCCTAAGAATTAATCTGGTGGGTTCCTTACCCATTCAAAGACAGAAAAAGATTTTTGAATGGCATTACCTATTTGCTGTCTCAGATTCCATTTCTAGCCTGCAGACAGGAGGCTTCAATGGTCAGATAATCTGATTAGACACTTGAAAACTTTGCTAACTCTACCAAAACTCACATACCACTAACTTATCCTCATTCTCAACAAAAAAGATGGTCAACAACTTAGTATCTGATTGAGAGCTTTTTCAGAAATCTCTGTTAAGTTCAGGTAGAGTCTTGGTGACAGAATCAGTTAAAACAATAAAGTGTATTCAAGAGGCAAAGACAAAAGAAACTGGGCATGTCGTCATGTTGCCTGGCTTGAGATGTGCTGCTACACCATCGCTCAAATAATGAAACGGCTCTCAAAAACCACCTCTTTAATATATGCCAAGCTGACCTTTTTAACACTTCTAATAAAGCCCTAATTCTGGGAACCTTGTTTCCATTCGATAATGAGTGTGCTCTCTCCTTACTCTCGGAGCAGTAGTATGTGCAGTGCTCCTCCTAGCCCAGTGGTTCTCAGGCTTCACTGCACATTGGAATTATCTCAGGAGTATTAAAAAAATACTGATGCCTAGGTGCCTCCCAGATATTCTGATTTAACTGGTCTGGTGTAGAGCCTGGGAACTGGGATATCTAGAAGCCTCACAGGGAATTCTAACATGTAGCCAAAGTTGAAAACCATTGCTATAGCTGAATGCTTCCTTATCATTAATGTGCATACAAATCATCTGATGATTTTGTTAAAAATGCAGATTTTGATCCAGTGAGCCTGGGGTGGGGCCTGAGACACTGCATTTCCAACAAATTCCTAGGAGATGCTGAGGTTGCTGGTCTATAAACTGCACTTGAGTAGTGAGGAGCTGGTCGAATCTCACTTCCACAAGTCTGTGTCTCCATTATTGACCATGCCTGGGATTAACGGTGATGATTAAGTGGGAAGATTTGTGCTTATGGTTATAGTCCTACATTATTTTCAAAACATACCCCAACTAAATCTGGGTACCCATCATTACAGACATGAGTAGGGTAAGAACAGTAAGTAGGGACAAATACCTTAAAAATGAAGATTCACAGATGTGCACTTAGAGTCATCTTATTCTCCTATATTCCCCTCTTCAGAAATGGTTTGCTTTCCAAATGAATTTTTATTTCCTTTTTAGAATTCAGTTAGAAACACAGGTTCTTTCCCCACATATGTAGGACATTTTGACACACATAATTATTTTATTTGATCCCAAACATGTCCATGACTTTAGTATTATCATGTGACAGTCACATTGTATTGTAGAACAGAAAATTAGCCCAATGATGTTCTGGTATGGATTCTTGGGAAATCCCATCTGAGGGGGCTGGTTCCTTCAAATAAATACAGTACTGCTTTGAATTAAGACATTCTTCCTTTGGTCTTCAGATTTCTCTAAATTAGTTAAAAGTCTGTAGGCTTTAAGTAGAAAGCTGGCTGTGCAACTAGACTTCCAGAAAATGCTTAATGGTAAATTTTGATGTGGCCCCTGGTGAAATTTCAGGGTTATGTGAATTTTGAACAGACAAAATTATAATCAACACAAGTATTTTCTCTAATTCTATAATGTTTTTATTTTTGTACAAGGGGGATGAAGGGACTTATGAGGGAATGTGCTCATCTAGTCACTACTTCATACATGAACAGATAGAAATTTTTTTCACATTTCACACCACCCGATGCTGACTTTACCCTTCCTCTACAGCACGGTCAGGCAAAATAAGTCCTGTGGGCCAAATCCAGTTCACTGCCTACACACTGAAGATGGCTTTTGCATTTTTAAATAGTTGGGGGAAAAAAATCAAAACAAGAATAGTATTTCATGACATTTGAATGTTACATTAAAAAAAATTTGGTGCCCACAAATAAAGATTTATTGGGACATAGCCATGGTCATTCATTAAGTGTTGTCTCAGGTTGCCTTTGTGCTACAACAGCAGTTAAGCGTTTGAGACAGACTCTATGGCCCAGAAAGCCTAAGATGCTTATTATCTGGCCTTTTACATAAAAAGTTTCCTTGATCCCTGCTGTAGAGATATACTCATTTTCCTTTCCTCCATTTTTACTTGAAATTGAAAATATGCCTCGTTTTGCAAATTATATATTGGGTCTCCAGTTTGGGCCCCTTCCATGCCTGCATGCACACATATGTGTGGACACTCACACGTGCGTACACACGCACCCCCTACACTCTGATTTCTGTCTCCTTTGCCTTCTCACTCCTGCTCTGACAACCAGGAAGTCTGAGCAGCATCTGCTTCAGAACCAGTTCTATTTCCTTTTCCTGGGGGAAGAATGGGGTTTTTTTAATTAAGCCCATTATCCAAAGTGAGGTGACACAAGGTCAGAACAATGGGCTCCATATATACTCGCCATCAAATTGGTACTGACTGATTAACGCTATGGTGCTCAAAGGGTGGTGGTGTTCACCAGGGTTTCCAGGGTCGGAGGGGTAGTCCCACATCTGAGGGATGGGGTGAACATTGTGGCAGGGAAGGGCATGCCTCTAACCCTTGCTAGGGAGAGGCAAAGATATAAAATGCAACCAAAATGTTAAGAAAAAAAGAAAAACAAACATTTGTTGGGTGTGGGGCAGATGGGAGGGGGAGGAGGGGATGGGTATATACATACATAGTGAGTGTGATGCTCATCGTCTGGGGGATGGACACGCTTGAAGCTCTGCCTCGAGGGGGGAGGGGAGACAAGGGCAATGTATGTAACCTTAACGATTGCACCCCCATAATATTCTGAAATAAAAAATAAATAAATAAAAGAGGAAACTGAAGCCTGAAAGCACAGAGGATCACCTTTCCCTGTAGCATGCTTCCTCTTCCGGCCCAACTCCTAGAAGACAGGGTCTCTAACACACACTACAACTTTCCTCCAGGCTTTCTGTGTGAAGAAATGGAATAGCCCTTGCTCTTGCTGTAATTCTCTGTCAAGAAGACTTATGGCCAGAAAATAGAAAAGAAAAATTTAAAATCTTAGTTATGAGAGAAATTCAGGATAACCTATCAAGTCTACAGAAAGCACTTTTTTTTTTAAAATTTAAATAAAAAGCAGCCAGATTATAAGCCTTGAGGAAGAACAAGAATTTCTATGTTCCTTTCCCCTAGGAAATGAAACTGTAAAAAGAGTACCCTTTGGACATGCATAAAGCAGAAGGGGAGAGAAAAAAGGAAATAAAAGAGATACCTCAAGCTTTCATGTTATTTGTAAGAGTTTGTAGTTGGAGCTGTACTGATGATATAAATATGTGAGTGGCTCTGAATTTCAGAAGAGTCATTCATTTCCCTTACAAAGATATTCTGGGACTGTGATTGAATGACTCTGGAAAGAGAGGCATAAAAATTCCAAGACTCTGGCACCTTCCACAGCAGCACGGGGACATGGGGGGAGGGAGAGAGGCAGAAGGGGGAGTGAGAAACCCAAACTCTAATCCTCAGTTACAGCTTCTATTGTCATGGACATGACCGGGGAAAACTTTTTGAGTCTCAGTTTCCTCAAGTATAAAAGGAGGAAAATAATGCTTCTCCAACTTGCTTCAAGGGGCTTTTCTGAAATTCAAATGTGATAATATATGTTAAACACACTTTGTTGATTGCAGAGAACTAATCCCAGTTAAGATACTGTTTTTATCACCATTTATCTTGTATCCTGAGCTTTATCTCATTGCTTAATTAATCAGTTTCCTTTTAATGCTCACAAAAACAGACCTTTTAAATCTAATCTCTATGTTGTAGAAGAAAATTTATTTTCTGGTGTGTACAAAAAAATATAAATCAATAAAAAGGATGGACCCAGAGCCCAGATTCCCAGGGCAGCTGCTCCTACTGAGCTCCCCTTTCTGGGGGATTTATTCCACAGGCCTCCAGGTTCTCAGGAAACAGGTGCAAATGTCTTCTGGAAAAACAAAACAAAACTCATTCTGTAGTTCTTCAATCTCTCCAATTTGAAAGTGGCACCGGTAGTCTCATTTGGCCATGGTTTTTTAACGAATAGAAATGAGAGGGAAAATGTGGTCTCCTGTCTACCCCAAAGTATCATTCATGACCATGAGCTATAAACCATGATTTCCTTTGGTATCAGAGCTTTTCGGTTTCATTTTATCGTTGCTTGCGTCCAGGTATAGATGATCACATAATTACTATCAGGAAAAAAATGATATCTTAAAACAAAAATAATATATGGGAAGGAACCATGCGCATCTGTTTGTATTGCAATATTATGATTTTTGCATAGGTAGGTACAGATATCACTACTGATTTTTCATACAAGAAGATGGCTTTTTCCACAGGTGAAAGAGCATTTTCAAAATTACATGGCGAGTTTGTGCAAATCTGATTCTATAATTCTGCAATGCTTATATAGGTTTGTAATCTGTCCCCTGACTGCATAGTAGAAATATTCATTTATCCAAAGATCCAAAAAAGTACATACCAAGCACCAACTATGTACTATGCCCTGTTGGTGGTGAGGGGCTCACGGGGAGATGTTAGAGGCAAGGACCCTCAAAGACCCTCAACTCCCCTATGACTGGTCCTACACACGGACTTCGCCCTGGAAAATTCCAGCTATAGCTCCGAGAAGAATGCAGTCCATGACGTGCTGACCACGGGATGCTCCAGGGTGTGCTGACTGCAATTGTTCCCGACCACCTGCCAGGTTGGAGATGAGTAACCAGTCAAAAACAGGATACTGATAAGACGCTGATTGGGGCTGATTAACCCAGACCCAAGCCTCATCATCAACACTCTATTTTTTTGCTTCTACTTCCTTGTTTCTGTATGCTTATAAAACCTACTAAGAATCTAAGTAAAGTAGACCTTGACAATCATTCGCTTGGTCTCGTTTCTTTCTCTCGCTCATCTCTTTCAGGCACGGTCCCCCTCGCCCCCGCGAGTAACAGAAGGTCCCGCGGGCCGGGACAGGGAGAGTCATGGTCTCTTACATCTAACAGATGTGCACTTTCCTCCCAGCAGACAGTACTGTCCTTGACCCCCTCCTTGGTCAAAGCTGTCCTAGAAACCCTGGGACCAGCAAGCATGGTCTCCAGTCCTGGTCCTCCAAGACCCCTCTCCTTGTGCCCCACCCTTGTCAAAGTGCCCCAGTGCCCCTCAAATAAAAGAAGAAAACTAACTTAATGCTCCAAAAAATTTTGAGTTCTAAATGACTTATTTTACATTATAGCCGCATATTTTTAACATCTAGAAAATATATTCCTACTACTGGTACAGTAATGGTGCTAAAACAAATACTATATTCTGTCAGAAATGTCGCATGCAAAAGACTTAAGTGTCCAATAATGGAGAAATGAGAAAATAAAATATGGCATATTCTCTCAGTACACCGCCAGGCAAGCATTAAAGTTTGTAATAACATGAAGAATGCTTGAGTAATAGTAACTTGCCTTTGCCAGCCTGGAGGTATAAACACAGCCACATCCTTTTTATTATTCTAATGAATCACTTAAAACCCCACAAGCCTATACTGGCAGGCAGCTTGGTATCCCATATCCCCTCAATCACAATGATGTAGGCCGAAGGATTCCAAGGGTTCTTCTAAATGAGAGAAAACCACAAGTCTGAGGTAGCACCGTTAGCACTACGTCAGCATCTGTTGAAACTGGACAAGCGTCCATAGCTGCAGGGAAGCCCTTACACGTTTAGATCCCGAGTGCACAGTGGGGTCATCACCCATTTCAAAAGCTCAGCCATCCCACTGCTGCTTAGGCTTAGTCGTGGGTCTGCTAAGGCCAGGCCTGTCTTAAACCCCTGTTGGAAATTTGCTGACGCCCCCTGCTTCCCTTCTCTTACCCGGAGTTCTCATCTCTCCCTGTGTGCTCCTTTCTTATCAGGAGGCCTCACCCAGAGACACTGGGGTTTCTTCCAAATTTCCCTAATGTTGAATCTTAAGGAAACAGGGCTGGGGTTGTGGTCTTTTCACTCTCATAAGGCTTCTGGATTTTCTTATGAAAAACTGATTTACAAGCTCCACAAAAGGTTGTGAGGTGAAGGAGCTCAGGGAATTTCACCCCCAAATATGACTTCTTGGTATAAAGAATATTTTGAATTAAAGGCCCTTCCAGATAAAAAGGCACTGGAAGGGCCTTTCCCTCTATTTGCATAAACCGGACTGATGATCTAAATATCAAAAAGAATAATGGACTTCTCTGTCTCTCCCTGTTATCTCAATATATTTCGGGATGCAACCGGAGCTGGCCCAAATCATATAAAACCTGTTTGTCAGGTTAATTTACAAGTCAATCTACTTCCCCCTATCCATTCATTCTCCCAAGCATCTATTTATCCTCCCTAGCAACCATTTATTGCCTCTAAACAAAATTACCCATACTCCTCACTTTCTACCCTCCCCTTTAAAAGGCATGTATAAAAATAATCTGGGTCCCATTGGGATATTAAGTAATCCCTATGTGATTCTCCCCATGTGCATGGTAAATAAGCCTCTCTCTTATTAATCTGCCTTAACTGTGAATTGATCTTTCAGTGAACTTTGGGAGCAAAGGGAAGTTTCCCCTTCGGCCCCAACAGGGGTAAGAAGGTGACACTTTGCTCTAATCAGAATCTTCTGCTCTGCATTTCACGGAGAGGCTCGTAAACACTAGAACAGGCTGCACACGTGTTTATATGACTAAGGTAAGTCAGGCGATTCTCCCCCTGTAATAAGAAGAATTTGCCCTAAGCTGACTTGCTGGATCAAATTCTAGGAAAAGAAGAGGTTGCAACATATTTTAAAATTCCACTCCACCAATCACCTTGTTATGTTGATGATTAAAAGTATGATTTTAATCATGAGTTTAAGAAAACAGATATTCAATTTTAATGGGAAGAGTGGAAGAGTGGAATCTGGCGGGGGTCTACAGGGACCTCGTCCTTTCCTAATAACCTTACTTTATGAATAGCTGTCCTGGGGAAAGAAAAGGAAAGAAGAGAGAAATACACATCCTGCTCACTTCAAGTGACTGTGTGGCACAAATTCCATCACAGCACCATGGATGAGAGGGAACCAGTCTGCCTAAAGGGGCACCCTCCAGACTGTGGCTCTGGTACCAAAGTGACAAAGCTCAGACACACAGTTGCTTTATGGGTGGCATTCCTGAGAGGTTAGGAGGTGGCGAGGTCCTGGGGGGAGGAAACCAAGGTGGAAGAAGAGAGGCAGCCCAGCAGTGATGCCAAAGCTAAAAAGCAAGTGAGAACCAGAAAGAAAGTGCTTGCCACTGAGGCACACCCGCTACTAACCGCCCACCCAGATATGTGCGTTATGGTGACATACATGTTATGGGATACAATGAACCCAGTAAATAACAAACAAAAAACCAAAAACACTATTTATACATAAAATAGGAAGGCAATACATCAAAATATTGTTATCTCTCAATAGTTGCAATGAAGCCATTGTCACCATTAATTCTTATTCCTATTTTGAAAAGTTTTCAAAATAATTATGCATTACTTTTTAACGTTTTAAATCTAAGTTTTTTAAAGTCAGTAGTTGAGCTTCTTAATGAACAGTTCTTTTTGAACTAGCTAATATAACAATGTAATGTTCCTTTATTTTTTATGAATGTGCATTTCTTTTTCATTATTTTTGAGTCACAGGAAAAGGCCGTAAGGTGTGAATTTGCCTGTGGCTTATTAGTTTGGTAAACTCATACTTGGCATAGCATTAGTCAAACAGTATATGAATTGTTTGTATAATGGAAAAGGAAACATTCTTAAAATTATTAATCAAACTGTCTCATGTGGTTTGCAACTTAGAATTGAAGACCAGAATCTGTAATACATAACTCAAAACTTGCTGCCCTGCTCACTACAAGACATCCAAGCCTTGGCTAGATTATGGCAAGGAAGATAATATTGTTGTTGAAAAATAGAAATTCAAATGTTAATCAAAATTGAATAACAAAAGGTAGATCCTGATAATATGGCCAAATTACTTCTTGTTTTAATATTAATTAATCCTTTACCTTGCAAAATTAGACATGAAGAATCATGTAATGCTATGAAAATTCCAAGAAGAAAGTAAAACCCTAACGACATGACTGCTAATGATACAATAAATATAGCCTTTACAGAATCATTTTATATATATTATTGTAAACTAAAAATAAAATCTTAAGTTCCTCCACTGAACAGGCCCCCTCTTGGCCAAGGGAACCCCAGAAATACCTTAAAACTGAATTCTCAGCAATCATGGGAAGGGAGGTCAGACACGCCTCATTATACTCCCTCCCTTTTGGAGTTTTGACACAACAATTGAACAGCATCAGTGTTAAAATAAAGATCATAAGATTGACAAAACAGACTTTGTGGCAGTAAGATACCAAATTAAAAAAAAAAGACCTAAGGCCATACCAGACAAAGGTTAAGTCAAGCCTTATAATCCATCAAATCTAGTTACATAGGTCTTTGGGGATTTTTGCGGGCATGGTATCACAAGACAGATAACAGATCCCCTTATCTTCACTTAGGCATTCTTTCCTACTGACTCCAAGTTTCTAGACAAAGCTTAACTCTTTCAACCAATTGCCAATGACAGACTCTCTAAATTTACCTATGACTTGTAAGTCCTCACTTCGAGATGTCTCACCTTTTTGGGTTGATCAATTGTATAGCTTCCATGTACTGATTTATGATGTCACCTGCAATTCCTCTCTCTCTGAAATGTATAAAACCAAACTGCAACCCAGCTGCCCACCTAGGGTGCACTCTCTCAGGAACTCTTGAGATGGTTTCTCCCCAGGCTGCAGTCACTCCTATTGGCCCAGAATAAACCTCTTTAAAATTATTTTACAGACTTTGTTTTCTTTTCCATTAACATTATCCCATCTAATTATTACATTGGTGTGCACACAGTATCACATGATAAAACTGGAAATTTTTTTTTTAAATGCATTTATACAGCTAGTCGTCAGCAACTTGACTCCTCTATGTCCAGACTTTTTCCCCACTTAAAAATAATTGTACATACAAATACAGAAGTATAAAAACCTACTAGACTATTAGAGATTCTAAAGAAAGTATATTGTCTCAATGAAGTTTTTTAAAGTAATACATCCGATTCAATCGTCATCTACAACATCCCAAAAAGCCATGAAATTTGCCTTGATTTGGGTTCCCCCAGAAGCAGATTCTGAGAAAAGGATGCATGTGCAATTTGTTTGAGAGGTGATCCCAGAAAAACACCAGTAAGGAAATAAACAGTGAGGAAAGAAAAGAAGGTGAGTAAAGGATGTGTTATCAAGCCAATGACCACTATGGGCAACTGAAGCTTCATCCCCCTGGGCTGTCTCAGGAGATGGTGTAAAACACACCCTAGGATTTATCTCAACTGAAGGATAAAGAAGCTGGGTATTTGTCCACCGATATCCTTTCTGTCATTGGCATGGTGCTTGTTCCAGGAGCATTAACTCTTCAGAACTCTGACCTGTCCTTCATGCAGGCCAACTTGTGACTAGAAAGAGTCCTCAGGCCAGTGCTTGCCATAGCAGTCTTCAGCATATGGAGTGAAACAGCCAAGGAGGACGGCCAAAACCCTGATATCGGCCCTCTGGCTCACGGTGTTGAGCACCTGTATATTAATAGCATTTACCTCTCAGCACATTACATACAAGTCTATGGCTTGGGTAGTGTTGCTACCCCCATTTTACAGATGATAAAACTTAGTCACAAAGAGATTAAGTGACTCACCCGAGATCACACAGCTGGAATTTGAGCCTAACCACTCTGATTAAAGAGTCCACAATCTTAGCTACCTCAACACGGCTCCTCTCCTGTGGCTGTTGCTCATCAGCTCACGTGAACAGATAGGAGTTGGGGGAAAGCTTCTCACAGGGCTCTGAGAGGAGAGATGGTGGCTCCTTCCTCATCGATTCTCACCGATTCCAAAAACAGTAGCCCCTGGGTTCTGGTGGCCTTATTGCCAAAGGTCAGCCAAGACACACACTCAGGATCAGAAAATGAAGGGCTACAGCCAAGTCTTTTCTCTGTCATCTGTCTTCCATCCACTCTCCGTAACCTCTGGATTTGCTAGAATTTCTATTTAGAATCCACATAGTCCAGCAGTCCTTTTGGGACACCATAATTTTTACTAACAGTTTCAATCCTGTGAGCCTCTAAGTCTGTCTCTCCACAATGCTGTAATAGCCTAGGGATGGAACCAGTTTGACCAGGGACTGCGAGCAAAGAGGCAATTTAGCTCTGTTTCGACTGGCTGTGTAAGTGTCATGGACACAGTGTTAGGCAGGTGGTAAATTAGCGACTTGGAGAGGCCTTTTCATTCTTTCGGGCTACTGAGGCATTAACTCCTCTATGAGCATCTATCTACCAGGCTGTGTCACAAAGCTTCTGAGACTCTGCTTTGGCACAATTGTAGGAAAACTATTTATTCCAGGTAATCTAATTAGAAGAGGTATGGCTTATTAGGTTGTTTTTTTTTTTAAGACTATGAGCCTGAGTACCCATCTGAGTTTGGTTAACAAAATTTGGAATTGATTCTAATAGGTTTAGACACTAAGCACTCCCTGCCAATTCCTTCCAATTAAACAGAGAATAGGAACAGATGAGAAATCAATCAAAATAAAATGAAACACCTTTGATCACCTTGGGTGGGATTTGAGAATGGGCCCATTTCTTTGTTGTCTTATATCATCTTGTGGCATTATCAAATTCTTTCTGAGACAAACTAGAAAAGCAGAATGGGCTCATATTTCTTCAACGGGACAACAGGGAAGAGGGGAATTACAGTAACACAAACAAGCATGTATATACAAAAAGAAAACACCAGAGGATACATTAGATATTTCCTTTTCACTACATTGTGTTTTTGAATTCAGGAAATCTTCTTCCTATTATACCTTTCTTAGAGATCCTGAAAACTTCTGTCACACTTCCCATGTGGGTAGGGAGAAAATCAACATAATACCAAGTTTGGAGGCTCCACGTGCTTCTTCATTATTTGTGGGTATCACTAGGGCAATGTGTCTTCAATGCCTGGCATAGAAAAGGCTCTCAATATATATGTGTCTTTTCCTAGGCATAGTGGAATGTAGCAGGAAAAGTATGAAAATCACAGGCAGAACTGACTATCCCAATTTCAAGTGCTATAATTTGACAGGCATTGTGACCATAGATAAATGGCTTAAATATCTCTGATAATAACACCTGCCTGATAAAATTGCTGTGAGAATTCATGGTGAGCGATAGCCAGCTCCTACAACTTGAGAGAAACAAATACATGTACTTCATTTAAACTCTGCATTCAGTGACATCATGTTGGTAACTTGAAATCAACCTTGATGGAATTATTTATGACATAGAAATTGGCAACAGCTACAATTTAAGGGTTTTGAGGTTTGCCCACCCCCCGCACACAGACAGCCAGCTTATTAGCTTATTACTGAAAATTAGGTAACATATGCAAAATGGTTAGCCAGCTCTTTTCCCTCTCCTTTCCTGTCTTTATTAAAGAGTTCACAAAGACAACTCTACTTCCGCATCTAGAATACTGTTAAGTCATTACAGTAACAATTTCACTTCATAATGAGTAATTTCTTAAGAATTTGCCCTTGCTATTGCTTTTGACAATAATACAAGGTGATCTGTTAAGATGACCTCTGATTTTGATATTTAAATACCAAGAAAAATTCTGCTGTAGTATTCCACAGAATATTCTATTCCACAGAATAGGGTTGCCAACTGATCGATCTCTAGTAATTCACATAAGCAGAGCTAATAACTATTGTGTATGAGATTTTTTTTTAATTGCCTGAATTCTACTGAGCATCTGGCACTTTCTGTTTAGCCTGAGTGGCATCACCAAAAAAATTTTCTCTTTATTCAAAGGGCCCACTCAGGAAATCGCATTGGCTTGCTACACCAGTTGGGAAAACTGATGTAGCCCTAATAGACACAAAGATGCTACAAAATTATTTGACAGTGCAATTCAACATTAAACAAAAATGAAATCTATGATACGGAAGTTACCATAGATGCAGTGGAGTGGAACGAGATGCCACGCCAGAAGATGCTGCACTTGGAAGCCTACAGAAGACTTGACTTTCTGATGTGCAGGGAATGTGGCAGGAATAGTGAGCATAAAGGCATCAGAGGTTCTCTTTGTCCTGGTAACTGAGAAGAGATTTCTTCATAACATCCTGTAGGATACCAGACTTCTTGTTGGCATATAAGACTATGAATGATAACTAGAATTATTTTGTATATAAAACTTCAAAAATATTCATATGCTTTATTCCTTTATTGCCTTCAGAAAGTAGTGGAGCTAGCATGCAGCTGAAATTCCATATCAGACATGTCCATGGTAGCAGCAACGTAGCATGTGGCATTAGGAAGAATAACATGGTTGTTGTCAGAAGACTGTGGTCCATGTTTTCATTCTGCCATTCACACATGACCTTGGGCATGTTCCTTAATTTCTCTGAAATCAAACTTTTCATCTTTATATCAGGGATCCTAAGAGGATCCATGTGAGGGCCAAATACTGAAAATATTGTATGTCCTATATAGTAAAACACCATATAAAATATAAGACATAATTATTGCTTAGACATTACTGGTCACAACCTACAAAAAAAATTAAAAGCCTTTTAATGTAAAACCTTTAATTTGGCATGAACAGAAAATAAAGCAGTACATCTCAGAAATAATTCTGGAATGTTAAATCATGGAGCAAAGAAGAAGACAACATTTCTAGTAACTAAGAGCTGGGCTTTGGAATCAGATGCAATAGATGCAATTCCAAACTTCAATATATGCTTCTTGTGTGATCTTAGGGAATTTATTTACTTCACTAAGATTCAGTTTCCTCTTCTTTCAAATGAAAATTTTGATAAGACTTAGCTTATTAGGTTGTTGTATTAAATAAGAGAATGCATATAAAAGTGTTAGGACCTTAGTTTTCAACAGATGTTGTATATTTTTATTGTTGCTGTTGCTATTGTTACTTCCATTTCGAAATAACCTAGGCAGAAAAATGTCCCTAATGCTGAGGACAGGAATCCCAAAAGGAAGTTGAAAGATTTTATTGGGAGTCATATATCCTATAGCTCCAGAATTTATATTAATGACCTGTGGTGGTAGCTAGATTTGGCTGTAGAAATAAAGCAAACCAGCCTCATTTTCCTCCAGGTTCTTCCTCTTAAACTGTCTTTTATTTAAAATTTAAGAAATACCAACAGGGAGACAGCTGTCTTTGTGACCAAGTTCTTCTCCTGAGAAGGAGGAGGCCTAAGGGTTAAGATTCTGCCCAAGATGGAGCCAGAAATCAAGGTTAAGTTTGGGGGTGGATTTACTGCCATAAGCACAGGGAATGGAAAAGGGGGAAAGGAAATTTTAAGTTCCTAGCAAAGGTAGGCAGGGAAGAAAGGAACAATCCAGAGTGTTAAATCCAGGAAAGAAGACAAGAGAATAGAAACAGAATAGACACTAAAGGTAAAGAAAGCATGCATGCCACTGTGGATGGCATGGATAAAAGAAGGGGTTCAGGTCAAGCCTGAAGCCATGATAACGTAAAGGTAGCTTTCAAGGATGACTATGCTGCTTGGTGAGGAAACTGCTAGAAATGATTCATTATCTTGTTTTGAGGTTGGTGGTAGAGAATATTAAAGAATTGTGGGCTTATAACTTCTTTTTCTTACCCTAAGGAAAAAACAAAGGCTATTTCTTAAGAAAATAAAATATGCTTTTGGATGTACTACTATGCATTCGGCCAATCTCAGAAAGTTCTAGTATTTTATTTATGGAAACAGAATCCAAGCCTTACTGTGCCCATGATTCTTCCCAGATTAACCACTTTAGAAGGTACATAAATCAACCAGGACTCTAGAATAAAAATTAGAAGTGATCGTAATTTTCAATGTATCAGAAAGAATCCCAAGGCCTGAAAGATTAGCCCATTTTAGCAAAAGGTCCAATAAATTAGAAGGACCAGCTACTATGTATGTAGATTTTTTTAAAAAATATAAAAACAAAAAAAAGCTCTAAAGCTGTAAACAACAATACAAAACAAAATCTCAATCCACTTATTAATGTTAATCTTGACTCCTTTCTCCAAAAATTAAAATCATAAAAGAAAAAAGAAAAGAAAAGAAAGAAAAATAAATCCATCCTAAATTACCAGAAAAGAAATCTCCAAGTATTTCCAATGTACAAGACAAGAAGAAAACTCTTGCAACATGAGTCTGAAATAATCCTTGCCTTATTCATAGTAAAACATAGTGCTCATGAACAAAATGCATCAAGATCCAGCTATATATGTTATAGAGCATCCAGTGAACTGGGGCTAAAATTTGTGATAGAATCATTTTTCTCCTGCAATTTTCCAAGATGTCCTGGACTTACTCAGGCCCTCCATGATAAGATTATAGCTTTCTTTGGCATATTTCAATGTTTTCACTTACGATGTCTCATAAAATCAGGCATGACTTAAAAGGCAGGGGCAACACACATTATTAACTATTACATACCTTTTCTAAAGACATAAATATAATGTTTTACTCTTTGTTAAAATTTTAATTATTACTTATTATTAAAGAAAACTCAGTCCATGTTCTGGTGAAATGTCAATTGTTTTGCCAATTATAACTGATGTATGCAAATAATAAAATCTGCTCTATGGATTCCTTTTTACTGCCATATTGTTTAATTCTAGTGAAGAAGGTAAAAGGTAGCTATCACAATAGAATATTTGAGCTATGAAGGGAACTTTAGAGCTCATCTTTCTAACTTTCTGTCTTAAAGTCCATGAAACTAAGTCCCAGACAAGTAAAATGACTTATCCAAGTGTCTTCTAGAGAAACTTTTCAGACAATGAGAAAAGACAAAATGATACAGGAATCAGGAGTTCCCTAACATCACCTTAGCCAGATTGCCCTATAGTGACACTACTGCCAATTAGTCCCACTCACTTACTTAGAGCTTCCAGTAAATTATATTCCCCTACTCTGAAATATGAGCAGACATCCAAGGATTATCAAATACCCTAAGGAAATAAAACAAACAAAAAAGTAACTTGGAGGAAGCAGAGGTTGTGCAAGAAGGAAATCTCAAAAATTATCTTTAATATGCTCAGATCTAAAAGGAAAATGCAACCTTGAAGTAAGAGCAGGAGACCCAATATAGATCAGAGGCAAAGAGAATCGTGGGATGGTGAAAAATGGGGTCCAAAGATGACAGCTGTGCACCAGGCATGGAGAGCAGCCTATGCAGACTGCAGCAGGTCAGAATGTGCTGAGTGTGGTCTCTGCAAGAAGATGATATTGTCAGAATAATGGATGTGAGTGGACAGGAAATTATTCTATCGGGGTAGGGGGATAGGTTACAGGTGACACAGGTAAAGAAATATGATCGTAGTTTACTATAATACATGAGTCAGTTCTGAATAGCGTATATGGTAATAATAATGTAAATACTAAATATGGATCTAACCAAATCTATAATTTTACTGTATTTGGAGGATAGAGAATGAGACATATTCAAGAGTGGACAGTACGGGAGAACCAAATGCTCATCTTCCATACTGGGAAGTCAATGAATAATACCTAGATTGTAAACACCAAAAGAATAAGGAAAGAGAGTGAAAAGTGATCGCCTTCAGGTACGGGGAGTTGGAAAAAGGAAACCAGAGACTATTATTGGCCTTAAATGCCTTGTAGAAATAGCTGACCTTTTGAACTAAGTCCATGCATATTTGACAAAAATGATAATCTTCTTTAAATAAAGAATGAGTAGTTGTTAGGTGAAATGTTAAGAGGAGAGGGGCACTACCCGCGGAGGGGTGAGGGGCGTAGAGGCTGTGATAGAGCCACAGCATGGTACAGTGGGAGGCTATAAGCAGAATGACATTCCTAAAACATCGCCTGGCATATTTGGCAGTCTCTAGATCTCTTCTTCTGTGTTATTTTCACCTCTTCCTCCACAAGGGAGGTAACGGAAAGTAAAGAAGCACCAAGGATGCTGGTGATCTGGGATACTGAGAATGTACGTCGTGCTTCTCTAGGACACCTTGAAACAAAACTGGGACATTCAACCTGGTGAAAACCTTCTAGTGCTTTGAATGAGGTGCAAGGTTTACAAAGTACTTAACAGCAGAGTCACAGAGATCCAGGAAGAACCTTGCTAAGAGTAAGCACCTACAAAACTAAGTGAGCCAGAGTGTCCCCCAGATAGAGAAACCCAAATATGTGGCAATGCTAGTCTTGCAGAAAGCCTGGCAGGTAGAAGCATACTCAGGCTGGCAGAGATGAGTAAGAAGGAAAAGGAGTCACTTGAGAGCCTCAGAACTCCTGTGCTTTTTCTGGTCACTTGGAAGGACGTTTTCTGGGGTCACAAGGGGATTTAGCTGTCGAAGTTAGGATAAAATAGGAGAAGCGTTTTGTTCCTTTCTTCTGGGTATTGAAGTATCCATATTTGGAAAGGTAAAAAAAAAAATCAGTCATTAAAGTAAAAGGAAAAAGTCTGGCTTATAAAGGGGAAAACTGCAAACACGTAATCAAAAATTAAAAGGTGGAAATGAAATGGTAAGCACTAGAAAAAGGAAATCAGTATAACCAAAACTTTTTAAAAAATGTTTTGCAAGCACTATGTGTATTTAAGAGGACAAACATCAAGGAAAAATTGTGTGCACTTATAATAATAACAGGGGGACTTAGACACAATGGAAAAGGAAACGGCAGAGACACTAAACAATTACTTGCAGCTGTCTTTATAAATATAAAAGACTAGAGATTTGTCCCATTTGGGGATCAGATTTCTTCCACTGAAAGCATGAGAATTCGGAAGTGGGTAGATAATAGTGGTACTGCCGATAAGGATAAGAGTATCTTTCATCTGATAAATCCAGACAAGAAGCATCAGAAAGAAATGGGAAAGAAACAGCCAAGGTTTTTAAGAGATTCATTTTTAAATTTGTGTTATTTTCATAAAAGGCAAAGGGTTTAGACAGTGACTATCATACCTGCATGGAATTATCCTCACTTCAACAAAGGTAACAATCAAATAGGCAGTTTAATTTTGATGAAAGAAGAACATTTAGAAAAGATGTAATCAGAAAGAAATAACATATGTACCGTTACCATGCCTTTTGATATATGAAATGAACTGTGAGATTAGAATCAATTCCCAAGTTCCTATCTGTAAATGGTGAAAACATACGAGCCTAATTTTAGCTACCCAAAGATAAAGAGGATACCCCTGGCCCTAACCCATAGTTCTATAGCTTCAGTTTGATTTATTTAAAATTTCTCTGATATAATAATCTCTAAGGGATCATTATGCCCACAGTTGAATGCTGAAAGTGGAATCATGCCATTTGGAAAGCTTTGTTGAAGGTTTAGCATGCTCTGCAAAGTCTCGCCATCAGCTGTGATTTTTAACTTTAATTTCCTTTAACTACAACAGCAGCAATAACAACAACAACAGCAGCGGCAACGGCAACGGCAACGAAAGTTAAGCCAAGCAAATATCCAGCCTTGCATTGCCCAATGAAGGGATCTATATAGAGCACTCTTCTCTTTAGGGGGTTGGTTCTGGTCCTTGCATGGATTCATTTTTAGTTTAATCAGAAGATTTCTCTCTTTTTACCTTTTCCCACTCATCTTTAAATGGGGATAGTAAGACGGGCTCTCTACACAGGAATTTTAGGAGGATAATTGCATTGACTTTGCTGTTTCCGGTTTCTGAAGGAAAATATTTATTTTTTCAAAGCTTGTATTACTTTTTATTTTTAAGCAACCTGACCATAAAACTACGTGTTGAGAACTAGGACTCAGAATGTATGGAAGTCACTAGTTTTACTATTGTTTCCTTTTACTGCAAGTGTTAAAAGTCCCATGTCAATGAAATGATAATTTCCATCCTCTCCGTCTCTGCATCTGTCTCTCCGTCTCTGTCACACACCCACAAACACAGACACACACACATAACTTTCTAATTCAATAATTATGTCTGAATAGTTGAATAGTAAATTGTTAGGCTTAAAATTTTAATCTTATAATACATCTTTAATCTTGTAAAACACAGCTTATTCTACTAAAAAAAAATGTTTATTCCACTCCTGGGAAACCCAATCTAGGAAAATGATGATAAGAACTGCTATAAATAGTAGAAAGTAAAGTAATTTAATAGAGAATTCAGATTTAGAACCAAATGCATATGGGATAATAATTTAAATGCGGTATTTTTCATCAGAGAAGAAAAGCAGGATTACCTATAAATGAGGTCAAAACAACGGGATAGCTATTTGGAAATATAAAGGTTGAAACCCTCTTTTATTCTTTATACTAAAATAAATACAAGCTATATCAGAGTATTAAACGTGGAAAATATGAATCTTTAAAAGTTTTAAATAAAAGCACAAATAAAATTATTACAATCTTAGAGTAGTGAAAGTCTTCCTGGCCAGGATACATAATTAAAAACATATAAAAGATAAAAAATAATAAATTTAGCAGTATAAAAATTTTAAATTTCTACATGACAAAAATAAATTAAACAATAGATAATGGCAAAGTAGAAAACATCTTTACAATACATATGATATAAAATATTTCAATTTCCATATTTTTAATATAAAGATAACTTTTTAATTTACAAAGTGCTATATAAACAAATAATTTTTTAAAAAGAATAGCCAATAGAAAAATGAGCAAAAGGCAGGCACACAGAAGAAAATATATCCAAATGAGCAATAATCATATGAAAAGTAGCTAAACCATATTCAAAACTTAAAATGTAAATTCAAACAAATACGAAATGCTGTTTTTGTCCATTAGAATGGCAAAGATAGGGAGACAGAGAGATGATAGATTCCATTGTATAAACAAAATAACATCATGTTTTATACATAAAAACACATACTTATGTATATATGTGCACTGCTCGTATATGTATAATAATTATATCTGGAAAAATAGGCACGACTTGATTGCCTTTAGAAAATGAACCTAATGTGGGAAAGAGAGACTTTTACTTTTTTTTATAATAGACTTTATTTTTAGGTTTATAGCAAAATGGAGCAGAAAGTACAGAGGTTTCCTATATCCTCCCTGCGCCCGCAGATGCACAGCTTCCCCTACTATCCATATCCCCACCTGAACGGTACATTCCTTACAACTGACGAGCCTGCACTGACACTTCGTTAGCACTGCAGGTCCATAATTTACATGAGGGTCCACTCTTGTTGTTGCGCATTCTGTGGGTTTGGACAAATGTGGTAACACGTGTCCACGATCATGCAGAATGTTTCGCTGCCCTAAAAATCCTCTGTGCTCTGCCTGTTCATCCTTCCCTTTTCCCCTAAACCTGGCAACCACTGATCTCTTCACTGCCTCAACAGTTTTGTGTTTTTCAGAATGTTAAATAGTTGGGATCACACAATGTATAGCTTTTTCAGGTTGGCTTTTTTCACTTAGTGATATGCATTTAAGGTTCCTCCATGCTTGTCGTGGCTTGATAGCTTATTTCTTTTGAGCACTAAATAGTATTCCATTATCTGAATGTACTACAGATTATTTATCCATTCACTTACCAAGGGACATCTTGGCTGCTTTCAAGTTTGGGCAGTTATGAATAAAGCTACTATAAATCTTTGTGTATAGGGGCTTTTAATTTTTATTTCCCATCTTTGACTATTTTTTTAATTTTCTAATCATGGAAATCTTTTAAATGATAAGAATTATCTGGGATGGGATAATGAGCCATTTTTACTTATGTATTTTATTCTCTCTGTTACTACAAACCTAATTCATGTTATTTTTTTTTCTTTTTTTTTTCTTTTCTTTCTTTTTTTTTTGAGACAGAGTCTCACTCCGTTCCACGGGCTAGAGTGCCACAACGTCAGCCTAGCTCACAGCAACCTCAAACTCCTGGCTCAAGTGATCCTCCTGCCTCAGCCTCCCAGGTAGCTGGGACTATAGGCATGTGCCAACATGCCCAGCTAATTTTAATATATATGTGTGTATACACACACACACACACACACATATATGTGTATATATATATATGTGTATATATATATATATATGTTTAGTTGTCCAGTTAATTTCTTTCTATTTTTTTAGTGGAGATGGGGTTTCATTCTTGTTCAAGCTGGTCTCGAACTCCTGAGCTCAAACAATCCGCTGACCTCCGCCTCCCAGAGTGCTAGGATTCAGGCATGAGCCACCACGCCTGGCCCCTAATACATGTTATTTTAAAAAATTATGGCTAGAAATCAGTAAATAGATAACCACATCAATAAATTTATGAGGTTATTCTGTCTCATATTCATATAGTTTAAATAGTGAAGTCAACTTTATTGGCTCTGCACAAAAGCGATGATTTCAGATATATGCAATAGCTGCAACAGCAAATCTAGAGAGATAAGGACAAAGAATGTCAGGTGGATAGAAGCCCCCACTTCTTTTAGACTGTAACAGAGGCCGTATGGACTGGAGACAGCATCCTAGGTACAGAGTGGCAAAGCTTAGGTGTGAAAGGATGACCAGGCTTGATTCAGTCACCTCATCACTGTGAGAACTTTGGAGAAAGTGGAGAGTATGAGAAAACAGCTCTCCCTTTCAGAGCTTACCAGGCCACTGGGACTGGTCCATAATGAGGGGAACATGGAAAAAAAATTAACATTTCTGGGCACTTACTATTTTCTGCACAATACCTTTCCTATTGATAATTGTAGTAGGAAATGAATCTAGAAAATCAGATTCACTCTGACTTCTAGTATATTAAAAACTGTGAAGTTCTACAGCAGAGACAACTGTTTAATTTCACTTGACACTGCTTCCCACAGAGTACTTTTTATATGTAACCCCTGTTAACACTGGGCAGAACACACTTGGGGAAATATCGATCTATTTCCTTTAACATACATTATCTCATTTGTTCCTAATAACAAATCTAGGGAAAATATCTTATTTTCTCTATCTTAAAAAAAAAAATATGAGATTTTAGGTAAGCTTGACCAAGATCGAGCTGCCATATGTGTGATTCATACCCCTGTCTTCCCAACTCAAGAGTCCTCACCAGCTGCTGCAGAAACCTATGAATATCTACTCAGCTCAGAAATTATTCCAGACAAGATTCCTTTATTCTACTTTGATATTTTTAGAATAAGGATATTCTCATAAAGTTGAAGCAACGATGCTAGGGACAGACCCCAGGGTTTGAGACTCCTTAGGCCATATTTTACAAACTGTAAGATGCTTGCATGGTCTGCGCTATGACAAAATGGAGTGCTGTAATTCTCTCTGGATCAAATTATCCTTCTTACAAATCATCTGGATTTGTTAACCTTGGTAAACCTTAGAGGAGTTGGCCATATTTAAGAAATTCAGATCGGCCACATAATTGAGGTCATCCCTTATCCTTACTAGACCCAGCCCTAACCCTAATGTGCTCTCGAGCCCCACTGAAAAGTGAAAAGGATCAGATACCTCTGGGGCAAAACATAAAGCAAAGAAGGGAAGAGGAGAGGAAGAAAATCTGACCGTTACTCTAAATGTCCTTGCTTGTGTGGGTTTTGGTCAGATAGAACTCCAATTATTTTTCTCTGCATTAATTTCTCTTCCGGTAAAGTGCTTATAGAACATACTTCCAGTTAAAGCTTTTAGGGTGGATGGTTGCTCAAGCCATTTTCAAGTATACTGGAGAAAGCAGTTGAAAATATACTATGGGTAGAAATTCAGATATGGCTCTTGGGGAAAAGCTAGATGACTTAATAGGTCCCCCCACCAACCCACCTAACTTCTGTGATTGAATTAATGTAGAGGATAATGGGGCAGGAGGGATGGAAATGTGAGTTGTAACCACAATTTGAACTGTATACAGTTACATCACGGCAGCAGTTTTTCCAATCAAGCTGGTAGATGACTACACCCAGAGATACGTGAGCCCTCTCTGATGAGATATAAATCAATCCACACTGTCATCCAATTCTGTCTTCAATTCTCGCTTCCAATAAATTTAAACCACATCTTTCCCCTTATCTCAGCTGAGGAAAAGTTTAGAGAATGCCTTCATCAGTCAGTTTGTACAGCATATCAAATCCCCCCTATACTTACTGGCCTAAAACATTATGTATTCTTATTGCTCATAAGTATCCAGGAGAGCTGGCCTTCTGGCCTTCTTGTCAGGGTGTTTCTCTGGTCCTGGCTAGGATCACTGCACATCTGTGGCCAGCTGAGTGTTGGGCAGGCTCTCCACTGATCTTGGCCGGGGGCCCCTCCCAGGTTGGCTGGCTATTGGCTTTTACAGGATGGCCTCAGCAGGGAGGTCTCACCTTTACCCCATGTGATCTCTTATCTTCTTCAGGTGAGCCCAGGCAGATGCACTATTCACAAAAGAAAACTGAAGCAAATATGTCTCCTCCTGATGTTTATTCTCAGAATCCAGGCACCATTCCTTTATCCACATTCTATTGGCCAAAGCAGGACACAAGGATGGCCCAGATTCAAGGGGGGCAGAAATAGACTTCACCTCATAGGATGAAGCTTTGAGGGTGTCACTACAGGGAGGGGTGAACCATTGGGGATGTCTTTACAATCAATTTGTAATAGTACTTGATCGCTTTCATTTTCTAACTGCATCCTGGGGCACCCCAGGCATGGCCAGAGGGGCATCCCAGCATCCAGGCAGGGTAGGGTGCCGCGGTGCCTGTGTTAGCCCGCAGTGGAGCTCAAGATCAAGTGATTCCTCCTCGGATGTAAGCTCCATAAAGGCAGGTCTCTCCCTCTCCCTTTCCTTCTCTACTGAATCCCTGTATTTCCAGCACATTGAACAATACTTGGCTCAGATGCTCAATAAATATTTATGAATGAATAACTGAATGAATGAAAGGAAGCATTATGTAAGAGTCTCTATTAGCAGGGTCAGAGGAAGACAGTAACCCAAACTCAACAGGGACCGGGGAAAGCAATGACGAAGTGATGCGAAAGCAGGGAAGGGAAGCCTGCCCTGGAGAAGACGCCCGGAGCTGACGTGAGGTGACGGTGGTGACGTGCTCTTGAGGTTCTGGCTGCTGCTGGCTTGGCCATGTTGGAAGGGTTTGGACAGGATGTACGAGGCACAGCAGAAAGGAAGGATGAATCCACCGCAGAGATCAATTTGAGCAGGAAAAACAGGAGATCACACACACAGCTCACTGTCTTGGAAAGCAGTTGATTCCAGGTGACTGAGGATAAAAGGATAAGGTGATACGTGGTGGGGTGGATTTGGGGTGGGTTTTACTCGCTAACCTGGGGCGGTCTGGGAGGCCCCCAGCAAAATAGAAGTCTATCATTAATGTCAGAGTCCCCGCCCTTGGGTAGGATTTAGGGACGGGACAGACTTGTCACACCCAACTGCAGCCAAGTGGGAGGAAAGGAAAGCTAAAATGACAAGAGATAGGCCTTGGGAATCAGAGCACAGCGAAGAGAGAAGCTGGTGGCAGCAACCAAAGGAGGCCCAAGGAGAAGCGAATGGTTAGTGCCTCGGGGATTCCCCGGTTCCTCGAGGCCACGCACATATTTGACTCCCTTGTCCTTTAGCACGCAGAGATGCATTTTATCCTGTCAGTAAAATCTGCATCGCCGGGATGACAGGACTCACTTTCTGCATGCTGCATAACAACTTTCCGACGTGTTGTCAGAATGTGTCAGGCCGAGTTACAGTGATTCTGTTTCATGAGGACGTGACACACGGCGCCACGGCTGGCGACTCAGACATTTCCTGTCAGTGCCTGCCACTCAGGAAGGGATGTGTAATCAAACCCCAGTCACAGCTAGGCTTTTTGCATGAGAGTCGCTTCCAAGTTTTACTTTTAATACCTGAGGTTTTGTGTTACTGATATTAAATAAAAACTCTTTGCAATGAATTTTAAATGAGGCAAAAGCTCTCACCAGAGATTTGTTAAAAGCAGATGAACAGCTGTTCTCTTTTCCCCCCTTTCTAGTAGAAGAGCTTTAAATTATATATTAACCAAAAAGGTAAACAGAATAAAATGGGCAATTAAATATTAATGGAAGATGTAGTGGAATTGTCCTGTGCTGCACTTAAAACAGCCTGAATGATTGAGCTGTGAATTGCTCTCCCCAAGGTATTGAAATATTCATCAGCACTATTTAATAAATGTTCATATTCGTAGGCACTCATGTTTACACTACAGCACTTGCAAGAGAGTGCTTACTAAAGAAAACATGCTAATGGAAGGTGAACTTTCCTGTACAGTGAGTCACCTTAAATTATACAGAGTGTGCCGCCGAGGAGACAGGGAAATCTCTCCTCTGACAAATGAGAAGCTTGCATAAGAGAGCAGTGTCTTTTGTTAAGAGAATGGCTGGGGATGGCACAGAGGCGTTGTGGCTCCAAGACTATTTTGAGGTTTTTAAAAATTTATCCGGTTTGCATTTTTAAAATGTTTAACCTTTCCTGCCTGAAGCAGAGCTTCATTCCAATGCTATTACTGTAAACGGCCTACCTTATGGGAAGGGAGGCACGAGGCAGCAAAAAGAGACTGCAGTGCAAAAACCCTGAAACGACTGAGGCAAAGCGTTGCGGGTGACAGTGAAGACAGACTCAAAGACACACACAGCCTTTCCCGGCAGAGGCAGACACTGCCTCTTATCGCTTCCCCTCGGTGACATTTATTTAGTCATTCTTCCCCAAGAACTGCAGATACTGTATCACCTCAAGTGGGAGCTTGATTGTTCTCATAAGTTAAACAGC
Organism: Microcebus murinus; assembly: GCF_040939455.1. Lineage (NCBI taxonomy): Eukaryota > Metazoa > Chordata > Mammalia > Primates > Cheirogaleidae > Microcebus > Microcebus murinus. The sequence continues at coordinate 17,217,331 of NC_134115.1, forward strand.
AGCAGGGCCGGTCGATACCTTGGAATTGGCAGATCTCTAGGGAAGATATTATGATTTGCTAGAGCAGTGGGGAGCTGTATTTCTGATGACTGGCATGATGTAAAAGGAACATACCCATCCGACTTAGAAACCTAGTTAGTGGCAATTACATAGTCACAGCCAAATTCAGCAGCGGCATAGCCACGTGCTGGATCAGGGTCAAATGTGCTGTCCCTTCATCATTTTAAGATTAAGCATAAAAACTTGAGAAATGTTTATTTAGTAAGAAACGAGGTTCTCAGAGCTCAGAGTAACAGAAACAGCCACACAGGGTATCGTAGATTGACTTTTGGTCTCAAGGTTTCACTAGCCTGTGATGGTATCGCACTTTCATACCTGTATCATTGCTTCACAGGGGGTAGAAAATACCTCTCTCCCCTTGACTGGGGGGTGGCCATGTGACTTGCTCTGGCTAATGGGGCGTTAGAGGACATGGCATGAAAAATTGCTTAAAGTGTTCATGCGTGGTTGGGCTGGCTCTCCTGAGCCCCGACCTTTGGCCATGGGAAGAAACTGCTCCCAGTACCCGCTAGTCCAAGGAGGATGAGGGGCACTATAGCATCAGGCCCAGCTGAATCCTCCTAGATCAGGTAAACTCTAACTAATTTGCAGATGCACCACTGAGTTTGCGGTTTGTTGTACAGCATCATTATGGCATTATTAAGGTCAGCAAGGATCATTCCAAGGTATTTGTAGACAATGGGCAGCTATTGATTGTTGTTCTGTTTTCGAGAAAGGGGCGTCACGTTACTAATACAACAAAGGAGTGTAGACATGAAGATGCACTCCTTCAGGGAAAAACGCTGCCTTTTACCCAAGTGTGAGACACCAGAGCCTTCCTTGGCTTCTCCTGCTTCTTCGACAAAGTCCTTTCAAAAACTCACCAAGTCCAGGCCGGGCACGGTGGATCACGCCTATGATCCTAGCACTCTGGGAGGCTGAGGCGGGCGGATCGCTCGAGGTCAGGAGTTCAAAACCAGCCTGAGCAAGACCCCCCCCCCCGTCTCTACCAAAAATAGAAAAAACTGAATTGACCAACTAAAATATATATAGAAAAAATTAGCTGGGCATCATGGCACATGCCTGTAGTCCCAGCTATTCGGGAGGCTGAGGCAGTAGGAATGCTTGAGCCCAGGAGTTTGAGGTTGCTGTGAGCTAGGCTGATGCCATGGCACTCACTCTAGCCTGGGCAACAGAGCGAAACTCTGTCTCAAAAAAAAAATTAAAATTAAAAAAAAAGCCACCAAGTCCTGTTGACTCAAATATTTGAACACACATCATTTTCTTTCCATTTGTACTGGCACTGCTTGCAAACTCTTAATATTGGTTATTACAATCGCCTCCTCAGTTGTCCTTCCAATGTCAGCAACTTTTCAGTCATGTTTCTAATAGATCATAGAAAACTTCCTATCCAATTATATCACCTCCATCTCTAAATCACTTTAATAATAATAAAACCTATCAATGATTGTTAGACATACTTCAGCTATGCATACTTCAGAATGCTCTTCCATGACCTCGAAAATCTGTACCCTTTCATCTATATTTCTAGCCATTTCCCCTACTCTCCATCCTAAATTATGGCATTCCCAGGTCATTTTTTGCTCCTATGGCTTTTTTCACGTTGTTCCTTTTGCCTACCATTCTCTGCTCTCTGATTGCCTTTCTGATTCATGCTCCAAGTTCCAGTGTAATCATAGATCACTCCTTCCTCTGGACTACCATAAGACTTTATCCCATTTTATCATAAACATTTGCTGGCCTGGCCAAGACTCTGAAGCATAATATAAACAGGGAAGACTTTGACTTAATTAAGAAATTCAAAATGAATGAAAGGAAACACTAACATTACCAGAAGGAAACCCAGGTCATATTTAACAGTAATAAGTTTAGTGAAAAAAGTACAAATTATATCTAGGCATTTATTTCTTTAATATTTTCCTCTAAAATCCCTTGTAAATTTATTTTTAAGACCAGAATTAGATTTAGCTGCTTAATAAAGTTGTTTTTATATAAAAGCAAAATTAAATTTAAGATGTGGTATTATTTCCATCCAGAAACTTATAAGAATCTTTGTTTGTTAGACATGAGACCATTGTTCAACTGATGTAAAATATATTCCAGTTATAAAGAAAGAACATCATGATCGTAAAAAAAAGTCACCAATCAACACAGAAGAATCTACTCCTCCAGTGTACTTTTATTTCTTGATTTCCTCCTGATAAGTTTGTAGCACTTGGATATTGTGTAAGGACTGTTTTCAATGTTTTGTAAATGAATCGGGTATACGTTGAGTTTGTAACTAACTGAACATCAACTTAAGTTCTGATACACAATGAGGCAAAATTCTCAGCATGCAGTCATTTTATTTGTCAAGCACCAAAGGCAAGATGATTGCATTCTAAAGATGACACATTAAACCTTGAAAAGGAACTGTCTGAAGCCATTTTGAGGCTACTTGAGGCCCTTCTGAAACAAAGTGGAAGGATAAGGCAAAGGACAAGACAAAAGGTGACAGGGAGAGTGAACAAGACTATGGGCCTTCAGCTACTTTCTCCCCATCGTGAGGACCCTCCCCTGCAGGCACAATTTGTCCTTGAGAAAAGTCATCCAGCATCTGAACCAGCTGGTCTGTCTTCCACACCTCACCCTAGCTAGCCCTTGGAACCAGCCTAGAGATCTAAATGAAAATCCTTGCCTCTAATGAAATGGGTTCTACCAAGTCTAGCCCACAGAGAAGACAAGTTTATAGCCCTGTTCAAGAGAAGAGAGTGACCTTGTTAGCACAAGTATCATAATAAGAATGCATTGAGCAAAAGTATCCGTGTGCGTGCCGCAAAGCATCCAGGAGGAAATTAGCTGTTTTAAAGCATGGAACTAATGTGAATCATTGCTAATAGCTGCTTATTTATCACCAGCATAAAAAGATAATTTGGCTAAGCTAATGAAGTAATTCCAGCTTTTAACTGAATGCTAGTTATTAATTGAATGTTGCTGAAAAAACCAGGGAGGTAAAGTACACGAAGGAGTGAGTACAACCAGCTTCCATGCTAGTGCATTAATATTTTCTTGATGCCGCTGGGATAATATTCCAGTTGCATAAATTTGGAGATATCAAACTGTTTAAGAAGATTCCTACGGAGAGAAAGAAAACCTGGATTCGGCACTTTTATAGGAACAATGTAAAATGGTTTGAGGAGAAAAAGATGTGTGTGTGTGTGTGTGTGTGTGTGTGTGTGTGTGTGTGTCCTTTGTTTTTTCCTTCTACCTCATTGCAGATGACAAAACACCCTCAACCATAAAGTACAGCCACTGGAGCAAACAGGCTTGATATTTAATCCTTGCTAATCCTTTCAAGTTGTGCAACCTTAAATTTATTGTTGTATTTATTGTTTCTGAGTCTTCATTTCTACCTTCTCTAAAATGGGATAATAATATCTAATTTAAAAGCAAACTTATTTATTGAGGAACATTAATTTTCTGGGGCATAAACAATTAGCAGTTTTATGTTTTTTTTTTCTAATACATTTCTCCAAGTCTGCTATGTAGAATCAAGCCTTCCTTCTGAGTAGCGACTCTCTTAATGAAATTGCGGCAGATTCCACAATTTTTTCCGTGAACTTTCGTTATTAGAACAATCTTACTTCAGTACTGGAAGAGATAGTCCTATTAAGAATTAAATCGTACTTGTTTCAAAGTTCTCCTCCCTGCCTCCAGCGAAGGGCAAACCATGACTCTGGGAGTCTGGAGGTGAACACAAGCACAGTGGACCCCCATCTGCCCAACACACCCACCCACCCACCCTGCTTCTAGCACCTTCCCCTTCCCTGTGTTGAGAGCTCAGGAGCTGAACAAGGTTGAGAGAAAGAAGAAAAATAAAAGTTCCTTCTTGGCTAGGCAACATTATATTCCTTGGCTATAATAACCATTGCTCATGTTTGTTTATAGACACACTGGGATGGGGACAGCCCTAGCAGACCCTGCTGATGAGAAGCCCACATCCCCCTACCATACCGCATGCCCCGGATATGCACTCCATCTGGCCTCCACCTGCTGTGGCAAGACTGTGGCATCCAGTGTCATGTGCCCTCCTTGGCCAGCTCTCTGGCCTGAGTTCCCAGGAAACATCCAGTCAACCAGTGTTTAGTGAGTTCCTGCTACGTGCCAACCCTGTCCTAGGTCCCGTAGATACAGTATCAGGGATCAAAATGGGAAAAATCTTGTCTTCATATAGTCTGGGGTGTGTTAGAGTCTAGTGGAGGAGCAAAGAAACTATAATGTACTTGTTTAGAAGGAGACAAGTACTATGGAGGAAAACAAAGCAGGTAAGGGAGATTACTACAATTTTAAGTGTTAGGGTCGGGGTGGGCCTTGCTAAAATAGTGATGTTTGGGCAATGACTTGAAGAAGACCAGGAAGTGAACCATGCACACATCTGGGGAAAAGAGGTTCCAGGCAGAGGAAAGAGCTACTGCAAAGTCTTTGAGACTGGAAGGTACTTTGGGGGTCCAAGGAATAGCAAGGAGCCCAGTGTGTATAGAACAGAGCAAACCAGGGCAGCTACGACATAAAACAGTCAGGTTTACTAAGGGTTGGAGTATACATGTACAAGTAGGCACACATGTACCCAGTACACACACACACACACACACACACACACATCTGAGGCAAGGGTAGAGATGGGGAATCCAAGGGAGCTGCACTCTTGATTTTAATTTAGTTACATATAAGACCATAATTTTCATAATCTTAACAGAGACTGTGGTAGAGTTAGGATTGTGGATGCTGCGGTCAGATTGAATGCAAATCCAGATTCCTCTATTTATTAGTTTTGTGACCTTGTGACAGTAATATAACCTCCCTCCGTGTCCTTTTTCTGTAAAGTAGGGATGAAAATAGAATTGTATCCCATTGCACTGCTGTGAGATAAACAAAGCAAATGCCTGACAGCCCATAGTACCGTGTTTGTCCATGGTGATTCTAACAGGCAGCAAGGGTTAAGAGTTATCGCTTACATTTCTGTTTGGCTGGTCCATTCCTGCCAGTCAGTTCTCATTTCAAATATCACTTCTTCAGGGAGTCTTTCTCTGATAGTCATTAAGGATGTTCACAGATATCCCAATATTCCTCCTTGTAAGCTCCTTGGTATGATCAGACTTCCTCACCTCCTTCCAGGTTAGGCGTGTCACGTGACTAGCTGTGGCCAATGACATTTGAGCAGGAGTGACATATGTCAATTCCAAGCAGAAGCTTTGGTGATTCGCCACATCTCCTCTCTCTTGCTATGGTGCTCATGGGACTATATGTCACAGTCTGTGGGGCTCTGTGATGAGTCACCCTATCGTCTACACTGGACATGTAACTTGAGCAATAAATAAGTCTGTGTGTTGTTAAGCCACTATAGCTGGGAGATTGTTCACTGCTGTGAAATAATTTAGACTATCTTGACTGGTACACTTTTCTTGACCACATTAAATAGCTTTTTCACCCCTCAGTCACTCTCCAGCACATCTTCAGATTTAATTTCCATTCTAGTACTATATACTGTCCTTCCTTGAAATCATGCCATTCACAGATTGTCAGAGAGTAGGGAGTTTGGCTATGCCATTTTCAGCTGCATCCTTAGCACAATAGTGGGGCCTAAAAATTATTAGGAACTTAATTAAAATTTGTTGAATAATTAAACTTCATGGCATATAAACTCTTTTATTTATAGCATTAAGATGCATCAGCCTTATATTAAATTCTTTATATGGCATGAATCCAGATTGATTCTATAAAAAATTTAAAATAAATAATTTTCATGTTAAGTCAAAATCTTAGGATGTAGACACAATTTGGTTGTTTCATTGTGAAACTATTTTCATAAACATAAACAAGTTAAAACGGATTAATGAACATGCTTGAAATGAAGAATGCAGACATCTATAATAATAACCATTTATCTCTCATTCATAACTTAGTAAAAAAAGGCTATTGGGACTTTAACAGTGATAACTGTTCATACCTTTACATCCCATCCAAATTTCAAACCAACTGAGAAACCAATGGAGATATTCATAATCACACTGATGAAAATTAAAACATAATCTTTCTTACTTACATATGTGTCCAAACTCTTTCCTCCTGGTATTCTGTCTTCACTCTCACCCCCATCCCAAAGTTTGAACTTTTAGAGACTCATTTTAAAAAGAACATTGTTTTGTAGAGTAGATCGACTTAATGAGAATTGCTGTCTTACACCCAGTGAGCCCTGAGGGTAGAGACAGACAGTGGACCGTGGTCCACTTGTTGGTTCCTAGTCATGGAGGTGAGAGCAAGCACATAACCCAAGCACAGGAGCCAAGCACTTGTAAAAGAGAGAAACTATACACATCTCTAGATCCTACCTGTCAGAGAAACCGTTCTCCTAAAAACAAGGACTGGGGGTATGTAGGAACAGAGGCCTGAAGGGCTCCTCCCATTCTCATACTTTCTGGACAGTGGAAATGTCTTCTTTCTGTGGAAATATTGAAAGTACGAGAGGTGAGGCTGGGAGGAGATAAGTTGAGCCTATTCTACACCCAAGGCAAATCTTAAAGGCCAATAATAATTTCTTCTTTCTGAATGCCAAAGTCAAATTGACTGCTTTCTTTTGATGGCAGTGCCTGGCTCACTTCCCAAATATCCCTTCATAAAAAGATGCCCAGCAAATGACAACATTGCTCTGTTTCCCCTCTCTTTTCATAGCAATAATTAGAATTCATTTATAGACATTCAACCAACAGCTTATAATTATGATGAGAGGGACTTAGCAGTAAAAATCACTTCTCTTAACAATAGCACTTTCATTGCAAATCCCACCAAAAAATTAAAATCCTTTTATAAAATGTAAATTAAAATACTGGCTAAAATAAATTTTTAATAGAAGTTTATAATGTTCTCTTACACCTTCCCTGGATACCTTCATACAAATGCAAAGGTTTTCAATGCTACTTCAGCAGTGAATAAGCTATTTCTCATTGCTGATTCAGGCAGAGATGTAGTTCTATAGATCCAATACAGAAGTATCCTTACAGCTGACATCTGGTGCCTGAATTTGACAGAGCAAAGAGAAAAATAAACTATTTGTCATACACCAAAATGGTGGGTTTAACAACAGAAGCATCCTCCGGACAAGAGCACCTAACCGTTCTTTGATGAAAGCAATATGAAAGACAAATGTTTGCCTAAAAACATTCCACTGGGAACTCTCGACCTTCCTGGAGTTGTGACCCAGAATTTTAGAGTTCTGAGTGACCTCAGAGATTATCTAGTGGTGATTCTCAACCTAGCAGGGATAGGGAACATTCTTATTAGGAATCGCTGCATGGAATAAGGAATGGCACTGAATGGAATGTGTTATGTATATGAATAGGAACATTACAGAAGAACGGGTTAAAAAGGAATCCAAAACTCTCCTTCTTCAGAGAAGGGAAATTGCTGCTTCAAATCCCATGGCAAGCTAACCAAAGCCAGAGCTAGCTTTATTCTACAGGGATTGAGGCTGGGCTCTCTCCTTATGAGCAATTTATATGAAATACAAGGCCTCCCTTTATTGGATGTTTTGGTAATATCTGCTCTGTCCAAACTATTAAAGATATTCATTTTTCATATAAGACTGACTAAGAATAAATTTTGACAGTAGAATTATGCCAGAGCCACTTACAATCTCCAGACACATTCTTGGACTTGAGGAGGTAAATTTCTCCCAGACTTGCGCCCATTCCAATGTGATGGCAATATCTATTTGTGTCTATTGCTCCTAATTCAATAACTTCCATGGCACTTCCAGCATCTTGCCCTTTCAGAAACAGAATTTTAATTTTATCGAGAGTTCCTATCAGTTCACTTCTGAGAGGAAGACAGCAGGTTCAACAGCAAGGCTGAGACCTACAGTAATGCCTTTGCCAAGAAGAAACTCACAGCTAGTCTGTAGGGGAATCTGACATTCTAGTTTCCTGAATTTTTTTTGTTTTTACTTTTATCTACAGATTAGCTCTGTTTATGAAAAAAATGAGGCACCCAAGAAAACATCACAAGTTTTACACATGAAGTAGAAGGATGGAGTTTATAATTTGTTATGAGAAATAAGAATTATGCTCACCCTCTAGCCAAATCAAGAAGACACATTAGGCCAAGTTCAGCAGAAAATTGTAGTTATCTTTTCAAATAGAATTTTGCTGTTTAAATGACAATTAAATAAATTAAAAATAAGAGGCACCAAAAGATCTTTCGTTCATCCTCTCATAGATAGCGAGAACACTGTTGAACATCATTCTAAGCCTTCTTTTCCATCCATTCTAAAATCAATAACTTAATAACAGACCATAATTAACTTGAATATGGAAAGGATTTTTACCTGAAGTATGATGAATTTCCCACTCTATATTAGTCTTACTTTTCTTTTTCTTTTTTCTTTACTTCTCTGCAGCTTAATGACTGATACTGAAATGCCTTTTTAAGGACTGATATAAACAAATCATCCCAAATTCATAGAACCAAGGTGTTATTATAGCTGTTGGATACCTGCTCCTGTTATTTATATATCAATTAAGCATTTATGAACTAATCCCATATGTGTTAACTTATGTGATACTTTTATCATCATCCATGATTAGGAACAACAGGTATTGAATAGAGAAGGAAAACAAAACTTTGTGATAGTCCGGAATCACAAAAATGGCAAGTTGTAATGCTTCACCTCCCATTTTTGAACATCAGGCTATATGTATATCTCCCACAATGACCTTGGAATGCTAGCATTTCTGCCAAGCGAACCTTAGTAAAGACAGGAGGAGCAGCTTTTCAAATATTATGCAGTGCCCTTTAGATTTCTCTTTTGTGACCTATTCTAGGCAAATGAAACCAAGCCATATGATAATATGAAAAGCAATTGGTCACAATGGAAATTTCACTAAGAATTATCACTTACGAGTCCTTCCTTGGACAATGTAAAAAAGACACTAGGACTGGAGCCTTTATAATAGGCTCTTTTATTATACCTATAATTAGGCTCACATAATCTAAGCATCAGAATTATAATGCAAACTTTATCACAAATAACTTTAATCATTCACAATGGAGAGCTTGGGCAATGATTATACATAAAAGTTTGTATCTGAAAGGTTAGCAGCAGATATTAATAACTTCCGTGGCTGGAAAAGAAGTATAGCAGCAGGTCATAGCACAGTTAAAACCACAGATGTGCATGCACACTCGTTCAAAATGCCAGAAAAATAGCATTTAGTTTTAATAATTCACTCCAAAATATTTCCTAAGACCAAACTAACTTATCACAAACTGAGACTTGTGCACGAAAATTGTCATTCATTCCACCATGTGATAAAAGAGACTCTGATACCATGGAAAGAGTCTGGAATTCAGGCCAGGCCTCTGCTCTGCTATGTGCTAACTAGTCTTAGGCAAGTCATTTCATTTACCCTAGGTTAGCTCCTTGTGTATAAATGAGAGATAAGAACACTTATTGTATGTATATAAAATAACAGGAATTAAGAGATTGAGGCTAGTAATAGACTATCTGAGGGCAAACGTTAACTTCAGTAGGCTTTGGTTTCATCCGTGATATGGCAATAATAGCATCTAATTCATAGGAAGTTATTTTAAATGAGATAATATATTAATAGAAACCACTTAGTATCTGATATCCACCAAGTTCTTAATAACTATTACTAATTTATACTTATTGTTATATTTTTATTATCTTTATGTAACACAATGTAGCTCAATAAATGCTTGCTCCTTAATGTGACCTTTTACTCACCAGAAAAAAAGAACTATTCACATATATAAGAGCTTCCATGCATACACTGAATTAGCAAAAATAATATGGATTTTGTGCATTTGAGGATAGAAGATAATGAGATTCTGAAAGACAAGCCTATTTCTTGAAATACAAGTGAGCTAGTCATAATGCTGCATTGAACGCCCCATATTAATTTCTAAGGGAAAAATCAAGCTGATAAAAATAATTCTGATACACTGTTAAAGCAGGAACCAACCAAGGTAGGTAGAAACATCTTTTAAAACTGAGGTTTCTTCTGCATATTATTAGAAAGTAGATGCATGGATAGATCATGCTGGTTACAAGTCAAATTGTAACTTTCTCTAAAGTTAGGAATATGAAGGTAAAAGAACCCATAGCCACCTAGCTACATTTTTTTCTCTAAATAATTGCATACTTTTTAATCTGCATTCTACATGTATGTGTAATTGTATTAATCAAGTTTCTTCAGAGAAACATTACCAAAAGGACACACACATAATAATACCAATAAGACACAAACAAACACACACACACACACACACACACACACAGAGATTTATTATATAAGAAATTGGCTCATGTAATTATGGAGGCTGAGAAGTCCCATGATCTGCCATCTGCAAGCTAGAGACCCAAGAAAGCTGGTGATATAATTCCCTTTCCAGTCCAAAGGCCTGAGACCCAGGAAAGCCAATGGTGTAAGTATCAGTCCAAGAGCAGGAGAAGACTGGTGCCCCAGCTCAAATAGTCAGGTAGAGTGAGCATATTCTCTTCCTCCATCTTTTTGTTCTATTCAGGCCCTCAATGGATTGGATGATGCCCACCCACATTAGAGAGGGCAATCCACTTTACTTAGTCTACCCATTCAAATGTTAATTTTTCCAGAAACACTCTGATAAGCACACCCATGTTTAACCAAATATCTGGGCATCTTGTGGCCCAGTCAACTTGACATATAAAATTAACCATCATAGCTATGTTTTATGTCATGACCAGGTAATCAAAATGATTTTCTCCTAATAGTATAATTTGCAATTACCAACATATTACTTGCTTGAGAATTAATCAGAGATCATTAAAATGTTTTTAATTCCAAATAGACACAAAAAATTATATTAGAGAATTTAATAAACTAGTAAGCAAATAAATATTTTTTAAAACAATCTGGAGGCTAAAAATATCAGGAACACTGAACTTATGCTTGGTCTCCTACACAGATGGTATGCTAGTGAGAATTTATCAAAGTAATCAAGTTTTTGGATGGAAAATCTATAGCCACTGCTGTTAGTTTCTGCTCAAATCTCATTACAGAGCTATTGGGTGCTTGTGAGATTTATAAAATTTGTATATTTTTAAACAGAAGGCAAATGCTTCTCTGTTTCAGAGTTGCACTTGGACAGATCCTTAGCAAAAGGATCAGTCCTTAAATTAGACCTCTTATATTTATTGTGGAGATTTGTGTTTGTTTCCCATGGTCCAGTTTAATGACTGACATTTTTAAGAGAAACCATTAGTTTCCCAAACCCTGGTATTGATGTTTCATAACCATGATATATTTTACTTGATTATCTCTCTATATTTCTGTGATTCATATAAGAATTCTTAAAAATATGGATTTGGGAAAGTACAGAATTCATCATACTTACTTTTACAATAATTTATATGGGTCTAATGGGTATTAATCCTCTACTTAGAGCTTCAACCTCCATAATCTCATTCAATCCTCAAAACAACCCTGAAATACGAACATATTTCATAGAGAAGGACACAGAATTTCCAAAAGTTTAGATCACATGCTCAGGTCAATCTGACAATAAGTTGTAGATGTGTCTAATGATATGTCTATAACCTTGTTATCCTGTGATATCTCTTAAAGATTGGTCTCATAAAGATTTCCACTCTGAAATATGGTAGACTAGCTCCTCTTATAAACCCTTCTACTGATAACAATGGAAATGATGGAAGAAAAATGGAAGGATGAAAAGACATTTTAAATTACTGAGTTAACAAGAAAGTCAGGGAAACTTTGAAAGTCTATAAAAGGCCAAATCCGGAGAGACAAGAAAGCAAACGAGTTTTCACCCTGAGGATGTGGACCTAATCCTGGGCACATTGAGCTTCTATTTTGATGAATAAATATAGAGCACTAAGAACAGGAGACAAAGCCCATGACCAGTTCAAATGGGAGTTCTAAAATGGCACCTATGCATAATCAAGTATCTTAAAGGGTTATATCAGTGGACCAGAAATAAATGAGACTCTTACAAAAAGACAAAAAATGACCAAAAAAAAAAAAATCCACTTGGAATCTTGGCACTGGGTAGGGTAAAAATTACCTTTGAGAATTCATAATAATGAGCCAACCATACCTTCAGGATAATCCCAAAAACTTTAAAATAGGATTTATATTAAATTTATCCTGGATTATTGGTAGCTTCAGGCTGTTAGCAGAAGAAAAATCTTCTGGATGAACATATCTGCAAGAATGCCTCATACAATGAATGTAGAGTTCTATCAAATAGGAACTCAAAGTCAGAAATCTCAGAACTCACAAGGAAAGGGGGCACTGAAAGAAAGAGGCTGCACAAATAAGATTCCAGACATTGAAAATATGAGGCTCATAATACAAAAATAAGTATGTTACATATATTTAAAGCAGTAAGAGAGAAGAATAGCATATAAGCAAGGAAAAAAAGTTTATAATATAACTAAGTTGATTTGTTAGAGAAAACTTTTAGAAATACCACAGGAATACTAGTGAGGAAGAAAAATATAGTAGAAGGAGTGGCCCTCCCCAAATATCAAGAATTATAATAAAACTATAGAAAATAAACATTTATTATCAGTGTAAGATTAATCAAATAGACCAATGGAAAAGAACAGAAAATTTCTACTAGGAAATGCAATACTAGAAACAGAGCTAGTATTGCAAATATTAATAATTGGGATAAGGGAGAACTATTCAATAATTGTTTTTGAAACAACTGGTTATATACAGAAAAAACTTAATTGGATCCTTATATTAAGTACAAAATAAAAATAAATTCTAAGTGGATTAAATAATTAAATGTCAAAGGTAAAACTATAAACCTTCTTTGAAGACTATAAAGAAGTTTATCTTAAAGAACTTAGGATGATGATTTTCTCAAGCAAAACACAGACTGAACAAACCATAAAGGAAAAGATTTAAAAAATTAACTACATTAAAATTAATAACTGTTGTTCCTCTAGTGATAGGAAGAAAATGAAATGATGGGGCCACAAACTTGAAGAAAATACCATATCATACTCAACTGCTTTACTGTACTTCACCACTGTCTTCAGTTCCTGGATCTTTTGCTGATATTTCCTTTCTAAGAAGGAGACTTCCTTCCTGATAAATAATCAATTTTTACATTTTAATTGTCCCCAATGCACTCTGAGAATTAGATTAAAAATTCTCCAATTTGTGGATCAACTGTCAATATTATATTATTAGAAGACCAAAAAAAAAAATGTATTACTCTAGTGTAAAGAATGACAAAGAAACCTATTGCCAAGACTCAAACTTATGTGTTTTATAAAAGGGATAGGGAGGTTGAAAATATAGTGAAAAACAAACCAGAAAGAAGAAAAGAAGCAAAGAAAGAAGGAAGGAGGTGAGGGCGAACAGAGGTAAAAGGAAGGGAACTAAGCAGAATTCTGGGAACAAAAGACAAAGCCTAGGAGCATCTCAGATGGTGAATTATACAATAACATGACTCCTCTGCATAACACAGGTATCTCAAATGGCTATACCCATAGAACAGCAGTTTCTTTGACTGTCAATTTGGCCATTCAGCAGTGACAGCAGCTAGATCATCTCTGGTAAAAGAGAGCCCTACTGCTGGATCCATGAACTGCCTCTACCTCAACACCATATTCTCTCTGTACTTGCTCCTACTGTGGGAGCACAGGTGGCCAAGGAGAAAGGCTGGTTGATAGTCTCATGATGAATCACTTAGTCCAACTGCTGTTGATAGTTTCCTCTTTGGGAGTCGTTCTGTGGTGTGAAGATATACTTTACTCCTATGCCCATTGTTCCTAGTAGATTCCTGAAGCAGAGGCTAGTTCCAGTTTGCAGTTTCTCCACACAAGTAGAGCCAACCACGTCACGTCCTTTCAGAAATAATGCAATCAGCTGGGACCCCTCTTCATAGGACTAAATCCTAGCTCCTCAGGGTCTTACCTCTGAGTTTCTAAGGCACTTACAACAGCCAATCAGGGCTTCTCCACGGGGTTCCAGTCCCACCTTCACGAGTTCTTCATTCAAGCCTCTAGGTGTTAATTATCTCAATGTCTTTCCTTTTACCCCTATCCTTGGAATGACAAATGCTTCCTGCAGTTGCTACTTTTATGATATGTCAGTGTCCCTTTTGCCTTTCCAGTTCTCTAATAGCAGGTTAACAATTCTCTATATTAACGTATCTGTTAAAGTACTTTGCATGGTTTCTTACCCATGAATGACCCCTGACATATACAATGATCAAAGCCCCTTATGATACAAAGCAGGGGAGTAATAGAGCCCTGAGGACGATGGTGTCAGTGTATTGCTATCCTTGCTATGTAAAGATGAACTTAGGTTATTCTTCCTATTGATGGCAATTTGGAAGAAAGCATTCACCAAATCAATAGCCACATACTACATACCAGAGGCAGTGCTAATCTGCTTCAGTAAGGATACCATATTCAGCATGGTAGCCTCAATTAGGGCTACCATCTGGTAAGTCCATTATCTGCTGTCATGATCCATTTGTTTTTTGCAGAGTTCAGGTAAGGGAATTAAATAGAGCACACCACTGCTATATCCTTCACGTTTTTGATAATGGTACTAACCTCTGCAATTCATTCCAAAGACAGTATTACTTCTGATTTACTATGATAGCTGGATAGCAGGTGTGGGACTGTTTTAAGGACTTCCACAATGCTTTCTACCATAATGGCTTTTACATTATGGGTTAAGAAAACAATGTAAGGGTTCTTCCAGCTTCTAGGCATAGTATATCTATCTTAATTATACTCTCCTGGACTGGGGAAATAATACAGAATGAATTCTCAAACCCAGTGGATCCAGATAATGCCATTTATCATGTGGCTTCCATCAGCCCTCACAATAATCAGAAGACCATGATAACATTTCAGGTCTCATGGTATCAGTTTCAGCACAGACTTCAAATTTAACCATCCTTTAGAAGCCTGGTATCTTCTTTCCTCAGGAATGAGTTACTGTACGGGGAATATTTAGAAACATATTTTTCTACGTATACTTTTGATGGCATTTCAAAGTCCTTTATAAGGAAATCTAGTTTCCCCTTCAATCAATGGACAGTAAGTTTGTGAACTTATGATATATATTTGGAAACAGAATGAAGAGCCACAATTGTCCATAGTGCTAGTGTCCATAGTGTTTGTTAAGCAGCCTTCTGCTTAACACTTTCAGGATTCTTACTGTTATTATAAAAGTTGAGAAATTTTCTAGTCACTAGCCATATGTCTCTCCTAAGTATACCACCAAGATCTATTATTCATTAGCATAGATTTCCATAGGATGGACACCATGACTGTCACTCTGCCTTTGCTGTCCATTATGGTAAGTACATATAATTTGCATTTGATGGTTAAGGGCTGATGCTTGGACTATTCTGTTTTAGAACATTATCACTCCCACTGATATTAGGTAGCTCAGGTCATAGCACCACGTCCAATGAGCACACCAAGTCTGCAGAAGAAAACTATCACTAAGTTTCCCAAAGATTCTGTTGCTTTCCTTATGAGTATATTCGTTTTTTGGTTTTTTTTTTTTTTTTTTTTTTTGAGACAGAGTCTCATTCTGTTGCCCATGCTAGAGTGAGTGCCATGGTGTCAGCCTAGCTCACAGCAACCTCAATCTCCTGGGCTCAAGCTACTGCCTCAGCCTCCCAAGTAGCTGGGACTACAGGCATGCGCCACCATGCCCGGCTAATTTTTTGTATATATATATATTAGTTGGTCAATTCATTTCTTTCTATTTTTAGTAGAGACAGGGTCTTGCTCAGGGTGGTTTCGAACTCGTGACGTCGAGCAATCTACCTGCCTGGGCCTCCCAGAGTGCTAGGATTATAGGCGTGTGCCACCACGCCTGGCCGTTACAAGTATATTCTTTATTGCCTAAGTGAAAGAAGTGTCCCCTGCCCCACCCCCAGAATACATAGTCACGTGATAGATTCTCAGACATTTATAGTAATGCAGACAAACATTCTCTCTTCTCTGAGTTTTCTGATTTCTTTCTTCATTCCACACCAAGGATGTTCTGGCATGTCAACCCTGTTGCTTGTTACTGTTGTTGCTTACATGATTCAAGGAATCAAAACAACAAATTACTATAACCAGTACCAGGTATGCTTGCCAGAGCATATATTCTTTCTCCCACCCCCGCAAGTTTAACACCCAGATAGCCACAGCTTTTCAACACGGCTGCTTTGCTCAGTGCACAGGATGTTTGCCATATGAAACCACTGCAACTTAAGCAATCCACCAGGTAAAAATGGGTCAGCATGTATTTGCCATCTCCTGTCTTTCACTGGTCAAAGTTCACTCCATGGTGAATTAACTACCTCTCGTTTCTGGATTATGTTATTTGCTCCTCCGAACAGCCACTGGGAAGGGAAGCCAGAGTTTCAGTGGGTCCAGTTGGCCCACTGGGATCTACTCCTTCCAAGTCCCTACTCCCTCCTAAAACATATTAGCTATACACATAATTTTGGTTATCTACCTAGACAAGGGGAGTAGTGATGGATAGTGGGAACAAACATCATCTGCCAGGTAATGCTTTATGTAAAAACATCTTGGTTTCCAGACACTGTGAGGCCATTTTCCTCTAGAAAAGGAAAAGGTCAGAGAGATTCAGGGGAATGGGGTGATTCAAGATTCTTAGGTTCATCCACTTGAATGTCTATATCCCTGGCTTCAGTGTCCTACTTGTTCTTTATTAGGGTCTTGACTTTGACATGGGAGATTTGACAAGAGGTTTATTTTGTTTGCTTAGCAGTTGTCTACCATATTTACAATCATATCCTAAGCCTGCTGATTTTTTTGTTTTGTTTTGGTTTGCTTTTTATTTTTTAGTTAGTCTTCTTTTAGGTTGCCATAGGAGTCCCCTGGCATTCATAGCATACTTATGTAAATGATTATGTGACCTGAATGTATCACTTTTTTTGCAAGACCCCCAAATCCACCAAAAGTAGCCAACCCATGCTACAGTTCCTATGTTATTGTTTTGCCTTCCCATCAAGTGCAATAGGCAGTTCGTTTCCAATGGTTTGCCTTCATCTGCACCTCAACCTAATTTACCACCAATGAAACTTTAGTTAATTGTAAGGCTAACACTGGACAGAGATTATTACTATTCCCTACAGCAACAGCAATCAGGCCCCTCTTGTTCTCTGCTAGGTAGGCAATTCAGCATCCTAAGGGTGTGCTTTCTAGGCCCTCTCTTGATATCAGGGTTTTAAGGGAATCTCTAGCCTAGGCTTCCTAGAAAAGAGCACCTGAGCTGAAGTTTACCTGCTTAATGTTTTATTGGAATTGAGAGATATAATCCCAGGGAAGCAAGAGTGAGAAAATGAGGCACAGAGAAAGGAGATCATTATAAGGTAGTGAGTGCATTACCCAGCCGGCCAAAGCCTTATAAAAACACTATTGGTTTACTTAATCATGCAGCATGTTTGCTAGATGGAACTACTACATCTCTAGTCCATAAAGGGGAAACAGGCCGGCAGTTTATCTGCCAGCTCCTTTTCATCTTTTGTCTAACTCGTTCTCATATATGGGTTGCATTAGCCCCTCTCGGCAGGTACTGGGAAGAAAGCCAGACCTTTGGTGGGTCCAGTAGGGTTGAACCTGCATATTGGGGTGGCTGCAGCTCCAGGCATGAAAGACGTAATAGAACTTTTGCCATAGCCTCACCCTCATTCTGGTCAGGAATCAGGGCAATGGTTAAGGGCTTGGAAACACAAAAATTGGTCCAGTTTAGTATAATATTAAGGACATTTATTATCGCATATAAATGGAAGTCCAAAAGTAGTTCAGATTTTTAAGACTGCTTGACTTAGCATTCATCAGGGACCCAGATTCTTTTTTTTCTCCATATGTTAGGTTATTAAATATGAAATATCTGATTTCCTTAAGTACTAAATTTGACAGTTGATATCTCTGATATTACACTTTGATACTTCTTGTTTTATTTGTATTGTGAAGGTACATCCTCAGTCTTTCAAACACACATGTCATAGCTTGTGATTATCTTTCAAAAAAATTTTAGAGCAATTTTTGTGAAACTATGGATAAGTCAAAACTTTGTGTTATTTTCTAATATGAGTTCCATTGTGGAACCAATACAGTGCAGGCAGCTCAAAATATCAAGAAGTGTTTGGGAAGGATGTGGCTAATGAATGCACAGTATGTCGATGGTTTGAGAAGTTCCATTCTGGTGATTTTAGTCTCAAAAATGAGTCACATGGGCAACCTGAGACCAAGATGGATAATGACGAGCTGAAAGTTGTAGTGAAAGCGAATCCATCTCAACCTAAGCATGAATCAACAGCAAGGTTTGATGTTACCATCCCAACAATATTGGACCATTTGAAACAAATCAGCAAGGTAAAGAAGCTGGATAGATGGGTTCTGCATGAATTAAACAAACGTCAGCAGAGAAATCATCTGGAAGCTTGCCTTTCTTTGCTGTCACGACATAAAAGCAAACCATTTCTACACCATAGTGTTAGATGCGGTGAAAACTGGATTCTTTTTGACAATTGCAAGCATTCTGCACAATGGTTGGATAAAGATGAAGTGTTGCAACACAGTCCAAAACTGAATATTCATCATAAAAAGCTAACGTCGTCTGTTTGGTGGTCCAGCGCTAGTATTATCCACTACAACTTCATGAAACCTGGTCAATCGATTACAGTGGATGTCTACTGCAACCAGTTGGATGAAATGATGAGGATACTTGTGATTAAGCAGCCGACATTGGTCAATAGAGACAGGCCAATCTTCTTGCAAGACAATCCTCAACCACATGTCACACAAACAACACTGCTTAAACCATAGCAGCTGGACTTGGAAACTCTCTGTCATCCACCATATTCACCAGACCTTGTACCAACTATCTACCACTACTTCCAGGCTTTGGACCACTTCTTACAAGGAAGAATATTCAATTCTCAACAAGCTGTGGAAAACAGCTTTTGAGATTTCATTGCTGCTCGCTCTCCAGGCTTTTTGCTGCCGGCATAAACAAACTATCGCTAAGATGGAAAAACTGTGTCCATAGCTTAGGCGCCTACTTTAATTGTACTGTTTCTTGTTTGAGATATAATAAACTACAATTTTGATTCTAACTTGGGCATTTCATATTTAATGACCTAATACAATGCCCTCCATCAACTCAAGCTTAATTCTCCACATAGTAGGGCGGTAGCTGCCACCATTGGCTGGAGGAAAAATACTTCCTGTCTGCATCAAGCAAGAGAGAGAAAAACTCTTCCCCACTCTTCAAACTTCAGAAGATAAGGAAAGGATATATTCTATTAATGGAGAAATATCTCCCATTCAGAATGATGCAGAAGAATTATATACATAAAGACTTGCAACACTTAGACTAATTTCATAAAGCTAAACTGCTACTCTTATATTTTTTAACCTTGCCCCAAGGAGTCAGAAGAAACAAGTGTGTTGTGCAGAAAAACAGAATTCACAGCTTTTTGACCTTGTCATTCTCTTGTATAGCTGGCAAGTCTGTGTGCTTCTAGGCCTCCAGAAGTGCAACATCACAAGCTATTTCATGAATCCCACTCACATTCTAAAATAATTCACCAACTTCCTTCTCACAGAAATAGCTAACACCTTCACTTGGAAATTCTAAACACTCTGTGTTTTTTATAAAAAAACTAACAAAAGTATTTAGATATGAAAAACATGACTAACATTAACCTTTATATTTTTAAAAAAAAAAATGAGTTTTGTCTCTAAAATGAATTCTAGAGGAGAAATAAGAGGAGTTTTCAAGTGACATTGATAATATAGAATCGAACTCTCAAGATTCCTGGATTCTACCCCCAAATTGTTAAATCAGCCTCATGAACTTTGGTAAATCACATCACCTTTCTAAGTCTCAGTTTTTTCATCTATTTGCTGGCTGAATAAGATGATCAGGAAAATTTCAATTCTAACAAAACAAAATATTGCCTCATTAAAAATGTTGAAGATCTGAAATCTGAAAAACTTAAAGTTCAGGCCTATTTAGATTTTTTTATTGTTATTATTTCAAAATATTAAGGAAATACAAATGGTTTAGGTTACATGGATCATTTTTGTAATGCTTAAGTTCTGGCTATAAGTGTGCTTGTTACCCAAATAATGCTCATAGTATCCATTAGGTTGGTTTATTCCCCTCCCGTCCTCCTCCCTCTGTTTAGATGTTACACTGGATTCTTCAAGAGTCAACACTGATGCCAAGAAAGAGAGAATCTGACACTAAAAATAAGATATTCTGTTGCATTTTATTTGTCTAATACATATCAGGAATGAGGGATGAAATTAACTATAATTTCAAACTTCTCCTCCAAGAGAGAAAAAAGGTATTTCGCTGGTAAAAATAAATTCTGAATACTTACAGCCTGCTTTGCACACTAATAAAAAAATCAAATGAAAAAAAAAAAGCAATTTGATTAAATTATGTGTGCCTTTTCCTATGCCAATGGAGCTTAACTAAGCAAACAGAAGCAGTGAAGTAAATCAATGTTGGTTTATTAAAGATCAGAATTCAATATCTCAATGGTTGAGGGGCTTATGCACCAGAGTGCTCACTGTTTAGCTTTTCTTTGCAAAGAGAGTAAACATGGCAGGTACCTAGGAGAAACTTGTTTAAAGAATGACACTGACAAGTCAGGTTTCTCAAGGAGGAGGAGCTTTTGTAGCTCTCAGCCATATTTTTTAAACAGAATAGAAATTTTATCCTACTGTTTCCCATTTCAACCTTTCTTCAAAAATATTTATTTAGCATTTCAAAAAAAATTATTGTTTCTTAAACATTTGTATTTTTCACCAGTGAAAGCATCTCTACCTCCCAATTAAGAAGTGAAAACTAAAATGCCTTCACCTGTTCTCATATGGCTTATCAAATATTTGGTGAAGAAATCAGAGATTAATTTCTCATTCAGATCCATCCTACAATGAAGTCATAAATAATAATAAATTTGTAACATCACATTACTCTCCATGGCAACAGGCTTACTGCGCAAACAGAGGATTATGACTTCACAAGAGAATCAAACAGAGGGAGAGAGAGTGGGTTGCAAGGAAGAAAGCTCATTTTCAAACTCATATAATTTACAGTAATTGCACTGGGAATACAGGCAAAGCCTAGCAAAGCAAATTGCTTTTCATAGAAATATTTTGGTTTTTTTTCAAGTTTGTTCCACAGTGAAAATCTTTCTCTAACTTGTCTGGAATATGTGACATAAGGCAATTTTAATACATAGCCAATGGGAGACAAGAAATCTGGGGTATAAAGATTTGAACTGGGACTGATAGCATCATAAGAGAAACACTATGCATCCAAAACAGCACTATGCAGAACTGAGGTAAAACAAAACGCACAATTGCTGCTGGCGTGTTTACTATCCATGCCTCTACATTTGTAATGGGATCAGCCTCTTCATCTTTCCTTTTCCATTTTACGTTCTCTCAAATACAATCTATAAAAATTATAGTTCCCTTCTTGGATTCACTTCCAAATCTGGAGAAGCTGCAATACACTTATACCTAAATAACATCCTTGGGGATTATTCATATGCAAATTATTTAAAAACATTTCTTCAACTATTCTTTTCTCCAACTGGTATTTATTCCTGTAATCTCCTTTCCTTTTTAAAAGACAAATCCTGTTCACAGTAAGCCTAGAGCTTTTACAGAACTCTATACCTAGGCAATAGTGCCAAGGTTTTTCTAAGATAAGAAATTAAAAGCCACAACTCTAACAAACTAGGGACTTCGGGTTACACATTGTTTATTGTTGTTGTTGACGTTTGTGTTATACTTTGTACAATTTGGTTTGTTTTTCTAGTAAGGTAAGAATATCTTTAAGAAAACAATAAGAAAAACAAACCAAATGAACTAAAATTATCCATCAGTGATACTCAGAAAAAGGAAGGGTAAAAATAATAATTTAACCAGAGACCAAAAGATTGAAAACTCCTGTGAGACTTCGAATATTTATATTGACATAGGGTCTGAATGAAGTGTTCTAAAAGGCAGACTATTGTGAAAGAGCCAAGACTTTTTGTGAGCCAGTATTTTCATGGAATGTCCCACTAAATTCCCATCTGCCTGTGCAGAAGGCCAAAGATGACATATAACTTATGATTAAGGATAACTGAGTGTGAAAACTACTTTTGAGTTGGCAAGCAACAGACCTCATTACCCACAACTGGTTCAATTAAATATTTGAGGCAAGAAAAATGATCTGACCAAATCCTCAGAAAACATTATACCAGGTTGAATGACTTGAGCCTTTTACATGTTTGAAGTCAAACAGAACACCAAGTTCCTGAAGCCCTTTTAATTAGATGGACATTGACTAGTAACGTGGTATGTATGTTGTATTTTCTTTCCAACATCCATTTGATATTACACTTTCAGAAGAGATGCATGTCATCTAATATTTTCTTTCCACCTTCTCATCTGCCTGTGAGATACACCCAAATGGACAAATACAGAACTGACAATCAATTTGGTGCCAATTTCATGATAGTCTCTTGAGTCAAGATCAAAGTAGGGACGTGGATTTTGCAGAGTTTTAATAAATATCAGAACCAGGGAAACTATAATTCTTTCCAAAGCTTCTTTAGGTAAAGATAAGGCTCCAAAGGTCTGGTTCCTTTCCTTTTATCCACATTTGTCCTTACCAGTGTGGATAAGAATGATTGCTTAGGAAAAAAACAATTCAAATTAGGACCTGAATTAGAAATATATTTATAAATTAAAATATATATATATATTTATAAAGAAACAGCAATTTACACTGCAAGAAACTTGAGCAACTATAGGTAGATACTTAAACTATACTATAGTACTAGTCCTTTTTAGTCAATCCTTTGAATGATAAATTCCACTAACTTAACGCCATTATTAATACTGGAAATAATACTAATTGAAAAAATAATTATAACAACTACTTTTGTTGAGCACTTAGCTATCATAACAATTTCTGTGCTATGTACTTTTTTATGTCTTATTGCATATAATCCTTGTTCCAGTCTTAAAGAGTTGGTATTAAGGTTCCATTTCATAGATGGAGACATTGGTGCATAAATAGATTAATAATCTCCTCAAATTCACAGAATGAACTAGTGATGGGATCAGGATGATTAAATAGTCTGTTATACTTTCTTTACTTTTCAGTGACATTTGCCTATAAAGTTTCTGCAACATGGTGTCAAATCAGAAGACAATTAAATATGAAAGACAGCAACTCTGCCAGATGGGCCTTAAAAAGATCTGAAACTCTGCAGCTGAGATATAAATACACACACACACACACACACATATGTATACACATGTGACATATCATATCAATATCACGTGTGTTCATGTGAATACATAT
Source organism: Microcebus murinus (assembly GCF_040939455.1). NCBI lineage: Eukaryota > Metazoa > Chordata > Mammalia > Primates > Cheirogaleidae > Microcebus > Microcebus murinus. Next base: position 17,240,838 of record NC_134115.1, read on the forward strand.
GTATGTATACACACACACACACACATCCTCCAGCCAATAAATACTGCCCACTGGGGCAAAGAGTTACAACTACCTTTCCCCAAATTCCATCTTTCCCATTGCTCAAGAGTCCTTCCTGTGACTTTTTTTTATGTCATTCTGTGACTTTTCTTATTCCATTCTGCCTTTACCATTGCTGAGAGAAGGGAGAAAGAAGATGAACAAAAGAGCCAGAGTTGAGAGTCCGCTGCTCTTCAGACTCTCACAGTGAAAATCCTTGGAAAGCCCTTGAAATATTTAGATACCTCAATGGCTCTTTAAAAAAAAAAAAAAAAACTCCATAAAAAAACAGATCAATATGTGAAATTTGAGTGTAGCTTTAAGGTCAATGAAATGATTCCAAGTCTTTGTATTTGATACAGCAAAATTAAATTTTTTTGAAAACTGGTCAAGTTTTATTTGATAGCTTTTAAAACTATTTTTGTTCATTCAAATAATGCCTCCAAAGGAAATTACATTTAAAGTTATGACTTAAGTGTTAATTTTTGTCATAGCAAGCGTATTAATCTGCGTTAGACCAGATTTATGACATAGTGTGTTATTTTATGTGCTATATGTGCAATTTGTTGTTTATAAAGGCCACTTGAGTAATCGATGCATAAGGTATATTTATGCTCCTTTTATGGAACTTGAAACATCACTTTCCTATTTGAAATTATTACTTAGAGGCTGGGCGAGGTGGCTCATGCCTGTAATCCTAGCACTCTGGGAGGCCGAGGCAGGTGGATTGCTCGAGGTCAGGAGTTCAAAACCAGCCTGAGCAAGAGCGAGACCTTGTCTCTACTATAAATAGAAAGAAATTAATTGGCCAACTAATATATATAGAAAAAATTAGCCAGGCATGGTGGCACATGCCTGTAGTCCCAGCTACTTGGGAGGCTGAGGCAGCAGGATTGCTTGAGTCCAGGAGTTTGAGGTTGCTGTGAGCTAGGCTGACGCCATGGCACTCACTCTAGCTTGGGCAACAAAGAGAGACTCTGTCTCAAAAAAACCCACAAAAAAACAAACAGAAATTATTACTTAGAGTTATACTGGGAGTATTTTCATTTATAATGTTTTTCTGGTGACACCTATGAGTAATTAGATGTGGTGACTTTGGTCAGAGATATAAGCCCAGTTATTATGCTACTCTATGCCAGCTCGTTGGTCATTGCTAATAGAGGATCCAGCTTAAGACAATGTTGCTCAGAATTTTCCTGATCAAATATTATAAATGCCCTGGGTTGCAAAAAGCAGTAATCTTAGGTGAGGGTTAAAGGTGAGGGTAAGCCAGTGGAGACCAAGCCCATATCTGCTTTGCACATGAACAAAAGCTTTGTCGTTAATAACAAAATAACACGGAAGTTGGTCGGGGTTAGGAGACCAGTGTGGATCAAGACAAATGAATACTCGTCTACTGGGAAAGCTCCAACAAATATTGGTCTCACAGAGTACTCAGTTTTCAGGTTGTTAGTGATTTTTTATTTCTTTTCATCAGTATCATATTGCATCTCAGGATAGAGGAAATACTGGAATCAAAAAGTCTGCTTTTTCTAAGACATCCGAAGGAGTAGAGACAAAAACTATGGAAGACTAGTTTTAAGGATCATTTTCAGTCTGGCTCTGCCCATCTGTATTTAGCACATAAGTTCCAGAAAAGGAGCATAAATATACCTTATGCACTGATTATTCAAGTAGTCTTTATGAACTATAAATTATGCATTTAACACATAAAATAACTATGTCATATGCTATCCTCAACACAGCATCAGCATATCTTTCCATCTGCAACTTCACCAGAATAACATAATAATGCTACTATTAATACTCTGTACAAGACACTGTGCTAAGTTTGCAACAAATATATTTTCGCTTTTAATTCCTATAGAAACCTTATGATTGGGTATGATTATCTTCATCTTACAGATGATAAAATAGAGTCTGGGAGGCAATAATTAGCTTGCAAAAATCTTGGCAGAGCCAGTTGTCCTCAATATTGCTCTGCTTCTACGGCAACCCCTAGCCTTTGCATCTAGCAGGCTTCTTCCTGTGTCTTTGCTATAATCCTCTGCGGATGAGGAGAAGGTGTGATGAGGAGCCTTAAAGAGGATGAGGAGCCTTAAAGAGGCTCATTTTAAAAGTATGAGGACAATACACTTGACTGGGCTGAAATGGTTAAATCACCAAATCCCAAACTGCTACCTTCAGATAGATGGCAGTGATTCATGAACTAACAATAGGGTACTCTCCGCTAAAACCAAAATAGGAAGTTTTACTCTTTCCAAAGAAATCCTGGGAGATTTTTATAGCCCTCCTACTATCTTATGTTAGGAGAGCATGCAAGAGAGCAAGAGCAAGAGCACGAGAGAGATCACGAATGCCTGGGTACCTAGGAATCATAGCATGTTTTGCAGTCTGTACATTAGAGGATAATGAGCCTATTTGTGTCCAGCTTTTCCCAAGGCTGTGCAGTAATACAGAGGAACAAGAATAGCAGAAGCTATAGAATTAATGACCAAAAAAATTGTAAACATACAGCAGTATGGATTTATTATTGCAAATTGTTCCATATTCATACAAATATAATGCAATCAATAGAAATAATATTATTAAAGAAGAGTTTTGACATGGGAAAAGGCTATGCAAAAGACTGCAAGCTACAAAATAAAATTATTTTAATTTTGAATCCAAACACAAAATACACATGCACAGAAACGGAAGTGTATACACCAATGTGTTAAAGGACTTTTCCTGAAGCAGGAAGAGTTTTTCTATTTGATCATTGGAATTTTCTTTATTTTCCAGTGCTTAAACATGAACATTTAATTTTTTAAAAAAAAATGTATTAAATGAAATAGTCACCTAAAAACATAGATCGGTAGGTTATAAAAATTCAGTACTTAGTATCAACACTTGAATAAAAACAAACAGATGCAGGGAACAGACAAAAATTAGCAAATACATTAAGAAAAGCATAAAGAAAGAAGATAAGACCTAAACACATCAAAGAGAGACACATTTCTCTTAACATAGTCTAGCTAAATATTTCACCAATTCCCTTAAGAGGAGGGATGAACTAAATAACCAAAGCACAGATTCTGACATCAGAAAGACCAGAAGACTCTAGTACATGTCTCCCAACAAAGACAGCCCAAACAATGCGTGAACAACTACACTTTGATGCAAATAACTAGAGTACCCGAGGAGCACATCAAAGGAGTAACAGAAACCCTAGTGAGCACAGAAACATCAGGGCAGCCAGCTAGAGACCAGAAGGAAACACCTTGCCTCTTCCAGCCCATCCCCCAGGCAGGATCTGCTGCGAGCCCAAAGGAATTTCTCCCTCGTGGGGAAAACATAAGCAAGAGGATCTCAAAGCACCCATGAACACCTTGGACACCTACAGTCCTCACCACTGGCGATGCCTGCAGTCCTCACAGGTGCTGAGCCCAGCTGAGGGAGCTGCATGGACTCCATATGGCTGCACTCCTCCCAAAGAAGAAGCGACGCTATGCTCTGGCCCCTGCGGCCTGCTCAGTACTTCACTGTATCTTCGTGGAGGTGGATCTACTGCTGGAGTGTGTCTTGTTCCAGAGGCAAATGGCCACAGCACCTTTTCATCTCTGAGGCTATACTGCCGCCAAACCACCCCCACCCAGTGACCCAACATCTCCAAGCCAAGCTATGATCACCAATGATCAGGCCATGGGGCCACACAGCCATGGGGTCCACCTACCCTTCCCTATCACAGCAGGACGCTCCCTCCTCAGGCAGGAGCCTAAGCTGCACACTCCCTCCTAGGGAAATGGTGCCTTGGGGGAGCAGCTCCATCTCCGCCTTCCAGTTGATGCTGCACCCCTAGGGACCTGAGCTACAGCTGGGCACTGCCTCCCAAGGAAACTAACTCTCCTAGTTGCTGCTGAGCACTGCCCCTTGAGACCCAAGCACATTCCCTCCTGGAAAAATGGTGCCTTGGCCGAGTTGCTCCATTTACCCTTCCTAGTTGCTGCTGAGCCCTGCCCCTAAAGGTCTGAGCTGAAGCTGTGCACTGCCTCCCACTGAAACAGGGCCTTTGCAGGACAGCTCCCAAAGCCCTGCCAGTCATTCTAATGTCCTGCTTCACTAGATCCAAGCTGAAGCTGCACATTGCATCCTAAGAAGATGGTGCTTTGGTGGAACAGCTCCTATACCCCTCCTGTTCACTATTGCAACCTGCCCTGCTGTGTCTGCACTGAAGCAACACCTGGCATCCTGGGGAGACAAAGGCCTTGGCTTCCTGGAGCAGTCACATCCCCTGTGCATGAGCTGAAGTGGTACCCTACATGCTGGAAAAACAGTATGTCGCCTTCCCAAAGCAGTCGTGCCTTCCTGGTGACTAAGTTGAAACAGTGCCTTGCTTCCCGGGAAACAGGGCTTTGGATGTCCAGAATGGTCACACACTCCAGTACCTAAGCTGAAGAGGTACCTTGCATCCCAGGGAAACAGTGTCTGGGTCAGCCAGAGCAGCCACACCTCCAGAGCCTGAGCTGAGTGGTGCATTAGCCCCTGGGGAATCAGTGCAGATGTACATCCCAGGGCTGAGCTGACATAGTACCTCATGTCCCAGGGAAATAGAGCAGTGGCTGAGCTGAGATAGCCCACCCTATGGGCCAAACAACTCTAGTATCCTGTTTCCCTGGAGCTGGACTAGCCCCCTAAAGTCTGGTTTGCAGAGATACACCTCTCATCAGGGAGTAGAGTCATTGCTGTGCTGCTCCCAGCCCCCCAGGGCCCAAATGACAGCTATACTCTGCCATTCGATGGTACTTGCTGCTAGTGCACTAGTCTCACAGAGTCTGAAACACTACCAAATCCCATCATCCCAGGGTTTAGAGTCACCACTACATGGCGCCGACCCCATGAGACCTGAGTTGCCACTGAACCACATTGCTCTGGTTCACAAATTGCAAACATACCTTGATTCCTGGGCAGAAACTTCAAAAGCACCCCTTATTCCTGAGAGCCAAGCCAGTGCTGTGACCTGCTCCCAGGGTCAGAATCCCAGCTACAACTCAGCCCCTTGAGCTCAAGATGCAAGGGGGTGCTACAGAGTCACGGATCCTGGCTCTGTGGGCAATCTACATAGATCCTTGCCACAGACAGTGAATCTATATCCCAACACCCAGATGCAACAATAGGTTCACAAGACCCCAAGCCTAGGATCCTGGTTCAAAAGACACTTTGAGCACCTGTGTCTGGAACACAGTGCCACTGCAGCTGCATGGAGGTTCTGTAAGACCCAATACCAAGAGGGATCCCCTCAGCTAAGTCTCATCATTGTGGGGAAAATAAGAAAAGGAGGTCCCCTAAAGCCCTTGCCAAGGACATCAACAACCTACACCACCACTGTTGCTGCTACAGATTTCTACAGCCTAGGTCACTGAGGCACCCAGTGTTTGCTGAAGTTGACAGAAGATGAAAAAGCTCCATGGAGACCATGTTAGTACATCTACTCAGAATCAAAGTCACCATACCCTTCCCAATTGGCACACTAAGATCCAACTGTAGGTGAAGGTCTTTCCCCATGAAAGCCACTCTGTAAAGTTTGGAAGAGGTGATTGTTCCATTAGCCATCAGTGCAAAGACAAAGAAAACATGAAAAAGCAAAGAAATATGATCCCACCAAAGGAGCACAATAACTCTCTAGTAACAGGCCCCCTAAAAAAAGGAAATCTACAAATTGCCGGAACAGTAATTCAGAATAATTATGTTAAGGAAATATAGTGAGATACACAAGAACAGAGATAGACAATTCAAAAAAAAAAAAAAATCAGGGAAACAATTAACAATGTAAATGAGAAATTTCACAAAGAGATAGATACCATAAGCTTCCAGTCCTACAGACATTATAAAAGTAAATCAAAAGTGCTGGAGTCACCTGGGTCAGGAACTATAGACTGTTCCTTCTCCAGCAGAACACATGGTTCTGATTTCCCTTTGTTGGCTGCCCTCCAGAGGTAGCTGATTAACCTGTGTCACCTGGGCAGTAGTCATAGACGATAGTGCCTGGGAAAGGACTGAACTCTACTGAACCATAGCTGGAACCTTCTCTTTAGCAAATGCTTATACTGCTCTTAAGATAATCCTTTTTCTTACCTCAAGGGTAGGTGAATTATTAGACTCAGAATCTAATCCCCCAGAGGTAGAAGGGCAGTAGTTAGAAGGGGGAGGCATAGCATTTTGAATTAAAACCTTTCTATGAGCCACAAATAGGTACAGGTACAAAGGGTATTATTATTGTCCTTAAGAAGTTTATTGTCCAGTTAAATAAAGCTCACTTATGAAACAATTAAAGAACATGTAAAATTGCATGATATTGAATGTACATGGGAGTAGAATAAGCCAGAAGAGTCAAATAAATGTTTTTGGAGGGAGTGAGACTTGAACTCGGACTTAACTTTAAAAAATGTGCAAGAAAGGATATGAAAATGTAAACATTAGATCATAACCTCCACAGAAAGAAACTGTCCAACCTTTTGCACCTTCCTTAGTATTTGTTAGGATATACCCTTCCTTGTAAGACTGCTAAATCTTGAATTGCAGTTAAATGTGACAGTTTATGCACACAGGTTTACCTCTGCTTCCCTAGAAAACACCTTTAACATGATAGTAATGGAATAAAAGAAGTAGATATGAACAAGGACTAGAGGACAAAAGAGAAAAGAATAGCAGATGAAATATGTCAAAACTTTTTGAGGGTTGAAAATTGGACAGAAGAGTAGTAATTGTTTCTGGAAGCTGAAGCATAGCTGCTGACATGGGTGAAGTCAGTGGAAAAATGGAACATGCACTGTAGAACCTCAGACAAACTCCAGGATTGGAGGCTCCGAGAGCCTCTGAAGGCTGGGCGTGGAGTAGGTCTGAGAGCAGGACTGTGTGTAAGTCAGGAGCAGTCAGCTCCCCATACCACTTCCTTCTCTCCTCTCTGGTAGTGAGAACCCTGCATCTTTCCTAGCCTTTAGGACAGTTCACTCATAGAAGACATAGGAACACCAGACACAGCTGAGGGTGGGATTGGCAATCTGCACTGAAAAGAGGATGAATAAGTAAAATCTTGAATGGTGAATGGTCAGAACCACTCCCACCTCCCTCAAACCCCCTTTCACCTGTATGGTTCCCAGATTTCTGACAGCCAGACTTACAACCCCTGGGCAGGAGAATTCCTCTGTAACAGAAACAACCAGCCCAAGAGACAAACCCTATAGGAGCCAGCACTTGGCTGTCTGCCAATGAATGGAATTAAAGAGTCACCAGGGCAATCACCTCAACCAGGCACACAGAACTTCTTATCAATAATGAGAGCCTCATTGTGTATATTATGGTGGAAAATGAGATAATGGCCTCCCCAAAGATGTTCACATCCTAGTCTCTGAATCCTGTGAATATGATACTTTACATGATAAAAAGAGACTTGGCAGATATTGTTGAGTTAAAGATCTTGAGGTGGAGAGATGATCCCCAATCATCTGGGTGGGTCTGATGTAGTGAGAAGGGTCCTTATAAAAGGGAGGCAGGAGGGTCAAAGTGAGAAGAAGATGTGATGGCAGAATCAGAGTTTGGGGTGATGCACTGTGGAGATGGAGGAAGGGGCTAAAGTCAAGGAATCCAGATAGGCTCAGAATATGGAAAAGGCAAGGAAACATGTTTTCTTTCGAAGCTTCTAGAAAGAAAGCAGCCATACCAACACCTTAATTTTAGCCCAACGAAACCCATTTCAAACTTCTGAACTCTAGAACTGTAAGATAATAAATTTGTTTTGTTTTAACCCAGTAAGTTTGCAGTAATTTGTTACAGCAGCAATAGGAAACTACTGTAATTATTAAGGATAGTCAAAGATCGCCAGATATTTGGAGAATATATCTAACATGAAAAAAGCAGAGACCAAACCAAGCTAGCTGAAAACAGGAATTCAAAAGAAATGTAAACAATGCAGTGAACATATGAAAAATTCAGAAAATTATAATGAACATCTTAAGCTATAAGTAAGAGAGGAATATTATAAAAATGCAATAGCTAAGAAAACATGACTGAGTTTTGAGAAATTAAAGGGATAATAGGATGGCAAAGTAATGGTTTTGTTAAAAGACAAACTTGAAGAAATTATCCATTAAATAGAATTTTTAAATAAATAATATACATATATATGTACACATGCATTAAAAATTAATTTTGGAAGTCAGCCATCACTATAAAAGTGTCAGAAAAAATAATAGAGAAAATGAGGGGGAGAATAGTATCAGATAAGTAATGCACACAATTAATGAAGTACGAAAATTCCCAGATAAAAATAAACCACTGAATATTAGTTCAACTAATATAGAAAAGCCCACACAAAAATGTCATTGTAAAATTTCAGAATCAGCAGGAGAGAGGAAAGTAATACATAAAGAATTAGTAACTAAATTAACATTTGATTCCAACAACAATGCCTTCAAAATTCTGAGGGAAAATTATTTCAAACCTGCAATTTGATACCTAGCCAAATTATCAAACAAGTGTGAGGATAGATAAATATATTTTCGGACACAAAGTCTCAGAAACTTAACTAATCATTTTCTTTCTCATGAAGCTGTAACAGAAAATATTCCATCAAAATATTCCTCCAAAAATGGGGGAGTGAATTAAAAAAGAGGAAGAAGCGAAACAGAAAAGAGGACCATGCAGAGAATTTCTAGGATGATGACAAATGAAATCTCAGAATAAGAACTATGTTGCAAACCTAGAAAAGAAAGCCCGAAAGCTGGAACAAGAGGGGGGATTTCACTAAGTGAACCATGAAATTGGTGGTTTCCTTTCATGTGTGAAACATATTGAGATGAGTTTTATAATTCTTGATTGCTGCATCAAAAATAAATCAATGAAAATATGAAGCTAAGAAAAACAATAGTTATACATAAAAGTCACTTTGGGGTTCAGCTCTAATGATACTTTCAATTCTATTAGATCTTACACCCTACCATATCTCCCTCCTGTTCCAGCCTCATAACACATATCTTATAATGCCCCCTTTATTATCCTGAAATAAAATTCATGAAATTCATAGATAATTTAACTTGCCTACACACATAACATAAAACAAAATCAATGTTATCCCCTAACTGAAATATGATGGAGAAATAAAGAAAAGTAACTTTTAATGAAATAAAAGTTTTTTACATGTAAACAAACAGACATAACTACTGATTATATTAATAGACACAATAAAGTAGTGGACATTGCACTGATTAACTGAGAATCTCCATGAATGTAACAGCTAAAATACAGATTGATCCACATTGAAAACTCGAATAGCACAAGTGGTATGTTTGGGGGCATATGATTTTCCAAATAGTGCTCAAGTCTTTCTTTTTTTCTTTGCTTTATTGATACAGAGTCTCACTATGTTTCCCAGGCCGGTCTCAAACTCCCGGGCTCAAGGAATTCTCCCATGTCAGCCTCCTGAATAGCTGGGATTACAGGCATGCACCACTGCACCCAGCTCAAATAGCGTTCAAGTCTTAATAAAGCTCCAAACAAAAAAAGAACAATCCTCCCTTGATTAGTCTGGTAGTTAATTCCTAGAAAATTCAGCATATAATAAATTGCTGCTAGAAATACTGTGTGGTTCTATATAAATAGAGACAAGTTATAGGCTCAGATATTTATAAATGAGTTTTTACATACATGAAAGTATCTACGTACAGGATTTCAGCAGGACATTTAGGTTGGGTGCAGACAATTCTTTGGCTATCCATTGTACGAGGTCTAGATTCCACCCATTAAATATCACGTGTGCCACAAATCATTGTGAAAACCAAGAAAAGTCCCCATAAATTTTCAAAATTCCTTGCAAAGTCCTTTGCAATCTCCTCCATACCTAATTAATTCATATATCTTTCTCACTGGCCCCACCCCAAGCACCATCGCACAGTTGTTGCATGCACAAGTCTTCATTGCCGTGCTCCATGCAAGCCCAGGAAGCAGCTTGTTTCTTTAAGTTCTGTGACTCTGTTCTCCCTCTACAGTAGTACCAGGGCATCATCTTGATGGTATCAAATCCCTTAACTTAAATTACTGTAATGTTTTAATGAACAGTCATTAAGAATGATCATTCCTACATCCATTGAGAACCAATGATTTATATAGTAAGAATTAAATAAAATATGGAATGCTGATTTCACCAAGAATTGTGACAAAAATGAGAGGAGGGGAAGAATGTATTAATATGTTGAGGGGAAAGGGGTCTTAAAAGAGTTAAATCTTCACTTTTCAAGATAGAAACACAATATAGAATTTCTTAAACTAAGGAATCAAGAACCACAAGTATAATTGTGTTGTACAGAAATATGGTGGCAAATACTAAAAGAGACATCTGAAAGAACAAAAGTGCTCTTGAACGCAGGACTTAGGGTAGGGAAGAAGAGGTCAAGGGTCTACTATTTCTCATTATAAATCTTATAACATTATTGCTTTTTACAAATGGCCCATATACATGGCTTACTTTGATACAAATTTAATTTATAAAATTGCTAACTCATGCACCTATTCAAAGTCTAAATAGTCACAGTTACTTTTACCCTGTATAAAATGCTTTTATTAAATAAGACCTTACTGTACATTCAGTTATCTGGTTTCGGCTTGTGCTAAAACTAGTTCTGTCTAACAAGATGAAATCTTGAAACTGTCATGCATACTCTAATATTATCCTTGGTTAACCGTGTCTGTGATGCCAACTACACACCCAATCAAACATCTAAAGTTACCAACTGGCTGTGGAGCTGGTGCCCTGGTTACAAAACACAGGCCAGCTGCAGGAAACATAGAGGGGAAAAAGTTATGCCTTGGCTACTGAGTACAATCCATGCTCAGTGTTAACGATACTATGTCAGTTCATAAATTATAATGGCTAATGCTGGAACATTAACACCACCCAAAAACACACTCATAAGCAAGCCAGCGTGGCAAAATGAGGTCATGGAGAAGCTTAAAACTATTTTAGGATATATCTTGAACACCAGTATAGCTCCTTTGACACCACCTGCTCTCATTTGGAGGACTGTATATTTAAGTCCCCCAACAGCAACTGGGCTCAAACCCAGTGCTGACTCTACAATCCAGTTCAGGATAAATGCTGTCCTGTTGTTAGGTGTTGACCTTTAGATGAGACATTTAAATCCCCCTGACAACATACCCCACCTTCTGCTTAATTGGCATAGTATAAAAGATGTGGCTGAGAGAGCATTCAACAGTGGGCACAGTTGCCTGTACAATATCGTGGTAATAAAAGCATGTGATTTATGCCTTTGAAAAAAGAGGTGGATAATATAATCCAACATAAATAAATCACTCTTGCTTTGAGGATCATGGTGGCGTCAAAATGGCAACTTACAATAACACTAAGAATTTACTTATTCTTTCCGTAATGAAATGGGACAAAAATAACTTACCTTAGTGTCTGGGATGCGTACATACCTTCATATTATTATAATATATAAAATTTGGCAGTACCCTCCAAAAAAGAAGAGTTTATGTCCAGATTTCTTTCAAAGTCATCATTCCCAAGGATGGCAAAGTTGGTAAAACTTGAGTTTCATGCCAGCAGACTGCAATAATTAAAGCTATTTCAAATAATATGTAACTCAAAATATAAATTACTAATATCCTTTGGAGTACAGAGGAATTGGCTGGCAAAAGTTAGAAATTAAAAGTTTTTACCACAATGATTTCCAATCATTTTTTTTATTCTGTATTTTATGAATGCTTCTGCATTCTGGAAAATGAATGAATGTTGTTTTGTAGAGTTGTAATGTATTTATAATGTGTTTACCATGTGCTCAAAACTAAACTGCTAGCTTCTCAGTCTTTCTAATTTCTCCCAGCATCTAATACTGCTTCTTCTTTCCCTGTAGTCCACAATAAATACTGACTACATGAAATTTTGTGCACACAGATCAAACGTGTAAATATGAAGCTAGAGTGCTCCTTACCACTGATAACATGGACTGTTCCTACGATTATTGAGAAATTGCAAGGTGTTTTTTTTAACTCAACCAATATTTATGTGCACTATGATTTTCCAGGCAATAAGCTAAGCAACAGAGATAGATAGATAGATAGATAGATAGATAGATAGATAGATAGATAGATGATAGATAGATAGATAGATAGATAGATAGATAGATAGATAGACAGAAGGCAAATAAGATATGGTCCTTAACCCAAGGATTTCATATTCAATCTTTACTGCTCTTCCTTGTTTCTAAAATTGTTATTTACAGTACAAGCTCAGTAACACACTCAAGTTACAATTGCATACGTTGTTTTACTTGTCACCTCGAATAGGTTGGCTGGTGAATGCAGGTGCTAAATGCATGACAAACATGAAATAAGTAGGTTAGACTAAGATTATAGGCACATATCTGCAAGGCTGAAGGACATTTTAAATCTGTTCTTTATTGTTTACAAGACAAGGCAAAAATGAAAAAAATAAAATAAGACTCCCAAACATGGGGTAGTATCATTTACACATCAAGAGTATATTAATAAGCTGAGCGCGGTGGCTCATGCCTGTAATCCTAGCACTCTGGGAGGCTGAGGCGGGCAGATTGCTGGAGGTCAGGAGTTCAAAACCAGCCTGAGCAAGAGAGCAAGACCCCATCTCTACTACAAATAGAAAGAAATTAATTGGCCAACTAATATATATATATAGAAAAAATTAGCCGGGCATGTTGGTGCATGCATGCCTGTAGTCCCAGCTACTTGGGAGGCTGAGGCAGAAGGATTGCTTGAGCCCAGGAGTTTGAGGTTGCTGTGAGCTAGGCTGATGCCTCAGCACTGGCACTCACTCTAGCCTGGGCAACAAAGAGAGATTCTGTCTCAAAAAAAAAAAAAAAAAAGAGTATATTAATAAAAGCAACAAAAAGATATAATGTCTCAAGAAGTTTATATAATCATGGAAGTTATCTTGACAAAAAACATTGAATTCCTTCCATGAAACTTCTCTTAATAGATCTACTAGAGAGTCCATACTTGAACATTGCTAGTAAGAATGAATTTCCATCAGGCATGGGCCATTCCTCTTATTTCTGCCATTTAAAGCCACATATTTCAAAAGATAACCTGTCTCCCCCACTCCCTGCCACCCCACCACTCCAATACAAACAATCCCTATTCCTTCATTCATCAATAATATCACTGAATTTTGAGTCCATTTCTATCTAGAGCTGTTTTCCAAAAATATACCAGTTTACTTTTGTTCCTCCTAAAAAGATGAACATAGAAATGGACCCAAAACTCTAGGTGTACCTGTTCAAGGAGGTTCATTAGGATCATTACCTCCCTTAGGTGAGATGCTATAATGTTATTGATATAATCATCATTTTCTTAGTGTCTTAGGCACAACTCTAGCTACATTCATACAAATGAAAGTTGAGTTATCATCAGGTTGTATTCTTTTCACATAAAATCTTTAATCTTATAGGCCTAATTCTATTTAGGCACAAACATAGTCATCCCTCAAGAGTCTTGTATAGCGTCCTCACCATGAGGAAGGATGCAAGACTAAAGATCTAAAGCCAATGAAAATCAAAAGATCAGCAGAATATAATCTGAATAGAATCTCTGTGCCAAACAGACTTTATAGAATGTAAAATCCATTTCATAAACACATTATCTTCACCTCTAGGTCAGATATACCTTAATTATAGTCCCAGGTCCATCCTCAACCAACCCAAACCAACTCTTGATTTTATAAAAAAGACTAGAATTCTAGGGAATAATCTAAATTTTTTTTTAAAAATTCTGAGTATATAGCCTGCTTCTCTCTTATTTCAGAACTATGTCTGGAGCATATACTACATTTATATATTATAGTGTTAATATTTATATAGTAATTTATCTGTTCATCCTGCAAGCTTTCTCAAAAGACTCTATACATTCTTAGAGAGAAGACTTTTTTCCTAATTATATATCTACCATATGTAAAAAGTTATCTGGAATAGAGTAGCTTCCCTCTTTCTATTGGTTTAATGAATATGAAAGATCCACGCTTCTTATCAAATATCAAGATACAAAGCTAAAATAGTAAGATTACATGGAATTGATGAAGATTTAGAGAAAGAGACAAATGAAACAGAAATAAAGGGCCTACAAAGATTCCTACATATACATCAAACATATATCACAGAAAAATGCTGATTAATGAAAATGTTAGACTGTTCTTAGAATGTGCTAAGACAACAGGCTAAACATATGGGGAAAAATGCAAAATCATCCTTATATCACATCATATGCAAAATATAAACTCCAGGTGGATTAAGTAATTAGATATAGGGAAAAACTTCACACCAATTAAAATAAAATAGAGAAAAATATGTTTACAATATCAGAAGAATGATGATTTTTTTAAAAGGTGCACACACAAACACACACACACATACTCACTAAGAACCCACAGAACTTTTATGGAAACTTTTGATAAATTTGTCTATTATAAAATTGAAAATTTCAGTGCATCAAAAGAATCCACTGACTGGGAAAACATAATTGTAATATCAATAATCACAAAGGATTAATATTCAAAAATAACTGCCAAACTCCAATTAACTAACATAAAAAAGATAACCAACCTTAGAAAAATGGACAAAATGCTTGAACAGGCAGAAAAGGAAACCGGAATGGCTAATAAAGAACTGAAAACATACCCCATCTACTTAATAATAAGAGAAATGGACATTATAAAACTACAATGAGGTGCCATTGCATAACTGAATAGCAAAAAAATAAAAAGTCTGACTATGCTGGTGAGGTTACAGCACAAAGATAACTTTTATGCACTGCTAGTGGGAGTGTAATAAGTTCACAAGACTCCGGAGAGCATTCTGATGACATCCAGTGAAGTTTAAATGTCTGGATTGCATGACCTAGCAACTCCACTTCTAAGTGTGTAGCCTTGAAGAGCTTTCATATATGTGCACACAAAAAATAAGCACATTTATGTTTACAGCAGGAGTGTTAGCAAGACAAAACATTGAAAGCGACTTGCAGTTATCATAAAACTACTTGCTAATATCATGACCCTCCTCTCTGTGAGTATGGGGCAGGATTACACAGTTCTGTTCCTTTCAAATTAAGTGTGTCCATGCGACTTTCTATGTCCAACACAACCTGAACAAGAGGAACATGGATCAATTCTGGGTGAACATTTTAAACAAACTGTGCGTGACTTACTTTAGTGATTTCCCCAGCTATAGTGACCAGACTATTGAGGATGGTGGAAGGTTCTGTTAGTACCACCCAAGACAGACATGTTGTGTGAACAAAATCCAAACGAAAATAAAATAAAATGTTTTACTTTTAGGCCATTGATACCCAGGCACAGCATATTGTATCCCATCCTGATGGATATACAATCTACATGTTCATCAATGGTGAATGGATTACTAAATTGTGGTATATTTATACAATGGAATACTATGTAGCAATGAAAATGAATGAACTAAAAGCACATAAAAATATGAAGGAATCATGCAAAATGTAATGTTATTAAAAGAGAAAGTGCAGAAGAACACATGTACTTTGCAACACATGGATATCAGTAGTAACTTATTTCTTAAGCTGGTGGTAAACATACTTGACTAGGTTATTAATATTTGTATCACACCTTTTTATGAAATATAAAGGTATTTAATTAAATAACAGAACTATATATTCTGTTCACTAATTACAGAGTTCTGAAGGCAAGCTGAGACTTTTTGCTAAAAATTTACCTAGTCTAGAAAACTGTAGATTTCCCTCTGTCTTCTATTTAGAGTTGCTGAGTGACAATGTTAAAGACCAGAATAAAAGATTCAAGGCAAAGATGTTCATTCTTCATTCTCTACCCACTGTCAGTCTTCATCTACCAAAGCCATTTAAAAATAAATCCCTGAAAAAATACACACTATATTTATTCATTTAGGGATAAACAATGATGGCTACTTGGCTCAGAGGGTCAGAGAATGCTGTGAAAGGAACACACTGCTTAATTTGGGGAAAAGTGTTCATGTTAGAAAATTATTTCCATTTTCTCGAATTTACGAAAACAAAACTTGGGAGTACTCCTCAACCCAAATAATTCACTTCTTTTCTTGTCCTTTTGTTTCCTTTTCACAACAAAGAGGACATTTTCATGTAGATCATCTGGTAGCACATTTGTGTCATGCAGGTACATTACCAATGAAAATGACCAATAAACTTAGTGAGGGCTAATCACCCACTGGAAGCCATGGGCTGCAGGATTGTTTCAATCTACATAACGACAAGCATGATAAGCAACTCATTCAGTGGCTTACATGTCAGTTACATTTATTACAGTGATCTAAGATAAATAAGGAAAAATAATTGTACAGATCACTGAAACATTAGCAACTGACAATATCGAAATTGCTTACTGATAATTTGATTTCTTTGTTGCTCTTATTTTAATAACATACAAGGAGCACGAATCCTTTCTGGTCATTTTAAAAGATAAGTGGTTGGGAGCGGTGGCTGACACCTGTAATTTTAGCATGCTGGGAGGCCGAGGTGGGCGGATCACTTGAGGTCAAGAGTTCAAGACCAGTCTGAGCAAGAGCGAGACCCTGTCTCTACTAAAAATAGAAAGAAATTATCTGGACAACTAAAAATATATAGAAAAAATTAGCCGGGCATGGTGGCGCACGCCTGTGGTCCCAGCTACTCGGGAGGCTGAGGCAGAAGGATTGCTTGAGCCCAGGAGTTTGAGGCTGCTGTGAGCTAGGCTGATGCTATGGCTGACTCTGTCTCAAAAATAAATAAATAAGAAGCAGCAGCAATGCCCTCACAAAACAATTATGTAGAGTACTGAGAATGCTATTATTTAAGACTTTAATAAGTACTTTGACTGAAATTCATTCTTTTGAACAAAAAGTCTACTAAAACTTGAAATTTTAGTCCACATAAAGAAAAAGTGGCAAGAGCTAATAACAGGTTCAATTACAGAGTTCTTGCTACTCAGAGTGTGGTCCACAGAGCAGCAGAAGGGAATCACCTGGGAGCTTGTTCTGATTGGGGTGGCATCTCATGCCCCATTCAGAACTAATTAATGAGAATCTGCACTGCAATAAGATCCACGAGGTGAGCACGACCTCACTCACGTTTGAGAAGCCCTGGTCTGGGTGAAGGAATTTTACTTCATTATCTTGGGCTTTCCACATGTTCTCTTCATTGAAGTGTTATATCTCAACCCTGTATATTTATGATGCTCAAGAGTGGGCAAAACAGAAATATATGTATCTTTAACTACAATTTTTTGTCAAATTCTGATATTATTTTTTATGTTTTTCTTCTAAACAAATTATCTGTATTCCCCCACCCACAACAATAACTAAAAGATTTTCTGAGAAAAAGCTGAAAGAAATTTTCTTATTTCTTTCTATACTTAGTTCCCCTTACTAAATTTTCCTTCTTTATACTTTCTCACATTGAAAAAAGATATTCAACAAGAATATGGGTAAAATGAACACTATTCTGGTGATGGGCATACTAAAAGCTTCAAATTAACCCTTACACGAAGTATCCATGTAACGAAAACATTTGTACCCCCTTAATATTTTGAAATAAAAAAAAAAGAATAGTTTTGGATGGTAGGACAAAAAAATTTGGTAGTATTATTACCACTTTTATATAGTAGTTTATGATACATTTTTGAACTTTATTATACTCCATCTTTTATCTTTTGAAAAATAATGTTAACTTTTATGACTATAAGTGTTATGATTTGTTAAGAGAGGTATTTAAATTAGGTTTGAGGTGCTCAGGTGCACCACAGTGCTGGACACTCAGACCTGAATGGCAGAGAGATTAAGTTTGTCACTCACAGACGCCAGAGGGAAGAGGGAAGCATGCAAGGCCAACAGGGAGGTGGCCCGGTGTCTGGGACACATGCACTCAACCATAAGTAAGGAGCAAGAGAGAGAACAAGAGACCTGTGGGCCAAAATCTTTACTGGGGTCTAGGGCATTACCTAGGTGGTTTTCTCATGATAGTGCTGGATTGGTTAATTTGAAGGGAGTGTGAATCTAACACAGGAACTCGTGGGGCCATATTATCGGTTTAGCAAGTTTAAAGCAGAAGTAAAGTGGTCAAACTGTTCAGGATATCTTATCTACCTAGAACATGGAAATGGAAATGGGTAGAGACTGCCTCAAAAGATGTAGGTCAAGGGTGATGTCAATGGAAAACAAGACAAACTCTATAAAATAACTTAAGGAGGTTTATTCTGAGCCGAATTTGAGGCCACTCAGGGTTGAGGCTTGGGAGTGTAAATCTCTGGATTCAAGGCACCTCCTCCTTTGCCTGCCTACGCTGAGCTCTCACAACCCAAAATCTAATATCACTCTCTTTTCTGACCATCTTACTTCAGTCCATCCTTTGCAAATTTCCCTAAGCTTCTATACACATATCATTCAAAAATGAAACTACCCTCAATATTTTAATAATAAAGAGGGGAAATAGGCTGGGCATGGTGGCTCACACCTGTAATCCTAGCACTCCTGGAGGCCAAGGCAGGAGGATCGCTCAACTCCAGGAGTTTGAAACCAGCCTGAGCAAGAGCGAGATTCCATCTCTACTAAAATGGAAAGAAATTAATTGGCCAACTAAAAATATACATAAAAAAATTAGCCGGGCATGGTGGTGCATGCCTGCAGTCCCAGCTACTCGGGAGGCTGAGGCAGGAAGATTGCTTGAGCCCAGGAGTTTGAGGTTGCTGTGAGCTAGGCTGATGCCTCAGCATTCTAGCCTGGGTAACAGTGAGACTCTGCCTCAAAATAAATAAATAAATAGAAATAAATAAATAAATAAAATAAAGAGGGGAAATAAACACAAACTTAATTTCTATTACTATGCACTAGGTACTGTGTAAAGCTATTACACATATTATATGACATAATCTTCACGATAGCCCTGTAAAGTTGATTCTATTATTTATCTCTATTTTACTGATAAGAAAATTGAAACTTAACAAGGGTAAAATCTGCTTTAAAATATTACTCTACACTTCCCTTAGTTGTTCACATTTAGCTCAAATATTTGCTTTGGGTTTAGAGTAGTTTTCTTTATACTAAATATATATCCTTCTATTCCTACTTCACAGAAAGTTTTCTTCATACATTGAAATTGAATTTCTCAAATGCCTTTTAGCATCAACTGAGATGATCACATAAATTTTCTGCTTTCTTTGATTTCTTAATATGATGAATTATTTTAATAAATTTTCTACTTTTAAAATTTCTTTGCATGCTTGTGATAAACTCAACATTTTCATAATATATTAGTATTCTAACATAAAGTTATATTTGAGTTGATATTATTTATTTAGGCTTTTAGGATCTTTATTTTTTAGTAAGCTAGCTATTTTACAATTCATAAAATGAATTGGGGATCAATTCATCTTTTTCTAAACTTAATAAAATGTTCATAGCATATTATTTTAATACCGTCTATCTTTGAATTATGGTTATTTATTTAGGGTTTTAAAATCTTTGTTCTTATGTGAACTGGCTATATTTTCAATTCATAAAATGAACTGGAAATCAATTCATCTTTTCCTAAGCTAAATAACATTTTAAATAATATGAAAATTGCTTTTTTCTTGAAGGTTTTGGGAAATTATCCTTAAAATATTCTTTACCTGGTATCTCCTCCGAGTTAGTTCTTTAACAACTTTCTCAATTTTTTCCATGACTATCTAGGTTTTCTATTCCTTCAAATTGTTTTTAGAAATTCATATTTTCCTAATAAATTGTCCATTTTATTAAGTTTGCCAAATTAGCTAGCATAAAAAGTTGCTCATAACATTCACTTTTAGTATATTATCTCTTCCATATCTGATGTTGAAATCATTTTCCCCATCAATTGCTCCATTGTTGATCACCCACTCTTTGCCTGGCACTGCTCATGGTGCTAGGTAATTACTAATGAACAAAATACACGTGGTTTTAGACTCTTTAGGATCTTACAGTCAACAACAGTAAACAAATAAGCAAACAAGTAATTACAAATTATGATAAATTATATAAAGGCAACAAAGCCCAATGATAGCAAATAATTTAGGTGGGGCTACAGGGCTCAGGGTAATTCAAAGTTAAATAGAAAAGTCTGGGAAGACCTTATCACGGGGACACAATTAAATGCAGACCTGAAAAATTCGGAAGAACCAGCTCTTTGAATAAAATGAAGGAAAAAAATCCCAAAATATTCCAAGGCAGGATAGAGCTTGCTGTGTTTGAAGTATTAAAAAAAATAAATAAATAAATAAGGTGGATGAAACACAAGGAGCGATATGGAGAAAGGCTTGGGAAGATTCTGGAGAACTGGGGCTCATAATGAAGCATTCAGGTCTTTCAGTGGCTGCCTGAGAATTTACAGTAAAGGAGGAGATCAGATACTGGCACTTAGAATCAAAGGGGGAAATTGAAGCTGAATTTGTAAGGTTTTTTTTATGTGAAATGGGAAATAGTTCAGTCATCCATATTCAAGAATGGGACAAGTTGTAACGAGAAGTTGTGGATCATGGTAAAGAGTTTAGACATTTTTAAAAAATAGACTTTATATTTTAGCAGCTTCAGGTTTATAGAAAAAAATGAGCAGAAAGTACAGAAAGCTCCTATATAAAACCCCATCTCCCTTCACCATCATTCACTCCCCCATCTCCACCCTCACCCCTACTCACGCACAGTTGCCCTTATTATTAACACCTTACGTTAGTAGGGTACACTGTTACAAATGATGGACCAATATTGATACCTCGTTAGCTAAAGTCCACAGTTTATCTTAGTGTTTGTTCTTTGTGTTGTACAGGTTCTATGGATTTTGACAGACATATGTAGTCATGTATCCACCACTACAGTATCATACAGAATAGTTTCACTGACCTAAAATCCCTGTGCTACACCTATTTATCCCTCCTTGCCTCCTCCCCCGGTCCCTGGCAACCACTATATTTTTACTGTCTCTATAGTTTTGACTTTTCCACAATGTCATATAGTTGGAAACACACAGTATGCAGCCTTTTCAGATTGACTTCTTTCTCTTAGCCATTTGCATTGAAGGTTCCTCCATGTCTTTTTGTGTCTTGATAGCTCATTTCTTTATATCTCTGAATAAGACTCCATTGTTTGGATGTACCCGTTTGTTTATCCATTCACCTATTGAGGGACATCTTGGTTCCTCCTAATATTTTGGTAATTATGAATAAACCTGTTATAAATATTTATGTGCAGGTTTTGTGCAGAATAGGTATCATTTTATCTGCACTTGCAATCCGTTGAAGAATTTTGAATACGTGTTGATTAAAAGATGACCCTCTGTTGCTGCTCTGTGGAGAATAGAAGGGTCACACATGGATGTGATAGGCCAGTAAGGAGGCTGTGACAGTAATCCAAGCATGGGCGAATCACAGCTTGGACCAGGGTAGGGGCAGAGGAGATAAGAGAAAGGGATGCATTGGGTTATAAAAAACATGGAAGAGGAATCAACAGGACTTTCTTTAAAGATGGAAGCAGGAGTGGGAAAATAATAAAGAGTGAGATTTCTGGTCAGTGAAACAGAGATAGCACTGCCATTCATTGAGATAGGCAAGAAGAGCTGAGGAACATATTAGAAGGAAAGGGGGCAATCAAAAGTTCCATGTTGCATATGTTAAAGGTAAAATACCTATTGCATTAAATGTTTACATGATGAAATACTAAATAGAGATGCAGATTTCAAGGAACAGATTTGGAGTGGGACTGTAAGGTTGGAAATCATAGGTATGTGACTGCCATTCAAAGCCATGGGAGAGGAGCACTAAGGGTTGACTGTGGGGAGTACTTTTGGAGGTCTCACAGGGGACAAGCAATATTCAAAAGAACAAAGGGGTATCCAGGGACAAGCAGGAAATCCAGTGGAGTGGAGTATCATAAAAGCCAAATGAAGAATAAGGAAAATTCAGTCACTAATTGTATTTCATTCCAAATTGTGTGCCTTTGGGTCCCCCAACCCCATTTGTATTTATCCTGCTAATTAGAGGCTCTCAGTATTTTCTCTTAAAGAATTAGTTCTTGACTTTATTTCCACTTTTTTCTTGTATACTAATTATTCTTAAAATTATTCTTATAATAAAATTATTCTTATAATTAAATTCCTTCAGCTGCTGTTTGTTTTTCTTTATTTACTCAATGAATTGAAGTTTTTAATTTGTAGCCCTTGTTTTATAACAAAAACAAATAATTTACTTCTGGATTAAAATCTTTGCCATTTACCAGAAAGTATTGTATGAGATATCCACATTATCATTATGTTTTAATTAGTCTGTAATTTCATTTCTACTTATTTCTTGACCAACACATACTTAAGAGATTGTCTTAAATGGCTAAATTTTATCCTTTTTGTTTATATTTATAGTTGTTGATATTGTTAATATTTATGTTGCATTTAGCCAGGTGATATAGTATAACAAAATTTATGATGTGAAAAAATGTATTGAGACTTTGTTTGTAGTATTAAACACATGATCAATTTTGTAAAAACATTTAGGCCAACCCAAAAGAAAATATATTTTATTTATGTAGGTTGTCAAGTTGGATATATTTCTATTAAATCAATATTATGGTTTTATTGTTCATCCTCTATTTTCTTAGTTTTCTTTTTCCTATTTCATCTGTCAAGAGCTAAAAGTAATATGGTAATATTTGTGTCACCATCATAATTATATCATCTCCTTATATTTCTAATAGTTTTTATTTACATTTTAAGCATATGTTATTTATCAAAGATCATGATATCCATAATTTATTGCAAATGATACCATTTTTTCAATGTGAAGTAATGTTTAAAGTTTATTTGCCTTGCACATACACTCAATACAATAATGGTTGAAATCTACTCTAATATTAAGATCAACTGCTTTATTCTTTTGCATATCAACTTTACATAGCCACTACACTTTCATTTTCTTTGTAATTTTATTTTAAGTAAAGTTTTCAATCCAGTTTTTCTTTAGTAGCAAGATTTCCTAGTTCCATCTATTTTCTTGAATAATAAATGACTATCATTTTGTTTTACATTTCTGTTCTTCATGTTTTCTTGACATTTATTAAGTTTCCAAAATCTCTTCCTTTAATAACTTATCTATCCTTTATAAAGTCAAAGTTTTTAAAGCATAATTGAACATTGTTATCTAATTATCCTATTTAACTGTTGTCCAACCATTTTCTATTTTAGTTTATGTAATTGAGCCTCTGGATCACATTTATTTTTTTTTCACATTTTATATTTCTCTTTTAATTAACTGATACTGTGACTTTACTTACAAAAATTAATTTTATTTAATGCTATATTTACTTGTTTTAAATTTACTGTTGCTCTTTCTTAAAGTATGACCACCCACATTTGAGTTTAATTCACCTTGCAGCCGACTGCTATATGTCTTTGGTTAATTTTTTTCCCCATTAATGTACATGACTGAACTAGTCTTTTAGCTATGGCCTATCTTATATTTTTCGCTTGCTCATTTCCCCCACTAATGACAATTTGACTGATGTGAAATTATTGGAATAGAACCTTATCCCCATGAAACTTTTATTATTTCATGGTCTCCTATCACTAATGCTTTTTGTAGAGGAAAAGTCTGAAACACATCTGATTGTTGTTTATTTATTATTTCTGATGAGACATTTGCAGGACTTTTTATAGTCAAATTTAATCATTTCTTCAGAATATGCCTAGAGGTTTCTCTCATTGAATACATTGTCCTAGTTTATATTGAGAGTTTTGCTTTCACTAGTCTGAACTATTTTCATCTATTGTAGATATTGTAGTTTCTGTTAAATTTATTCTGATCTCCACAGCTATATATTACGATCTCTATCTCTATAGATATTTTTGCCTTTTAAACTGTTCCTTTGTACTCAGTTGAGCTCCAATTTTGTTCTCCACACTGCTCATTTCTACAGATATTAATTCTAATGTTATACTTTATTTTCTTACTTGCTTTTTTTTATTAATCTTCCTTACCTCACTATTTTCTGTCTACCTCCCAGTCAATTCTTTGTGGCAATATGTCATTCTCTCTTATTGTTAATATTTTATTTCATAATCTCTTCTTTGTAAATTTTACTGCAAGCACAAAGCAAGCGTCTACAATTACATCTGTAGACAACATTTTTTTTAATTTATTTATTTATTTATTTATTTATTTTTTGAGACAGAGTCTCACTTTTGTTGCCCTGGCTAGAGTGAGTGCCCTGGCGTCAGCCTAGCTCACAGCAACCTCAAACTCCTGGGCTCAAGCGATCCTCCTGCCTCAGCCTCCCAAGTAGCTGGGACTACAGGCATGCGCCACCATGCCCGGCTAATTTTTTGTATATATATTTTTAGTTGGTCAATTAACTTCTTTCTATTTTTAGTAGAGAGGGGGTCAGGCTGGTTTCAAACTCCCGACCTCGAGCAATCCGCCCACCTCGGCCTCCCAGAGTGCTAGGATTACAGGCGTGAGCCACCCCGCCCGGCCGTAGACAACATTTTTAAATGGTGTTCTCGCCCTTTGAGT